>NC_044996.1:66549171-67149171 GCF_008728515.1 Papio anubis
CGTTTGCGTCTGCAGAGGTTTCTGCTGCGTTTGTTATTGTTTACTGTGCCCTGTCCCCAGAGGTGGGGTCTACAGAGACAGGCAGGTTTCCTTGAGCTGCTGTGAGCTCCACCCAGTCAGAGCTTCCCAGCGCCTTTTTTACCTACTTAAGCCTCAGCAATGGCGGGCGCCCCTCCCCCAGCCTCGCTGCTGCCTTGCTGGTAGATCACAGACTGCTGTGCTAGCAATGAGGGAGGCTCCGTGGGCGTGGTACCCTCCCGGCCAGGTGTGGGATATAATCTCCTGGTGTGCCCGTTTCCTTAAAGCGCAGTATTGGGGTGGGAGTTACCCGATTTTCCAGGTGTTGTGTGTCTCAGTTCCCCTGGCTAGGAAAAGGGATTCCCTTCCCCCTTGCGCTTCCCAGGTGAGGCGATGCCTCGCCCTGCTTCAGCTCTCGCTGGTCGGGCTGCAGCAGCTGACCAGCACCGATTGTCTGGCACTCCCTAGTGAGATGAACCCAGTACCTCAGTTGAAAATGCAGAAATCACGGGTCTTCTGTGTCGCTCGCGCTGGGAGTTGGAGACTGGAGCTGTTCCTATTTGGCCATCTTGCTCTGCCCCCTCCGACTTCTCTTGAAATTGTTACTGTGAGAAGTGTTTAGAAGGAAGACAATGTGATGCTAAGAGAGTTCAAGTAGTATGAATACTAGACCAGAGGTAAAGGAAAGTGCTTTCCTTTATTCTATACCTCAAATATTCTACCATTCTTTCATCTTTCCTTCTGTTCGCTATGCTTCTTTGACAGACTGTCTTAACTTAGGGCTCATACAGGCACATCTTATGCAATAATAAGTACATAAATACACGGATCAACAATTTTAAAAATGGATAATTAAAATACAACTTTTAACCACTACTTTGTGTTAAGCTACTGATAATATATTGCCTAGATTGCATGGCATCATAGATAACAGGAATCCTAAAAGTCCTACTTACAAAGAAAACAAAAACAAACAAATAGAAACCTGGTTACAGGGTTATTACATTTGGGAGCCATAAGATTAGGTTGTTTTGTACCTCTATAAGATGAGCATCTATATTAAAAAGTAAAGCCAAGAGGAAGAACGTTATGTTTTGACTAAAGTCCTACAATTTCTTAATTTTTATTCTGATTTTTTTTTGCCATGTTAGTTAATATTATGATGCCCTCAAATTTTCTAGAATTATTTTTAAAATATGTTTTTATAGACAAATACTCATGCCATGAGAAAAAGTCACTAGATGAAATTCTCCATTTTTAAGAGTAGATTGTGATGGCAGTGATTCACTTTTATATCATTGTTCATGCTTTCCATGTCTTTGAGCAGGAGCCTCTTCTGTGAAAACTCAAAAGAATAAAACCTGTAGTTAAGGACCCAGGGCCAAATTATTTACTGGACTGTACAAGTAGTATCAGATTATGCTGATTTTCGTAAAATTGTAAGTGATTTGCATTATATTAAAGGCATTTTAAAACAAGACTCCATCAAGTAAAAAATAGGAAAATATGAAACTGTAGATGTTGAAGGATCAGAACTATCCTTTTTTCTAATGTATACATAAATTAAAGAAATAAATTTACCAAAATATGGACCACATTTTTCTTTATGTGGGAGACTACAGGTCTTTTTTTCTCCATTATTGAAATTTTCCCATAGGTTTCTTTTTTTAATTGTAATTAAATGTTTTATTTTCTAATATACGTTTTTAAGTTGCAGATTAAAACTGACAGATTTTCAAAGCCATTATAGTTTTGAAGTTTTTCCCCTTCTACCCATATGCAACTTTCCAGATTAGGAGATATAACTTTTAGAGGAAAGCATTTCAAACACTTAAACACGCACATTAAAAAAAATTGTAAGCTTTTAAGTGTAAACATGCATTCGATCTATATGTCCTATGTTTTCACAATCTCTCAAATTGCCGCCAGAAGTCTTTTTATTATTATTATTATTATTATTAAAGTTCTAGGGTACATGTGCACAACGTGCAGGTTTGTTACATATGTATACATGTGCCATGTTGGTGTGCTGCACCCATTAACTCGTCATTTACATTAGGTATATCTCCTAATGTTATCCCTCCCCCATGCCCCAACCCCACGACAGGCTCCCGTGTGTGATGTTCCCCACCTTGTGTCCAAGTGTTACCATTGTTCAATTCCCACTTATGAGTGAGAACATGCAGTGTTTGGTTTTCTGTCCTTGTGATAGTTTGCTTAGAATGATGGTTTCCAGCTTCATCAATGTCCCCACAAAGGACATGAACTTATCCTTTTTTATGGCTGCATAGTATTCCATGGTGTACATGTGCCATATTTTCTTAATCCAGTCTATCATTAATGGACATTTGGGTTGGTTCCAAGTTTTTGCTACTGTGAATAGTGCCGCAATAAACATACATGCGCATGTTTCTTTACAGCAGCAATAAAAAGGACCAAATACCTAAGTGTATACTTAATAATAAAAGTATAAGATCTGTATGGATAAAACTTTGTTTTTTGAGATGGAGTCTCACTCTTGTTGCCCAGACTGGAGTGCAATGGCATAATCTTGGCTCACTGCAACCTCTGCTTCCTGGGTTCAGGTGATTCTCCTGTTTCAGCCTCCCGAGTATTTGGGATAGCAGGCGACCACCACTACACCTGGATAAATTTTGCATTTTTAGTAGAGATGGGGTTTCACCATATTAGTCAGGCTGGTTTTGAACTCCTGACCTCAGGTGATCTGCCTGCCTCAGCCTACCAAAGTGGTGAGATTACAGGTGTAAGCCACTGCGTCTGGCGGAGAAATCTTTTAAACACCAGAAATCTAAGAGAATAACTGAACAGATGGGGAAAGACATACCATTTTCATGGACAATCAAAATCAAAATCAAATATTGTAAATTTTCTCTCACTTAACTAATAACATTCCCATGATTCCAGTAAAAATATAATAGATTTGTAATATTTGTTTTAACTAGATGAACTGATTCTAAATTTCATATGAAAAATAAACAGAGAATGAAACTGAAAAAGACAATGAGAAGATACCAGTCTTATCAGATATTAAAATATATTATAAGGCTTTAATAACAAAACCTATATGGCATGGGGGCATTAATAAACAAGCCAACAAAGCAAAAAAAGAATCTAGGCATTGACTAGACATCAGAATTTAGTATACTGTAGATATGAAGGAGAGTTGGAATAATTAACTCGTGTTGTGACAACCAGGAAGCAATTTAGAAAAAAATTAATATTGGATCTATGCCTTACAGAAATGATTTTCAGTGTGGTTCAGACCAGTGCATCAGCATCAACCATGGAACTTGTTAGTAATGAAATTTGTTGGGCCCCTCTCCAGACTTAGTGAATTAGAACCTCTAGGGAGGGCACACCCCAGCAATCTATTTTAAAAAGTTCTCTAGGTGATTTGAATGCATGCTCAAGTTTTAGACCACCTGCCTTACTCTACACACCAGAGTAATTCAAAATGAATCAAATATTTACCTATAAAGAATTGAAACCATATAACTACTAGAAGAAAATAGAAGAGAAATCTTTTATAACATTGGAGTGGGAAAGGTCTTTCCAACTATGACTCAAAATACAGCAACCATAAAAATTACTAATAAAATTTTACCACATTGGAAACAAAACAAAACACTTCTAAATTGTCAAATCACCCTGAGAAAAGACATGAGGAAACTGTAATAAAACATTTGCAACTCATATTGTATTAACCAGAATCCCAGGAAGAAACAGATGGCACAGGAAGTCAGATTAATTAAAAGACAGTTGGAAAGGTGTGGACAGATTAAATAAAGGAACCACAAGAATAATGTAATACCCCAGAGCTAGAAGTATTAAGGCTTTTGACACCCCTTGGCTTAAAAAAATGAGGAGAGGGAATGGTTACTGGAACCTGGGAGGAAAGAATTTTATGGAGAAGATCACTTTTGTCAAGGCGGGCAGTCATTGCAAGGCAACCTGGTAAAGATGGAGCTGGAGGAATAAACACTTCAATCTCACTCTCCTCCCTCACTCTTATCTCCTGATAGTACTTCCTATTGACCAAACTCAATCAGAAACCAGAGGCCAAGGGAGCCCATTGATAATTATATGGGTCAGCATTCGGAGGGCAGAGAGCAGGGAGAGCAAAGATGGAGATTACATCTAAAGCAGGAAACAGAAGATATCCAGGATAAATACTACAAAGGGCTAATTTTCCGTAAGATATAAATATATCTTCAAAATCTTGAAGTAAAGGATCAACAATTTATTTTTTTTAAATGGGCAAATTAGATGAACAGTTACTGAAAAGGAAACTCAAATGGATCTTAAACATATAAAAAGACTTCACTCATAATAAGAGAAATGTGACTATAATCACACTGAGGTACCATTTTTGCCTACCATTTTGGTAAAGATATGAAAGCGTGATAATATATTCTATTGGTAAGACTGCAAGGAAAATGGCTGGTGAAAAAGCAGTTTGGCAATTACAAATGCATATATCATTTGACTCAGCTATATCACTTCTGGTAGTCTATCCTATAGAATATATTACCACAGGTACAAACTGATGTATTTACATAACTTTTATTGCAGTATAAATTGCAATAGAAAAGGACTGGAAACCAGATAAATGCCTACTAAGAGAGCCTGGTTAAATAAATCTATCGTACATCTGTACAATGGAATGCTCTGGAGCTTTACAAAAGAAGAATAAAGTTATCTCTGTACTGATCTGAAAAGCTCTCCAAGATATGCTAAGTGAACAAAACAATGCGCAAAAGAGTATGTATAGTATGTTTGCTTTTCTGTATGAAAGGCGAGGAAATTAGAATATATGTACATATTTGCTTACATTTACATAAAATAAATTCTACACAAGCAACCATAAAATTGATTGCTGTTTAGGGGGTCAGAGGTTGGGAACTGAGTGGTTGGAGAAGATAAGTCGGAAAAAAATTTCACTGTTTAAATTAGTGCTCATTCAGAAATTTTTCAGTGTTTTACTTTTAATAATGGAATAAATAAAACTGTGTTTTAAAAACAATCTGGCAGACACCACCTTAACTATGTAAACCAAGGTTAACATTACTAGTAATAAGATAGATCAACATCATGTAATCCCTAATATGATGCACTATGAAGGGCAGGTCATTTCTGTGGTTTTCTTGCCAAAAATGAGTGGCCTCAATGTAATCATGAGAAAGCATCAAACGCATTGAAGGGACATTCTACAAAATAACTGACTAGCATTATTCAAGTGTGTCAAGGTCATGTAAAACAAAGAAAGACTGGGTGTCTCTAAACAGAGTTGAAGAGACTGAGAGATAAGTACAATGTGGAATTCTGAATTAGATCCGAGACCAGGAAAATTACATTAGTGGGAAAGCTGTTGAAATTCACATAAGATCTAGAGTTTAGTTAATACTATGCCTTTGCTATTTTCCTGATTTTGATAATGTACTATGGTTACATAAGGTATGAGAACTAGGAGAAGCGGAGTCAAAGTAATATGAGAACTCATTGTACTATTTTTGCAACTTTTTTGTAGGTCAAATTATATCAAACTTAAAATAAACATTTGTTGCAAACCTCTCAGGTCCCCAGTCCTTTGCTGGGACGTGTGTGGAATACAGACAAACATCATTATTCCTGATATCCGGGATATGACAAAAATCCATGAAACAATGGGCAAATCTAGGTCAGGTTCTTCTGTTATACACTCTTGTAGGAAGATGTTTCTCTCTTTTGTAACACATCTCACTGTGCAACTATATATCCATTTTGGTGGTTATTTTTTAAATGTTTGCTTTCCTTCTAGACTCAAAGTGTAATAGGAGCAGGAAAAATGCTCTGTACATATTGTACATGATTTATGTCCTAAAGTTTAGATAGGGTATTTATGTGGAAGAGCAATTATACTAATTTTGCACAGTTCCAAAAGGCAGAACCAAAACTAATGGTGGAGATTACAGGGGGGTAAATTTCAGCTCAATGTAATGCATTTAGTTTCTAACAATTGGGTCAATAAATAATTAAATGGATTGTTCCAGTGAGGTGGTTCACACCTAAAACAAAAACAAACAAACAAAACAAAACAAAACCAAAAAAACAAAAAAACCCCCTCAAACTTGGAAGCACTCCAGAAGACTAAGATGAAACAGAAGGAGCATTTTCAGATGGGAAAGCAGACTAGAGGTCAGCTAAGATTATATGATATTCCAGTGTAAGATTCTGTATCCTTTTCAGCATATCATATTTTAAATTTCCTTAAGCTTCCTTCATATTTGAAAAATCAAAGGAGCTTTTTTTGGCCATCCTTTAACTCTGTGATCTCAGTATGTCATATGTCAAGGTTACCCTTTGAAGCCCATTTTCTAATAAATAACATTTAGCTCACAGAAGATTATCTGTTTCAGTTCTACCTCTCATTCAGCCTTGGCAGATCCCTACGTAGATTATCCTCATCAATTTGACAGTTCATTCCCAAGAACACCAACAGCAAATATTAGTCTGGAAGAAATTTTGGAGACCGTCTATTTAATTACAGATGCTCTTTCTAGCTCCATGCTGACATAAATTTTAAAGATTCTTTGGTATTGAAATCTGTCAAAGGTTTTGTTTATGTTTTTGTTTTAGAAACAGCCTCCCTATGCTTCCCAGGCAGGTCTTGAACTCTTGGACTCAACTGATTCTCCTGCCTCAGCCTTCCAAGTAGCTGGAATTCTAGTAGTGCACCACAAGTGCCTGGCTTTTATCAAAAGTTTTTGAAGGTCTAAATGAGTTATAACCACTTCAGCCCACACGAAATGCTCAAAAATAAATAAATAAATAAATAAATAAATAAATAAATAAATAAATAAATCATCTAGTTGATTTAGTCAGTCATAATTTTTCTTCACAGAAATCATGATTATTTTTACCTTTTAGGTTATGTTTTCTTAAGCATTTGATGATCTTTGTTAATCTACCACCTCACTCACCATGAAAGAACAAGAATTGTTGATCTATAGTTCTCATTATTCTATCTTTATGGAATGTAGTTAATGCTGTGATTATTTATAACAAAATGCAACACTTCTTGGTCATTTGTCCCACATTTCAACTTTTACTTTCAGACTCTTCAGGAGATGCTCTCTGGCCCTTATAATTCTCCTATACCTAGTAAATTGATTAAATCTTGACCAATGATTTCAAATAGAATTTTCTGTGATGATGTAAATGTTCTATAAATCTGTGCTACACAGGATGTTACCCACTAGGCACATGTGGCTATTGTGGACTTGAAATGTGGCAAGTAAAACTAAGGAACAGATTTTTAGAATTTTCATTTTATTAAGTTCAAATTTATATGTAAATAGCCACATGTAGCTAGTGGCTACTATATTGGACAGAACAGATACAGACCATTCTACACATTTAAAATAATTTACACAATACCTCTGACATATTTGATTTACTAAACCTTTTGAGACAAGTGCTATTCTTAATATTTTCCTCAGTAAAAACCAATGAATTTATAATTCATGTAGTCTGTTATCTAATTTTTTAAAAAACTATCAGAACGGTTTTTGTTTCTGTTTCCTCATTTTCCACTTTGGGTTATAGTGTACTAAGCTCCGAGTTTGGAAGCATGTGATCAGCATCTGAGAAATTGTTCAGTGATCTTGATTTTTTCATTTATTTGATTTATTGAATCAGATCAGAATCACAATAATCAAGTAGTTCTAATGTTTTCTTTTTCTTTTCCCAATCAACTGTCCATTCAATATTCATTAGCCTTTACTGTGAGCTAGGTAATCTGGGATGTAATAGGAATAAGAATAGAAATAGGAATAAGGTAATGGAGTAGAGAAGAACTAACATATATTGAGCATCTACCATATATCATATTTTCCTATATATAGGGTATCTATAAAATAGGATTTCTCTTTTAATTTTCAACACTGCCCTGCATAGTCTTACTACCTCTATTTTTACAGACAGGGAAATCAAGGGCAAGAAAGGTTAAGAGACTGCACAGGGCCATGGGACTAAGCAACAGAACCAGGATTCAAAACCAGGTCTTTGAACTAGAAGTTCAATCTTCTAAACCACAGCTGACTCCTGAATAATTAAAAAAAAAAAAACAATAATACCTAGCATAGTTTGAGTATTCATGTGCCAGGATGTATGCTGCGTACTTTATATACATTACCATTTAATCCTCACAGCATCCTCAAAACTCACAGGAATGAGTTTTACAGATAAGAAACTATAAAACACAGGTTAAATAACTTTAAGTTAGCGGGGTCAAATGCTTTAGCGAGGTTAAAAAGGATTTAAATAGTCAGCTCTTCTACCATGTTCGAAGCACTATGCTAGATTGGGACAGAGTAGGCAGATCACTGTCTTTGAAAGTCTTTTCTTCTTTCATTCTTTTCATATCCCGTCCCTCCCCTGTTCACTTTCTATATGCTCTAAAGCAATGGAGGTATGTTCTGAGAATGCACCATTAGGCACTTCTGTTATTATGAGAACATCATAGAGTGTACTTACACAAACCTAGATGATATAGCCTGCTACATATCTAGGTTATATGGTATAGCCTATTGTTCCTAGGCTACACACATGTACAGTATGTGACTATACTGAATACTGTAGGCAACCAACACAATGGTATTTGTGTATCTAAACATATTGTTTATATGGTGTTATAATCTTATGGAACCAGCATCATATATGCCATCCATCATTGACAGAAATGTCCTCATGTGGCAAATGACTGTAATTTATCAAAGGATATTCAATCTGAAAATCAAGTTAGTGATAAATAATTTTCATTTATTGCAAATTTGATTCCTGTTACAAATTGTATTCCAATTATATTGGAGTAGGCAGAGTCAGGGTGGAATGTGCTTAAAATTAAGACTGGACTCAAAGTTAACAGCAGAGCAATTGCTTCTAGTTTGTAAGCTCCTGATTCAATTTTTTCCACCTTGTTTCATAACTTAGCTATTCTACCTTGTCTCACACATCTCAGATTTTGACTTTTTTATAACATTCAAAAATGTAATGGTATATATTTTCAAGAAGTGCATAGTTAATTTCCTTATTCTCCTTATTTTAATTTCTCTTCCTTGCTTCAGGAGACATTAAATACAATCTAAGTGGAAAGAAGAGAACTGCTGCTGGCCAAGGTTATAAAAATCATTTAACAAGAGAAAAATGTGTCATTTGATAAAAAAGCTCAACGTGAAAAACATAAGTGAAAAACAACTGAATGTAATGTGTGTGTGTGTATATATGTGTGTGACAGAGTATATATACATACTCATACACACACACACACACACACACATATATACACACACACACACACACACACACATTTCCCTCTTGGAACCAAATATTGAGAAAAATTCATATAAGTGAATGTCCATGGAAATACTGCTTTCCTCTCTTTCTTTTTGTTAGTCCATTTCTGATTCAGTCCAAGGAGGATACAGAGGATTATCTAAAGTCTAGAGCAATTCAAAATGCCTACTCTGAGAGACGTGAGGCAGATTCCAGATTAACCTAGTATTTCAGTTTTCTTTTGAGAGGAACTGGGGATTCAGTATGGATCAAAATCTCTGGGAGCATTCCAGACTACCTCAGAGAAGACTCAAATCCAACTTGCTGGTGGGGTGTGGATGAGTAGGAGTCAGATTTTTCTGAGTGTTAGTCACCAGTCTCTCTCTCCTTTAACTCTAAAAGCAAAACCTGAATGTAATCTGCAAAATCATACTCAAATAATTTCAAAGGTCCTTATCTCTCAGAAAGAGCATACATCTATGGGTTTGGCTAGTGCTCACAGTCAAATCACAACTCTTTATATTTGTTTTCTCACCACCAAAAAAGAAGAAAAAATTGGAATATGAGCCATCTCTCTCTTGTAGGGCTGTTTTAACTACTTAAAGGTAAAGTGCTTTAAATACCAAAATTGTAATACAAACTAATACATTATTATAGGGAAAGATGCAAATTCTTTTTAGCATGAAGTACTAAAATAATGTGTATATTTTTCTGGATTTTTTGTACATTTGAAACATATACCTCTTAAGGCAAGATTTTTAATTTAAAAAATTTTAAATGGACACAAAATAGTTACACGTATTTATAGAGTACACAGTGATATTGTTATACGTATAATATATAGTAATCAGATCAGGGTAATTAGCACATCCACCATATCAAACATTTATCATTTCTTTGTATTGAAAATTTTTGATATTCTCTTTTTTTAAATTATACTTTAAGTTCTAGGGTACATGTGAACAACGTGCAGGTTTGTTACATATGTGTACATGTGCCATGTTGGTGTGCTGCACCCATTAACTCGTCATTTACATTAGGTATATCTCCTAATGCTATTCCTCCTCCCTCCCCCCTCCCCACAATAGGCCCCGGTGTGTGATGTTCCCCTTCCTGTGTCCAAGTGATCTCATTGCTCAGTTCCCACCTATGAGTGAGAACATGCGGTGTTTGATTTTCTGTTCTTGCGATAGTTTGCTGAGAATGATGGTTTCCAGCTGCATCCATGTCCCTACAAAGGACACGAACTCATCCTTTTTACGGCTGCATAGTATTTCATGGTGTATGTGTGCCACATTTTCTTAATCCAGACTGTCACTGATGGATATTTGGGTTGATTTCAAGTCTTTGCTATTGTGAATAGTGCCACAATAAACATACATGTGCATGTGTCTTTAGAGCAGCATGATTTATATTCCTTTGGGTATATACCCAGTAATGGGATGGCCGGGTCAAATGGTATTTCTAGTTCTAGATCCTTGAGGAATCACCACACTGTTTTCCACAATGGTTGAACTAGTTTACAGTCCCACCAACAGTGTAAAAATGTTCTTATTTCTCCACATCCTCTCCAGCACCTGTTGTTTCCCGACTTTTTAATGATTGCCATTCTAACTGGTATGAGATGGTATCTCATTGTGTTTTTTATTTGTATTTCTCTGATGGCGAGTGATGATGAGCATTTTTTCATGTGTCTGTTGGCTGTATAAATGTCTGCGGGGTGCCCAAGATGGCCGAATAGGAACAGCTCCAGTCTCCAGCTCCCAGCGTGAGCGACAAAGAAGACAAGTGATTTCTGCATTTTCAACTGAGGTACCGGATTCATCTCACTGGGGCATGTTGGACAGTCAGTGCTGGTCAGTGGGTGCAGCCCAACCAGCAAAAGCTGAAGCAGGGCGAGGCATCGCTTCACCTGGGAAGCACAAGGGGGAAGGTAATTCCTTTTCCTAGCCAAAGGAAACTGAGATATCTTCTTTTATCTATTTGAAACTATATATTGTTGTTAACTATAGTCATCCTACAGTGGTACAGAACACTGGAAATTAATCTTCCTATCTAGCTGTAATTTTGTATCCTTTAATAAATATTTCCCTATCTTTCCCTTTTCCCTACCCTTCCCAATCCCTAATAACCATAATTCTTCGAGTTTTATGAGGTCACCTTATTCTGCTTCTAAATATAAGTGAGAACATGCACTATTTATATTTATATTCCTGGCTTATTTCATTAACATAATGTTCTCCAGTTCCATCCATGTTGCCAGGAATGACAGGATTTCATTCTGTTTTATGGCTGAATAGTATTCCATTGTGCATACATACCACATTTTCTTTATCCATTCATCTGTGGTTTGACACCTTGGTTGAATCTATATCATAGCTACCATGAATAGTGCTTCCGTAAACATGGTGGTGCAGATAACCTCTTTGATATCCTTTGATTTCCTTTCTTTGCATGGTAGCAGAATTGCTAAGTCATATGTTAGTTCTATTTTTAGTTTTTTGAGGAACTTCCCCACTGTTTCTCCATAATGGCTGTACTAATTTACATTCCCACCAACAGTGTATGAGTATCTTTTCTCCACCTCCTCACCAGCATTCGTTACTTTTTTGTCTTGTTGATCATATGCATCTTAACCAGGGTGACAGAATACCTCATTGTGGTTTTGATATCAATTTCCCTGATGATTAGTGATGTTGAGCATTTTTTCATGTATTTGTTGGCCATTTGTATGTCTGCTTTTCAAAAATACCTGTTTAGACCAACTGCCCATTTTTAAATTGGATTGCTTGTTTTTGTTGAGATGCTTGAGTTCCTTGTGCATTTTGGATATTAATCTCTTGTTAGATGAATACGTTGCAAATATTTCTCCTATTCTTCAGGTTGTTTTTATTTTATTGATTGTTTCCTTTGCTGTGCAGAAGATTTTCAGTTTGATCCCATTTGTTCATTTTTGCTTTTGTTGCCTATGCTTTTGAGGTCTTAATCATAAAGTTTTCCCAGACTAATGTCTTGAAGGATTTCCCTTAATTTTTAACTAGCATTTTTACAGTTTTGGGTTTTATATTTAGGTCTCTCATCCATTTTGAGTTGATTTTTGTATAGGTTGAGTGGTGAGGATCTACTTTCATTCTTGTGCATATGAATATCCAGTTTCCCCAGTACCTTCATTGAAGAAACTGTCCTTTCCCCAATGTTCTGGGTGCCTTTGTCAAAAATCAATTGGTTGTAGATACGTGGATTAATTTCTGGGCTCTCTTTTCTATACCACTGGCATATGTGTCTGTGTTTATACTAGTATTATGCTGTTCTGGTTACTAAGGCTTTGTAGTATATTTTGAAATTTGGTAGTGTGATACCTGAAAGCTCTGTTATTTTTGCTTAGAACTTCTTTGGCTACTTGGGGTCGTTTGTGCCACCATACAAATTATAAGATGTAAAAAAAAAAAAAATGTGAAGAATGCCATGAGTATTTTTTATTTTTATTTTTCCTTTTTTAAAAGAAGTTTTGTGGTACACAGTAGGAGTATACAATTATGGAGTACAAGTGATATTTTGATACAGGCACACAATGCATAATAATCACAACAGAATAAATTGGGTTATCCATCACCTCAATTATTGATCCTTTCTTTGTGATAAACAATCCAATTATATCTTTTTGTTATTTAAAAATATCCAATAAGTTATTGTTGACTGTAGCCATCCTGCTATGCTATCAAATACTAGATCTTATTCATTCTATCTAGGTATATTTTTAAATCCATTGGTCATCTTCTCTTCCCCCACCCCACTACCTTTCCCAGGCTCCAGTAACTGCCATTCTGTGTTCTATCATCATGAGTTCAGCTATTTTAATTTTTAGTTTTCACAAATAAGTGAGAAAATATGAAGTTTGTCTTTCTGTTCCTGGCTTATTTCACTTAATGCCCTCCAGTTCCATCTATGTTGTTGCAAAAGAGAGGATCTCAATATTTTTATGGCTGAATAGTTTTCCATTGAGTATAGGTGCCACATTTACTTTCTCCATTCGTCTGTTGATCGACACTTAGGTTGCTTCCAAACCTATAAGGTTTCCACCAAAAAGTCTGCTACTTTTAGGATCTTTTATTTATCCTTGACCTTTAGGGGCTTGATCACTATGTTTCTTGGGATAGCCTTATTTTGAGTTAAATCTTCTTGGTATGCTATAGTCTTCTTGTACTTGAATATTGATATCTTTCTCTAGTTTTGGGAAGTTCTTTGTTATTATCCTTTTGAATAAACTTTCTACCCCTATCTCTCTCTCTACTTCCTCTTTAAGGCTAGTAACTCTTAGATTTGTCCTGTTGAGACTATTTTGTAGATTGTGTAGGTGTGCTTCATTCTTTTCTATTTATTTTTCTATCTCCTCTGACAACATATTTTCAAATAGTCTGTCTTCAAGCTCAATAATTCTTTTTTTGCTGAATGAATTCTGAAGTTAAGAGACACTGATGCATTCTTCAGTGTGTCAATTGCATTTTCCAGGTCCAGAATATCTGCTTGATTCTTTTAAATGTTTTCGATCACTTTGTTAAACTTATGTGATAGGAATATGAATTCCATCTCTGTGTTATTTTGAATTTCGTTGTGTTTCCTCAACATGGATATTTTGAATTCTCTGTCTGAAAGGTGACATATTTCTAACTTCCCATAATTGGTCACTGGTGCCTTATTTGGTTCACCTGGTGAAGTCTTCTTTACCTGAATGGTCTCTGCATGTGTATGTTTGTTGGTGTCTGGGTATTGAAGAGTTAGGTATTTATTGCAATGTTCACAGTCTGGGCTTGTTTGTACCCATCCTTTTTGGCAAGATTTTCCAGGTATTTGAAGGGACTTAGATGTTGTGATCTAAGCCTATGGTCACTGCATCTATATCTGCATTAGGAGTCACCCCAGGCCCATAACATTGTGGATCTTGCAGCCCCATAGTGGTACCTTGTTGGTCTTGGGTAAAATCCAGGAGATTCTCCTGGATTACCAGGCAGACACTCTTTTATCTCTTCTCTTACATTTCCCTCAAACAGTCTCTCTCTGTGTGTGGAACTGCCTGGAGCTGGGGGATGGGTGACACAAGAACCCCTATGGCCACTATCACTGGTACTCTGCAGGGTCAGACCTGAAGCCAGCACTGTATTTCACTCAAGGCTCATGGTGACCACTGCCTGGCAACTGCCTATTTTCACTCAAGGACCTACGGCTCTACAATCAGCAGGTGATGAAGCCAGCCAGGCTTGGCCCTTACCTTCAGGGCAGTGAGCCTGTGTGTTCAGAGATGCCATCCAATAGCCAGGGCCTGAGGTAGGGAATCTTAGGAATCTACCTGGTGATCTATCCTACTGTAGCCGATCTGCCACCCAAGCCACAAGACAAAGTCCTTCCTACATTCCCTCACTTTTCCTCAAGCAGAAGAGTCTCTCCCTATGGCTATCACTACCCCAGGCCTGTGGCAAGTACTGCCTTGCTACCACTGATGTTCCCTCAAGTCTTAAGGGCTCTTCAGTCAGCTTTTAGTAAGTGCTATCAGGCCTGAGTCTTTCCCTTCATGGTAATGGGCTCCCTTCTGGTCCAGGGCAGGATCAGAAATTCCATCCAGAAGCCAAGGCCTTGAATCATGGATGCCAGGAGCCCACTTGGTACTCTACCCTCTTGTGGCCAAGGTGGTACTAAGTTGCAAGGCAAAGTCCCCTTTACTCTTTCCTCTCCTCTTCTCAAGCAGGAATCTCTTCTCATGACCATTACAGCTGGGAATGTGCTGGGTTACACCTGAAGCTAGCCTAGTTCTGGGTCTCACCCAAGGCCCACGGTGAGTACCACCTGGTTACCACTGCTGGTTAAAAGAATTCTTTAGTTAGCAGGTGATAGATTCCGCCAGGACTGGGTCCTTTCCTTCAAGGTAGCAGTTTCACTTCTGGCCCTAGGCATGTTTGGAAATGTCATCCCAGAGCTGGGGCTTGGAATGGGGGCCCCCCAGGACTCTGCCTGGTGCCCTAATCTACTGAGGCTGAGCTAGTATCCAAGTTGCAAGACACAGTCCTCTTTACTCTACCCTGTCCTCTCCTCAAGCAAAAGGAAGGAGTCTTTCCCAGACCTGTGCACCGTGCTGCCTGGTGTTGGGGAAGGGGTGATGCAAGTACTCCCTTGGCTGCCCCAGCTGTTGTCTCACTAGGTCACATGCACCCCAAGTCTAAAGGCTCCGAACCCAGCCCAGCACCAGGATTTGACCGGGAATTGCAGTCCTTTTGGCCTAGACTGCCTTTCAAGTTTATTTAGACCCTCAGAGCACTTTGGCCCTCAGAGCACTTTGGCCCATGGTGTTGTAGCTTGCTGGAACTCAGGCTTTTACGTGGTTGGGATGGACAATTCACCTCTGTCTAGGGCTGCTCAAAATGCTCCCTCTGCGGGCACCATGGTGCTTTCTGCTGTGACAGGGCAACACTAAATTCCAGTAGGAAGTCCCACAATCACTGTGGTCTCTTTCCCCCAAGTAAACAGATTTTCTTTCTTCAGCATGTGGTAGCTGCTGCAGGAATTCTGGATGTGTGGTGCAGGATATTCAAGACTGTCTTTCTTACCCTCTTTAGTGTCTCTTTCCTTAATATGATGTTAAAACCAGGTAGTGTGATTGCTCACCTGATTTCTGGGTGTTAGGAAGGTGCTTTTTGTGTTTGTGGATAGTTGTACAATTTGATGTTCTGGTGTGTTATCTACTCAGCCATCTTGCTCCACCTTTTTCTGTCACATGTAGTTTGATATAGATTAATTTGATTATATAGATCGCCTTAGGTAGTATGGTCATTTTAACAATATTAAGTTTTCTCATCCATGGACATGGGCTATTTTTCCATTTGTTTGTATCCTCTTCAGTTTCTTTCATCAGTGTTTTGTAGTTTTGGTTTATTCCTAAATAATTTTTGTAGCTATTGTAAATGGGACTGAATTGATTTCTTTTTCAGCTAGTTCATTGTTTGTGTGCAGAAACACTTATACCTTTTTGAGTTTTGATTTTGTATACTGCTACTTTACTGTATATTATTTTATTCATTCTAACATTTTTTTAGTGGATTCTTTAGGTTTCTCTCTATATAAGACCATGTCATCTGCAAATACAGACTTTCCAATTTTGATGCCCTTATTTTTTTTCTCTTGCCTAAAATTGCTCTGGTTAGAACTTCTAGTATTATGTAGAATAAGAGTGGTGAGAGTGGGTATTCTTACCTTGTTCCAGTTCTTAGAGAAAAAGATTTCAGTTTTTCCCCATTCTGAGCAGTGGGTTTATCATATATAGCCTTCATTGCGTTGAGGTACTTTCCTTCTATAACCAATTTATTGACAGTTTTTATCATAAAAAGACGCTGATCTTTATAAAATGCCTTTTCTGCAGCTATTGAGATGATCATATGGTTTTTGTCCTTAATTCTGTTAATGTAATATATCACATTTATTAATTTGCATATCTTGAACCATCCTCACATTCCTGGGATAAATTCCATTTGATCACGGTGTATTATCTTTTTGATATGTTGTTGGTTTTCATTTGTTGGTATTTTCTTGAGGAGTTTTGCATCTATGTTCATCAGAAATATTGGCCTGCAGTTTTGTTGTTGTTGTTGTTGTTGTGTCCTTGTCTGGTTTGGTATCAGAGTTATGCTGGCCTCGTAAAATCAGTTAGGAAGAGTTCCTGCCTTGTAAAAAGTGTTTGGGGAATAGTATGAGAAGAATTTTCATTAATTTCTCTTTAATGTTTTTTTTTAAGTTCTAAACCTTTTAAATTCTCCTGGAAGCCTCTCATCCCTACCCTATAATTGTAAAAAGGAAACAAATTAGCACAGAAATCAAAAAGTTTCTATGTTCATCTAAAAATATCTTATGCTGTACATAAGATATTTGGCCATAGCATACAAATGAAAATTCAAAAAAAATATTTTAGCTGGGTGGAAATATGTTACCCTGTTTGTTTTTACTTTCCATAAAAATAATTAACTGCTAACTTTCAAGCTAATATGGAGTTTAAGGGTCCTTTTAGACATGTATGAGTGAGGTGAGATGTGCAGACATGTGAGGACTTAAAAAAGTTGGGAAAAGGTGTGTGGTGTGTATGTGTGTTAAGTGATGGTAAGAAGTAAAAATAGTTAAATCTATTAAAGGAAATCTCTAGAGAAAAATAATCATAATATCAGTTAGCTACAACTGTTTTATGTAGAGATAGCTTTCTTAAAAATGTTTGCACCTGGGTGCAGTGGCTTGTATCTGTAGTCTCAGCTACTTGGGAGGCTGAGGTGAGAGGATCACTTGAGCCCAGGTGTCTGAGGCTATAGTGAGCTATGATTGCACCACTGCACTCCAGTCTGGGCAACAGAGAAATACTTCATCTCTCTCTAAAAAAACTGCATACCCAAAGCCATACTTTTGAAAAAAGAGATCTAAAATATTTGCAAAAAATATCTTCATTAATTTTCTATGTGGATTGCAAATTTCTTAATCAGGATACATTCATCTCGATATTTCTTCATCCTTGTATGAGTGCTATGCACCTTGTGAATGCTCAATTAATATTATCGAATGAAAGAACAGTTGTATCTAGTAAACAGTGCTTCTTTTCCTTTCTCACTTCTAGTTCTCATACTGAATTAAAGACAAAGCATTATCTACATTGATATGTGGCTACCAAATTGGCCACAATATTCTTGGATTTTGTATTTCAATGAACAAAATAAATTTTTGATCACACAATTAGCTCACCCATACAGGAGTGTAATTTAGCCATTAAAGTTATCAACTTATACTAAATTCTTTCATGCTGCAAATTTTTAGTTATATATGCCAAACACAGGAACTGTGAAGTTTTATTTGTTAAATTTGCTGGAATATTCTCTTAAAACTTTCTTCTATCCCTGGTTATTTTATTTTTGTTTTAAGAGATGTGTTTCTTACTATGTTTCCATACCAACAGTCAAACTCCTGGGCTCAACTGATCCTCCTACCTCATCCTCCCCAGTAGCTGAGACTACAGGTACGTGCCACTATGTCAGGCTATCCCTGGTTCTATGAGCATGACTCCCAAAAAACTTGTTGCAGAGAAGGTCCCTGTTTGAAGCAGACAAAATTTTGATGTGGCAATATGGTTGTATTAAAAAGTCTACCTCCACATTCCAGTATTGTAACGTGGTGAATTCTGAGTACGTGTGGAACAGTTTTCGGCTTCTCCACAGTTAAAGGCTTAAACGTAATCACATAAGATTTCCTAACAGCTACGTGGCATCCCAAAAGGGAGCCACCTTGTGAATCTACTATTTTAAAACCTCCCCTCTCAGATATAAATTATCTGTGAAATTGATGCTAATATCCACTTGAATAATATATGGAGTTTTCAGAATCATGCATAGCAAGACATCTGTAACACAAGACTATGAATACTACTTGGCAAGATTTGATATTCAGTTGGTATTCATTGCTCTAATATGGATATTTCACAATTGGAGTGAGACAACTGCTAGCAATACAGCATGGTCAGAATGGCTAATGGGCTCATTCAATAAGTAAATGCACAGAAAAAGAAACTTCTTGTCTCTTCTTTAATATTTCTTTGCTAGTGAGTTCTAATTTATTCCCATACTAATCTACTACTAAATTGAAAAATATGATTGCCAAGCTCCTTTTTAGAAATATAAAAGCTTAAAAATTTGAGCATTAATTCATGCTTAAACACATTCTTTTATAATATACTTTCTCAGTCTGTATAGTTATTGCAGTTTGATATTTAATAAAATTATTTCAAAATGTATTTATTTGAATTTATGGTTATAACACAGCTACATTTGACTCATACTGCCTACATTTGTTATAATAAGCTAAGGACAAAATAATGTAGGCTATAGGATACACAAAATTTGAAAAACTAGAAATAAAAATCAGTGTATCAAAAATGTTTTTTCTCTAAAAAAATTTATTAGAAAGTTTTATTCTAATAAATAATGTCCTTATCCAATAGGATCCATCCTGTTTGAAAAAGATAAAGTCATAGTCTTCTGACATAAAAATAAAATAGCAATAGTAATAATGCTAGAATCTCATGATTATCTACAGATGTTTAATCCACACACTTTGGCATCTAACTCAGCTAGATAAAGGCTATGGTCCTATTTTTCAAGGAACTCAATATCGCTTTTTTTTCCCCCACCAAATGGCAAAATAACTGTGTTAAGATTAATCACTGGCAAATGTATTATCAAAAAACTATCAACATCGAAGGCAGAATATCTTAGATAATACCCACTCAAAGATATACTAGATGTTAAAACAGCTATTCTTCTACTACATAAAATAGGACTTATTCAGCTAGCAGTTCTACTTGTGTTGTCACCAGACCTGTCAATCATTCAAAAGATAAGGAAATTCACAGTTCTATAAAATAACGAGGCCAATTCTTATAGGGTAAACAAAAAAAATTAGCTTCATTATGTTATTATCACAGTCCTATTGTGACTGTAGTAAAGAGTTGATGTAAACAGTGTTATAAAGGATGAGTTCATGTCCTTTGCAGGGACATGGATGAAGCTGGAAACCATCATTCTGAGCAAACTATTGCAAGGAGAGAAAACCAAACACCGCATGTTCTCACTCATAGGTGGGAATTAAACAATGAGAACACTTGGACACAGGATGGGGAACATCACACACCGGGGCCTGTGGTGGGGTTGAGGGAGGCGGGAGGGATAGCATTAGGAGATATACCTAATGTAAATGACAAGTTAATGGGTGCAGCACACCAACATGGCACATGTATACATATGTAACAAACCTGCACGTTGTGCACATGTATCCTAGAACTTAAAGTATAATTAAAAAAAAAAAACAATTTAAAAAGTCCATTACTTATGCAATTGTGTAATATCGTGTATTCTAGAAGACAATACTTCTATACACATAATATTTAAATCAATCTGACATTTATTTTCTCAAAGTTTTATTTCATTTTAAATTGACACATAATAATTGTGCATATTTAATGGGTACATTTTGATATTGTGATACATGTATACACTGTATATGATCAAATCAGGGTACTTAGCTTATCCATCACCTCAAACAATTATCATTTCTTTTTTTTCCTTGTTCCCACACTACACAGATGTAACAATGATCATTTCTTTGTGATGAGAACATTCAGAATCCTCTTTTGTAGTTACAGTTGACCCTTTAACAATGTGGGGGTTATGAGCACTGACACCATGTGCAATAGAAAATCTGTGTATAACTTTTGATTTCTCAAAAACTTAACTACTAATAGCCTACTGTTGACTAGAAGCCTTGCTGATAACATAAACAGTTAACACATATTCCATGTTATATGTGTTATATACTGTATTCTTACAGTAAAGTAAGCTAGAGAAAAAAATGTTATCAAGAAAATCATAAGGAAGATAAAATGTATTTACTACTCATTAAGTGGAAATGGATCATCATAAAGATCTTCATCCTTGTCTTCATGTTGAGTAGGCTGAGGAGGAGGAAGAGAAGGGGTTGGTCTTGCTGTCTCAGAGATGGCAGAGGTGGAAGAAAATCTGTGTAAAAGTGGACAGGCACAGTTCAAACCAGAATTGTTCAAGGTTCAACTGTATATTTACTATAAATACTTAACAGTTTAATCCACCGAAAACCTAATCTGTCTCAGTAAAAGAGACGATTATCCACCCAAGTTATACAAGACAGAAACATGGACTTGATCCTTGAGTATTCTCTCTTCCTCACTTGGTGTATCAATTATCACATCCCATCTGTTAGCTCTTCATATTTCTTAAATCCATCAATTGTCTCCATCTCTACTGCTACTGTCTTAGCTCAATCACCCTTCATCTTTTACCTTGTCTATTACCACAGCCTTTTAGGTGGACTATAAATTTCTAGTTTTGTCCTGTCTCAAGTTTCACCATTCATTCTCCATGGTGGATCCAGCATGACCTTTCCAAAACATAAATAGAATCTTGTTACTTCCGTGAGTAAAATCTTTTTAATTGTGCTCAGTAACCTATAGGATGAAAATTGTATTTTTTGGCATGTCTCATAAAGCCTTTCCTGCTTGCCCCCTGCCTTCTTTGCCAACCTCATTTTCCATGCCTTCTCTTCGCCCCCCAACATCCTGTATTCTAATCATTTCAAGGTACTTGGAGTTCCACAAACACTCCCTACATTTTCACACTTTCCACATTTTACACATGTTCTTTTTTCTGCCTTTATGCCCTCACTTTTCTTTGGTCCCTACTCCCACATACCTGAAAAACTCATACTTGTTCTTCGAAGCTTAGATAAAAAAACACATTCTTTGTAGAATATTTCACTGATGAAGTCAAGCAGTCATTTGCTTTGTCCACTTGCTTCCACAGCACCTCGTATACACTCACTCCCCCCAATACTGCATAGTACATTGAATTATAAAAATATGTAAATCCATATTCCCCATTAGTTTTTGAGCTATTTAAGGGCAGAAACTGTGTTATATTCTTTTCTTTATCCCTAGTATTTAGCAGACTGCCTAATATCTAATAAGGTCTCAAAAATCATACATTATTTGACTACTTATAGATGACATTTGGTAAATGAATTACAGATAATATACTAGAAATAAAACATTTATGTGTATTTTAAAAATCACATACAGAAGTTTTAATCTTAAGTGTTTAACCTCACTCTACTCTTGATTATTGCTCTCTAAAAGTGGAAAAATCAAAGCTAGAAATACTACAACAGTTTTAGTTAAATGAAAGTTGTGGTTGTGTCTATAATGGGAGTTAAGTCCTTTTTTTTAAATTATACTTTAAGTTCTAGGGTACATGTGCATAACGTGCAGGTTAAGATATGCAAATATCAGGGAATAATGGTACTATATATTCCATATCATTCATTCAACAGATATTGATTACCTAATTGATTCCTGTTACTGTACAAATTGCTAGAGATAAAAAATATATGATTATATCATAGTACTCAAACTCATAGTCTAATGGGAAGAAAAAATGATGACAGTACAATGTGTTCAACACTGTAAGAGGGTAAGTCACAGGATGCTATGTGAATTCATATGTGCCTAACCCAGGAAATGTTAAGGAAGGCATTTCAAATATAAGTAGCAGCTACCCAAGTGAAGAAGAAGGATAGATAATCCAGGCAATGGCAAGAGTCTGTGAAAACCCATTAAAGTGAGTGCAAGTGTGTCTTATTTGAAGACTGCCCACTATATATATTCATGTTTCAACACATCTAGAACATAGAGGTCATGGTCCAGTCAAACACATTTTTTTTTTAGCTTATATTTTAGGTTCAGAGGTACCTGTGAAGGTTTGTTACATAGGTGAACTTGTGTCATGATGGTTTGTTGTATAGATTATTTCATCACCCAGGTACTAAGTCCAGCACTCAATCGTTATCTTTTCTGCTCCTCTCTGTCCTCCCAGCCTCCACCCTTAACTAGAATTCAGTATTTGTTGTTCCCTTCTTTGTGTTCATAGGTTATCATCATTTAGCTCCCACTTATAAGTGAGAATATGTGGTCTTTGGCTTTCTGTTCTTGCATTAGTTTGCTAAGAATAATGGCCTTCAGCTCCATCCATGTTCCCACAAAAGACAAATCTCAATCTTTTTATTACTGCATAGTATTCCATGGTGTATATATGCAACATTTTCTTTATACAATCTGTCATTGGTGGGCATTTAAGTTGATTCTATGTCTTTGCTATTGTGAACAATGCTGCAGTAAATGTTTGTGTGCATGGGTCTTTATGGTAGGATGATTTATATTCTTCTGGGTATATAGCCAGAAATGGGACTGGTAGGTCAAATGGTAGTTCTGCTTTTAGCTCTTTGAGGAATAACCATACTTCTTTCCACAATGGTTGAACTAATTTACACTTCCACCAACAGTACATAAGTGTTCCCTTTTCTCTACAACCTTGCCAGCATCTGTTATTTCAAAGACTTTTCTAAGTCATACTAAGAAATTTTATTCTGAAGATAGTGGCAGGTGGTAGGCAGTTGGAGAGGAGAAATGAAGGATTTTGAAAAGAAGAGTGCTGTGATCAGATCTGCATTTTAGAAATATCACTGGTTAACTTGTACAAAATGTATGGAAGTGGAGGAAACAGTTGACAAGATTGGAGACACAGACACCAGTTACAGTCAAGGCAAGATGTGATCACGGCCCAGTAGTAATAACTCAGTAGTAACAGAGGTGAAAAAATGTATTTAAAATATAGAATTGACAGGTATGAGAGACTGTGTAGAGGGGTGTCCAGAATACAGTCTTAGTTCTCTGATTTGGATTACTGGGTAGTTTGGTAATACCACTCACTATGTCTGGGCATAAGAAGAGGACAATATTCACAATAACAAAGACTTGGAACCAACCCAAATGTCCATCAATTATAGACTGGATAAAGAAGATGTGGCACATATACACCATGGAATACTATGCAGCCATAAAAAAGGATGAGTTCATGTCCTTTGCAGGGACATGGATGAAGCTGGAAACCATCATTCTCAGCAAACTATCACAAGAACAGAAAACCAAACACTGCATGTTCTCACTCGTAAGTGGGAGTTGAACAATGAGAACACATGGACACAAGGAGGGGAACATCACATACTGGGGCCTATCAGGGGGTGGGGGGTGGTAGGGGAGGGATAGCATTAGGAGAAATACCTAATGTAGTTAATGAGTTGACGGGTGCAGCAAACCCCCATGGCACGTGTATACCTATGTAACAAAACTGCATGTTCTGCACATGTACTCCAGATCTTAAAGCGTGTATACACACACACACGCACACACACACATATATATACACACACACATATACACACACACACACACAACAGTTTTGACCCTGTTTGGAGGACTTGTGTGTCATAAGGATGGAGACATACAGTAGGTCTGCAGCTTAGGAAAAAGGCCTTAGCTATAAATACTCACTTAGAAGATATCATCATAGAAATGGTAGTTAAAACCATGCGAGTAAATAACTCTCAAATCTCTGCTTTTGGTCAAGACTTTTTTTCTGGGCTCTAGACTAAGACTGAGCACATATTTTCAGTGGAGTGGTGGAGGACAGAAAGCAGACAGTGGTAGACTGGGAAGAGAGTGGGTGGTAAAAAAGTGGAAGTAGTGTAGTTCACATTTTTAGAAGATGTGTGAAGAGTGTGAAGAGTGTGAAGAGTCCCCAAAAGAGAGTTATTGATGGAGAAAATTTATAATCAAAGAGTTGTTGAGGGGAGGTGGGACTCAAAAAGAAGGACATATTTTGGATTAGAACTGGAAACAAACAATGAAGAATTAATCTGGATAAAAATAGGCTGGGCGCAGTGGCTCATGCCTGTAATCCCAGCACTTTGGGAGGCTGAGGTGGGTGGATCACCTGAGGTCAGGGGTTCAAGACCAGTCTGGCCAGCATGGTGAAACCTCGTCTCTACTGAAAATACAAAAATTAGCTGGGTGTGGTGGCGGGCGCCTGTAATCCTAGCTATTCAGGAGGCTGAGGCAGGAGAATTGCTTGAACCCAGGAGGTGGAGGGTGCAGTGAGCCAAAATTGCCTGGGCGACAAGAGCAAGACTCCGTCTTTAATAATAATAATAATAATAATAATAATAATAATTTTGTCTATGAGGGTTCAAAACATTTAGAGCACGTTCAGAACTGCATTTGACAAAAGATCACTATGACAACATGTGACAATTGAATCGGAGGTTGAATTAATTCATAAGTGTGTGCATTCCTCAAGGCTGGGGGGAAATCCTAAGGTTTCAGCTCTTAAAGGAAGAAACAGAGCACACCAAAACACATTTCTACAAATCCACACCAGCCATGGAGTTGAATGTAACCTCAGGTTATACTGAGCCTGTGGTTGAAATTGAGCAGGATACAAGATCAAGATAAAAAAAAAAAATTAGTTCTATACACTAACAATGAAGAATCCTAAAATGAAATTTAAAAATAGATTCATTTACAATGGTATCAATATGAATTAACTACTTAGAAATAAATTTAACAAAAAAGCACAAGCTACAAACTACAAAACATTGAAATAAATTAAGGAAGAAATAAAGTCAAATAAAATTGTCGAAATAAAGTAAAGAAGACCGTAATAAATGAAAAGACATCCTGTGTTTATGGATTAAAAGACTTAATATTGTTAAGATGACAATACTACCCAAATTGACATACAGATACAATATGCAAGCCCTATGAAAATCCCAACTGCATTTTTTTGTAGTACACTGTGACTCTAAAATTCATATGAAAATATTAGAGTGCCAGAACAGCCAAAACAATTTTGAAAAAGAGGAACAAAAATGGAGGATGCATACATCACTACAAAGGATGTAATCAAGACAGTGAAGCACTTCAAAGCATGAGGTAGGCTGATTTCAAAAAAAGACAGTGAGGTGCTGATATAAGAATAGACATATTGATCAATGGAGTAGAACTGAGAGTTCAAAAATAAACCCTCACATTTATTGTCAAGTGATTTTTTTACAAGGGTGCCAATAAAATCCAATGGGAGCAAGATTTGTCTTCTCAAGAAAATCATCCTGGGAAAACTGGATATCCATATACAAAATAATGAAACTGGACATCTACTTCACACGATATATAAAATTAACTAAAAACAGATCAAAAACCTAAATGTAAGGAGCTAAAACTATACAACTCTTAGAAGAAAGCAAGTGCAAATCTTTGTGACCTTGGGATAAACAATGGTTTCTTAGATAAGACACCAAAGGCATAACTGATAAAAGAAAAAAATAAGTAGACTGGAAATGATCAAACTTTAAAATTTTGTGTCCAAAGGACATCACCAAGCAAGTAAAAAGAGAGTAAGAGAGTGAGAGAAAATGTTAGTAAGTCATATGTCTGCTAAAGGACTTGCATCGAGAATATATTGAAGAGCTCCTACAACTCAAAAGTAAAAGGACAAATAACCCAATTAAATATTTGTCAAAGTATACGAATAGACATTTCTCTCATTTTAATTTTTTTATCTTAATTTTTAATTTTTCTGGGTACATAGTAGGTGTATATAGGTATGGAGTATATGAGTTATTTTAATACAGGCATGCAATGCATAACAATGACATCAATGTAAGTGGGGTATACATTACTTTAATAATTTATCTTTTCTTTGTGTTACAAAACATCCTTTTAGTTATTAACACCCTTTTAGTTATTTTTAAAAGCACAATAAATGATTGTTGGCTGTAGTCACTCTGTTATGCTACCAAATACTAGATCTTATTCGTTCTATCTAATTATATTTTTGAACCCATTAAAAATCCCCACCCCTTGCCCTGCCACTATTCTTCTCAGCCTCTGGCAGCCATCACTCTACTTTATATTACCATGAGTTCAAGTGTTTTAATTTTTAGCTCCCACAAATAAGTGAAAACATGTAAAATCTGGCTTTTTGTGCCTGGCTTATTTTACTTAACATAATGTCCTCCGGTTCCATCTGTGTTGTTGTGCATGACTGAATGTCATTCTTTTTTAATCGCTAAATAGTATTCCATTGTGCATATGTACTACATTTTCTTTCTCTATTCTGCTGATGGACATTTAGACTGCTTCCAAATCTTGGCTATTGTGAATATTGCTGCAATAGACTTGAGAATGCAGACAACTCTTGGATATCTTGATTTCCTTACTTTTGGGTATATAGCTAGCAGGATGGCTGGATCCTATAGTACTTCTATTTTTAGTTTTTTGAGGAACTTCCAAACTGTTCTCCATAGTGGTTGTACTAATTTACATTCCCACTAACAGCATAGAGGGTTCCCTTTTCTCCATGTCTTCGCCAGCATTTGCCTGTCTTTTGAATAAAAGTCATTTTAACTCAGGTGAGATGCTGTAACATTGTAGTTATGATATGCATTTCTCTGATGGTCAATGATTCTGAGAACCTTTAAAAATTTTTTTTATTTTAATTTTTGTGGGTACATAATAGGTATATATATATATATATTTATGGGGCATCAAATGTTTTGATACAGGCATGGAATATGTAATAATCACATCATGTAAAAATGGGGTATCCATCCCCTCAAGCATGTATCCTTTGTGTTACAAACAATTCAATAATATTCTTTTAGTTATTTAAAAATGTACAATTAAATTATTACTGACTATAATCACCCTGTTGTCCTATCAAATACTAGATCTTATGATTTTTTTTTTTTTTTTTGAGATGGAGTCTTGCTCTGTCACCAGGCTGGAGCGTAGTGACACGATCTCGGTTCACTGCAACCTCCACCTCCCTGTTTCGAGCGATTCTCCTGCCTCAGCCTCTGAGTAGCTACAGGCACGCACCACCATGCCCAGAAAATTTTTTTGTAATTTTTAGTAGAGATGGGGTTTCACCATGTTGGCCAGGATGGTCTCGATCTTCTGACCTCGTGATCAGCCCGCCTCAGCCTCCCAAAGTGCTGGGATTACAGGCTTATTCATTCTTTCCATATTTTTGTACCCATTAACCATCCCCACCTCCCCACCCTCCCCCCACTATCCTTAGCAGTGTCTGGTAACCATTTCTCTGCTCTCTGCCTCCATGAGTTCAATTCTTTTGATTTTCAGATCCCTCAAATTAGTAAGAACATATTAAATTTGCTAGCAAGGATGTGGAGAAAAGGGAACCCTCATACACTGTTGGTGGGTATGTAAACTAGTGTATCACTACGGAGAACGGTTTGGAGGCTCCTCAAAAAACTAAAAGTAGAGCTACCATATGATCCAATCCCACTGCTGGGTATATACCCCAAAGAAAGAAAAGCAGTATATGGAAGGGATATCTGCATTCCCATGTTTATTGTAACAGTGTTTACAATAGCCAAGATTTGGAAGTAACATAAGTATCCGTCAACAGACGAATGGAGAAAGCAAGTGTGGTACCTATACACAGTGAAGTAAGACTCAGCCATAAAAAGAATGAGATCCTGTCATTTGCAACAACATGGGTGGAACTCGATATCATTATGTTAAGTGAAATAAACCAGGCACAGAAAGACAAACTTCACATGTTCTCATTCATTCGTGAGAGCTAAAAATCAAAACGCTTGAACTCATGGAGATAGGGTGTAGAATAAGGTTGTCAGAGGCTGTAAAAGGTAGTGGTTGGGGGATTGGACATGATTAATGGGTGTACAATTTAGTTAGACATAATGAATAAGATCGAATATTTGATAGCACAACCGGGTGACTACAGTCAACAATAATTTATTGTAGATTTTAAAATAATTAAAAGATTATAACTTGAATGTTCCTTACACAAAGAAAGGATAAATGCTTGAGGTAATGGATACCCTATTTACCCTGATGTGATTATTACACGTTGTATGCCTATATCAAAATATATCACTTACTCCATAAATATATACACCTACTCTGTACCTACAGAAATTAAAAATTAAAAATGAATAAGTATAAATGAGCAGAAATCCCTCACTTTCAAAACTCATTTTAAAAGTAATTTACATGTGTTCTCTCACTTGTTCCTCTCATCATTCTTTAGAGACAAAGACTATTGACTTGTCTGTCTTCCCTTCCCCCCGAACTATAACATCTATGTCTTGTGTATCTCTGTGTCCAGATTCTTAACACATAGAAAGTGCTCAATAAAAATGACATGAATAATTGAAGAAGTTACATCCTTTATTGAAGATTTTCTTTAAGACAAACAATGAGTAGATATACCTTGCCAATCACTGGACTGAGCACTGCATACATATTATCTCATTTAGCATTTGTAACAGAAAACTATGAGGCAGACATTGTTATTATTAGTTCCATTTAAAAACTAAGGAACCTAAGGCTCCAATAGGTTAAAAAATGTAGAGCTGGTACTGAAACCCTGTCAGTATATGTGATCACCCAAGGAGAGCACACGGATTTAAAATAAAGGGACAGATACTAGAAACTTGACCATAATCCTCAGTCTTATTCCACTAAATTTTGTGTTCACTTACTCATCACTAATTCACAAAGGAATTTCTTTAAAATGAGAGGTGATACATGTATAGTAATTATATTTTCTGATCTAAAAATGAGGACGTGTGGTATAAAAAGTTTTTTTAAAATCCATTGATTTACATTAAAAGTTTTACACAGGCATAACATATTTAGGTAATACCGTTAGCAATTTATTATATATAATATTATATAATTAACATTTATTGAAAAAACGTTTTTGGTGTTTTAGACATGAAGTCTTTGCCCATGCCTATGTCCTGAATGGTACTACCTAGGTTTTCCTCTAGGATTTTTATGGTATTAGGTCTAACATTTAAGTCTCTAATCCATCTTGAATTAATTTTCGTATAAGGAGTAAGGAAAGGATCCAGTTTCAGCTTTCTACTTATGGCTAGCCAATTTTCCCAGCACCATTTATTAAATAGGGAATCCTTTCCCCATTTCTTGTTTTTCTCAGGTTTGTCAAAGATCAGATGGCTGTAGATGTGTGGTATTATTTCTGAGGACTCTGTTCTGTTCCATTGGTCTATATCTCTGTTTTGGTACCAGTACCATGCTGTTTTGGTTACTGTAGCCTTGTAGTATAGTTTGAAGTGGCACAAGTATACATATGTAACAAACCTGCATGTTATGCACATGTACCCTACAACTTAAAGTATAATAATAATAAATAAATTTAAAAAAAGAAAAAAAAAAAAAAAAAAATAAAATAAAATTATGTATGTTAGCTACTCAAAAAAAAAAACGTTACATAAAATCCGTGCTATCCCTATAAAAACTTAAAACATGTGGTCTCTATTAGGTGTAGTGCCAATGAAGAAATCTGTGAGGAACATGAGTCAGATTCTCTCAGGATTTAAATTACTCTGTAGTTGTAAAACGTGTACCTTTAGCAGATGCATTCACTCTTTCTTGTCTACAGTACCTCAGGGTACTATTTAATGGTGTTAAATAGAGCTCAAGGAAGGTGACTGAATTTTAATGCAGCTTCCAGCACGTTCACATAAATGTATATTCGTGTGTGCCTTTGTGCATGTGTGTGTGCACTCATGCATGTGTGTGGGGGTGACTTAGATCAGAAGTAGGGAAATGTTTTACTTAGAGATTTAAAATACTTAATTTCATTACATTTCTGTGCTTCTGGCAATAGAGAATTTAAACATAGTATAGGGGACTGTTAATCAACAATAATTTTAATTAACAGAAATTCTGGCTCATTTTGCTGGCTTTTAAGGCCTATTTTTAAGATTGTATTGTGTGCCATTGTATACCCTGATCTATTGTAAGTTATGCTTTCAATGAGTTTTTTTAAACTCCATTTATATATACTTTCTTCTTTGAATTTTAATTTTAGGTTTAGGGGTACACCTGAAGGTTTCTTACATAGATAAACGTGTCACGGGACTTAGTTGTACATATTATTACATCACCCAGGTATTAAACTCTGTACCCAATAGTTATCTTTTCTGCTCCTCTCCCTCCTTCCACCCTTCCTTCCAAGTAGATTCCAGTGTCTACTGCTTCCTTCTTTGTGTTCATAAATTTTTATCATTGAACTCCCACTTATAAGAGAGAACATGCAGCATTTGGTTTTCTGTTCTTGTATTAAGTTTGCTAAGGATGATAGCCTCCAGCTCCATCCATGTTCCACAAAAGAAATGACCTCATTCTTTTATGGCTGTATAATATTTCATGGTGTATATGTACCACATTTTCTTTATCTAGTCTGTCATTGATGGGCATTTAGGTTGATTTCATGTCTTTGCTATTGTGAACAGTGCTGTAATGAACATTTGTGTATGTATGTCTTTATGGTAGAATGCTTTACATTCCTCTGGCTATACACCTGGTAATCGCATTGATGGGTTGAATGGTACTTCTGTTTTTAGCTCTTTGGGGAATCGCCACACTACTTTCCACAATGGTTGAACTAATTTATACTCCTACCACAGTGTATAAGGGTTCCCTTTTCTCCACAACCTCACCAGCGTCTGTTATTTTTTGACTTTTAAATAATAGCTATTCTGACTGGTGTGAGATGGTATCTCTTTTAATTTAAGTTTCCTATAGATGCTGGACATTAGACCTTTGTCAGATAGATAGTTTGCAAATATTTTCTCCCATTCTGTAGGCTGTTTACTCTGTTGATAGTTTATTTCGCTGTGCAGAAGCTTCAAAGTTTAATTATATCCCATTTGCCAATTTTTGCTTTTGTTGCAATTGGCCTTTGTGTCTTTGAATGGTATTTCTGTCTTTATGTCTTTGGTAGGCTTTTGCTTGGTTATGTGGCTCCCCTATGTTTCCTCAGAGTTGAAGCTCTGTTCCCTCTCAGTGCTCTGAAAGTGTGGGTTCCTCTCCCTAAGCCCTCTTGAGAGCTGGCTGTAGTTTGTGACTTGGCACTCCAATGCTGGGCACTGCAGCTCTGGGGCAGTCTCAGTGTTTATGTTCTTTTCCCAGCTTAGAGGCAGCAGAGAAAGAAATTCTAGTAGGGGTTGTGGCCAAGGGTCCTTCGCTTGATTCCTAGAGGCTTCAATCCATAGCGATGCAGGTCAGCAATCACTCAGTGCAGTCAGCCCAAGATGGAGGGTTTGTGCTATGGGCCAAAGTCAGGCATTCTCTTTCCAGTGATGAGCCATGGAGGGTGTGTGGGGCCTATGGGAGATGGACTGGCCTCCTCTCCTTGGGTCAACTTCAGCTTGTTGGAGGCACTTAGGGTCTTTGCTCCTTCATTATTCCAAGGGTGACAAGGGCAGTTCCACTGTAGAGGCAGTGGCCAAGCGGCTGTCAGTTGCCCCTGGGGCCTCTGTCCAGAGAGTTACTGATTTGGTACTGGCTCAGTAGCTTTGGCGGGCGGTGGCTGGAGGCCCAGGCCTGGAGGACCTGCCCAGTGAGGAGATATGGGAATGGGCACCCACGTAACAGTCTGGCCACTTTTCCATAGTGCTGCTGCGGTACGCTTGGGGCCTGTTCCAGTCCCTAGTCACCTTGGATTTTCCAGAACCTGGAGGTGGTCACCAGTGAAGCCTGCAAAGTAGCAAAGATGGCAGCCTGTCCTTCCCTGTGGGAGCTTTGTCCCAGGGAGACACGGATCTGTTGCTGGACCAAAAGCACCTGCAGGAAGTGGCTGGAGACCCCAGTTGAGAGGTCCCACCCAGTGAGGAGGAATGGGAAAGGGACCCACTTAAAAAAGCAGTCTGGCTACATTTTGGTAGAGCAGCCTTGCTGTGCTAGGGGTCCACTTCAGCCCCCTGTCACCTCACACACTTTGAAGGCCAAAGTCTGGAATAGCTAAGTCACTCAAAGAGCAAAGAGCTGTGAAGGCCAAAGGCGGGAATGGCTAAGTCATCCAAACAGCAAAGATGGCATCCCATCCCTCTCTCTGGGAGTACCATCCCAGGGAGAATTCAGATCTCTGTCAGCTGGAGAGCTCTGCTGGGGAAGGCTGGAGACCACAGGTGGGAGATCCTGCCCAGTGAGGTGGATCAGGACCAGGTACTTGCTTAAAGCAGCAGTCTGACCACATTTTGGTAGAGCAGCTGTGCTGTGCTGGAGGATTCCTTTTGTCCCGAGTCAGCTCAGACTCTCCAAAGCCTGAAGGCTGGAATGGCTAAGGTACCTGAACAGCAAAGATGGCGGCCCACCCTTTTACCCTGGAGCTCCTTCTTAGTGAGGTGCAATGCCGCCACTGGTAGCTGGCTGGAATTTCAAGCCAGTGGGTCTTGTGTAGTGCCGTGGAAGCGGGGCTTGTGGGCTGTTGCTGCTCAACCCCATGGATTCAGTCTTTTTCCTAGGAGTAAGTACAGGAGTGTAACTTTTCACTTTGCAAAGCTGCAGCTACTTTTGCTGGAAAGCCTGAGTATTTGTCTTCAAGGCCTCCAGGCATGCCTGAGCAGTTGCTCTGCCAGGACTCCATGTAGCTCTGTCTGTCAGACTAAAGACTGAAGGCTCTGGCTGAGTGGGTTCACAAGGAGATCTCCTGACTTAACGGTTGCAAAGATCTGTGGGAGAAGTGTAGTTTCCCAGGGTCATTCATTCACTTACCACTTCCCTCAGTTGGGGAGGATCCCCTGGCTCCCCGTTACTCCCAGGTGGGTTGTTGTCCTGTCTTGCTTTTCTTCATTCTCTGTGCGTCAAGTTGTTTCCTTGATTAATCCCAATGTGAGTACCTGGATGTTTCAGTTGAAGGTGTTATATTTATCACTGCTTCTGTTCCTCTCCATGACAGCCACACACACTAGCTGCTTCTAGTCAGCCATCTTGGCCACTCCTCCCATTTATATATACTTGCTATACATTTATGACTCTTTTGTTCAATCCTGGGTGTGAAACTTTTCTTTTCGTTTCACAAGCCTATCTGGCATGCATTAAAGAACATTGAGAAAGTTAAAATTCACTTCACAGCTGATCCACAAGAGCTCAAAGTGTTCTGTGAGTCACTATGTTTTTGGATAAGGCTATTATTTGGAGCAAAGACAGGAAAAGAAACAATTCCTTTCCAATTGTTGGAGTAATCCTAGAGTGGGGGTTGAAGGCTAATTACCTCTTTGACATTCTTTTATTTCCTCGACTCACTTATCCCCTGTGAATATTCATTCACCAGATCTTAAATACCCAATGCTTAATTATCTTTAGTTCTGATCAAGAAGTGAGACTAAAGGAAATATGTATGTATTAAATCTTCAAACAAAAAAAATTAATCCAATTTCCTTTTAGAACATTTTCTTCTACCAACTTTGGACTAAAGCTGATAATAGAAGCCAAATTGATTAGTTTGAGTAACAAATTGTATTTCTTGTTCTTATTTTTCTTATGAGGGCACAAAGATAACAAAAGGCAGTTAGCCAGAAGGATGGAAAATTAAAGGATCCTGGATAGTAAACTGGTTCTAGTTGAGAGCTCACTTTGCCTTATTTATTGCTCAGATTACTCCTCATCTGTGCTTGGCATTATCTTGGATATTTCAGGAGACCATTATAGGGTCACAGCATTGAGATTACAGACTCGATAGGAGAAGGAACCAATGTTATTCCTTTTGGTCTTTAGCATAAAAATGCACTCATCACTGTTCAGTAGATACCATTCATTGATTCATTCAACAAAATTTATTGAATGCCTACTATATGCCTAAAATTATTCTATACATTGGTGAAACAGTGGTATCTCAATATTGAGTCTTGTCCTCATAGTATTCACATTGAAGAAGGGAAAGAAGGCAGACAATAAACAAATAAGCAAGTAAATAAAATAATTTCAGATTGTGATAAATTCTATAAATAAAAATAAAACAGGGTGGTGTAACAGTGACTTGGGAGTGGGCAACATTAAATGGAAAAGCTAGGGAAGACTTTGAAGAGACCCGATATTTGAATTGAGACTAAAGGCTGAGAAAAACCCTACCATATAAAAAGGGAAATAACTTTCTAAGCAGAGAGAAGAACTAGTACAAAAATTCTTCCAAAAATAGACTTGATGTTTTCAAAGAAAGAAATTCAACATGGCTGAAATGTTGATAAGGTAGATGTGTCATGCTGGGCTTTGTAGGATACAGTAAGATATTTGGTTTTGTTGTCAAGTCATACAGGAGCACTGCCTCTATGGCAATAATTCTAATGTTGTACAGAGAATGGTTTGGAGGGAGCCATGACTATAAGCAGGAAGAGTCCAGAATCTGATACAAGTCTAAGAAAGAAATGATGTCTTGAACTAGAGTAGTGACGATGGAGATAGAGAGAAGTGGGCTTCAAGGTCTATTTTATAAATAGAACAAACAAAACTTGCTGATTGGTTGAACATGGGGCATGAAGGAATGAGAGATATCAAGCATGACCATAAATATTTTGGTTTGAGTAACTGGATGGGTAAGGAACATGAGAGGTGGAGCAGGTTTGGGGCTGTTGGAGAGAAAGGATACAAAATTTTGGTTTTGACATGTTTAACTGGAGCTGCCTATCAGATATCCAAGTGGAAATAGTGAATAGACAATTGGATATGTGAATACAGATCTCAGGAGACAAGCATGGGCTGAAAAATATAAATTTGTTATCAAGATATGGGTGCTATTTAAAGTCATGTTAATGGACTTACGGCCAGAGTATAGATTCAGAGGAAAAAAGAGCTTAGTAACAAGCCCTTAGATGCTTCAACATTTAGAGATCAGGTAGTGAAAGAGTAGCTGGGTTGGTGAGAGGAATTAAGGTAAATCAGAAATAGCAATAAGAGAAAAACCCAGAGAATGTGGTGGCATACCAGAAAAGAGAAAGAAGCAAGTATTTCAAGAAATACAGAAAGGTCTACTGTATTAAGTGCTACTGAGAGATCAAATCAGAGGAGGACAGAGCAATTACTATTAGATTCGGCAACATGGAGGTGGTTGATAACCTTGACAAAAGCACTTTCAGCAAAGAGGTGGGAACAGAAGCAAGCCTGAAATAAATTGAAAAGTGAAAGACTGGTGAAGGAGTGTTGAAAATTAGGGTAGGCAACTTTTTTTGAGATGTTTTATAATGATAGGCAGCAGAAAAATGAGGCAGTGGCTAAGAGAAAATGTGGAATTAATGGTTTTTATGGAATTCACATCTATATGTTAATAGAAATGATCCAATAGAAAAGAAGAAAGTGTTAATATAGGACAAAATGAAAATTATTGCATGAGTAAAGTCCCTGCGGAGGCAAGAAGAGGAGGAATCCTGAGAATATTTGGAAGGGTTTGTCTTTTATACAAGCAGAGAAAGTTTATTCACAGCAGAGTGTATTAATACAGATGCAGCTAGGTTGGTAAATTTGGTGGTGAGAAGATGAAATAGTTCTCTTCTGATTGTTTTTATATTATTTGTGAAATAAGAAGTGAGGTTGTCTGGGAATAAACAACATGGAGAAGTTGGAGGTTTGAAGAGAGAGAATATAGTGAAATATTTGTCTCAGAGAGTAGAAAAATTATTAGTTAGGGAATTGTAGGATAGGCTGAGCAGTGATGTTGAACTTCAGGAAATTCTTTTTATTTATTTATTTATTATTATACTTTGAGTTATAGGGTACATGTGCATAACGTGCAGGTTTGTTACATATGTATACTTGTGCCATGTTGCTGTGCTGCACCCATCAACTCGTCAGCACCCATCAACTCGTCATTTACATCAGGTATAACTCCCAATGCAATCCCTCCCCCCTCCCCCCTCCCCATGATAGGCCCCGGTGTGTGATGTTCCCCTTCCTGAGTCCAAGTGATCTCATTGTTCAGTTCCCACCTATGAGTGAGAACATGCGGTGTTTGGTTTTCTGTTCTTGTGATCGTTTGCTAAGAATGATGGTTTCCAGCTGCATCCATGTCCCTACAAAGGACACAAATTCATCCTTTTTTATGGCTGCATAGTATTCCATGGTGTATATGTGCCACATTTTCTTAATCCAGTCTGTCACTGATGGACATTTGGGTTGATTCCAAGTCTTTGCTATTGTGAATAGTGCCACAATAAACATATGTGTGCATGTGTCTTTATAGCAGCATGATTTATAATCCTTTGGGTATATACCCAGTAATGGGATGGCTGGGTCATATGGTACATCTAGTTCTAGATCCTTGAGGAATCGCCATACTGTTTTCCATAATGGTTGAACTAGTTTACAATCCCACCAACAGAGTAAAAGTGTTCCTATTTCTCCACATCCTCTCCAGCACCTGTTGTTTCCTGACTTTTTAATGATTGCCATTCTAACTGGTGTGAGATGGTATCTCATTGTGGTTTTGATTTGCATTTCTCTGATGGCCAGTGAAATTTTAAAGCCTTCGATTCATCTGAGAAGCCCAGATCTAGCCTTCCATTGCTCAGTCTACTCCTCGTTCTGAGCATTGCTTCCCTAGATAGAGTCTTTATTCTGTAACAATTGGAAAAATGTCATTGGCATTAGGGAGGAGAATGAACAGTGCAACTCCTTTGCCTGTTACTTCAAATACACAGGGCTCCTACTCAGGCTGTTCCACATAGATTAGATGTACCTTCATATCTTTCTGTGCACAATATTTTTGATCTTTGGAATGTCATCAGTGAGTCCCACAAACTTCTCTTCATTTAGTTACTTTCCCCAGCCTGCAGATTATGTTTTGCAATTTGATCATAAATTTAAATGGGAAATCTGCTCACTTTCCTACACTTATGTCTTAATGAGCCCCCCCACATTACTTCATATTTATACTTTGAAATTTGCAAGCTGAACCATGGCTTAATGGTGCATTGGACACATCTGCCCCAGATTCTCATAGCATCCCCCTCACTGTGGCTGTGAAAAAATGGAATCCCTGATTGTACCTATACTATAACCAAAAGGGTGTGTCAAAGGTTTTTGAAATAAGACATGGAAGTTAAATTTCTTTTGATGAAGAAAGTGGAAGCCACATTGACTATGTTTCTGGAGAACACGGGGAGGCTCGGCTTTGGGTCCACCAATTGTGACTTCAAGGTAGGGTGACTGGGACACTCCCAGTATCTGCCTGTTATTATTATTTTTTTAAATTATACTTTAAGTTCTAGGGTACATGTGCACAACGTGCAGGTTTGATACATAGGTATACATGTGCCATGTTGGTTTGCAGCACCCATCAACTCATCATTTACATTAGGTGTTTCTGCTAATGCTATCACTGCCCCAGCCTCCCACCCCCCAACAGGCCCTGGTGTGTGATGTTCCCCACCCTGTGTCCAAGTGATCTCATGGTTCAATTCCCACCTATGAGTGAGAACATGCGGTGTTTGGTTTTCTGTCCTTGTGATAGTGTGCTCAGAATGATGGTTTCCAACTGCATCCATTTCGCTACAAAGGACATGAACTCATCCTTTTTTATGACCGCATAGTATTCCATGGTGTATATGTGCCATATTTTCTTAATCCAGTCTATCACTGATGGACATTTGGGTTGGTTCCAAGTCTTTGCTATTGTGAATAGTGCTGCAATAAACATATGTGTGCATGTCTTCATAGTAGCATGATTTATAATCCTTTGGGTATATACCCAGTAATAGGATTGCTGGGCCAAACGGTAATTCTATTTTAGAACCTTGAGGAATCGCCACACTGTCTTCCACAATGGTTGAACTAATTTACACTCCCACCAACAATGTAAAAGCATTCCTATTTCTTCACATCCTGTCCAGCATATGTTGTTTCCTGACTATTTAATGATTGCCATTCTAACTGGCGTGAGATGGTATCTCATTGCGGTTTTGATTTGCATTTCTCTGATGAACAGTGATGATGAACATCTTTTCATGTGTCTGTTGGTTGCATAGACGTCTTCTTTTGAGAAGTGTCTGTTCATGTCCTTTGCCCACTTTTTGAAGAGGTTGTTTTTTTCTTGTAAATTTGTTTGAGTTCTTTGTAGATTCTTGATATTAGCCCTCTGTCAGATGGGTAGATTGTAAAAATTTTTTCCCATTCTGTAGGTTGCCTGTTCACTCTGATGGTAGTTTCTTTTGCTGTGCAGAAGCTCTTTAGTTTAATTAGATCCCATTTGTCAATTCTGGCTTTTGGTGTTTTAGTCATGAAGTCCTTGTCCATGCCTATGTCCTGAATGGTATTGCCTAGGTTTTTCTCTAGGGTTTTTATGGTTTTAGGTCTAACGTTTAAGTCTTTAATCCATCTTGAATTAATTTTTGTATAAGATGTAAGGAAGGGATCCAGTTTCGGCTTTCCACATATGGCTAGCCAGTTTTCCCAGTACCATTTATTAAAAAGGGAATCCTTTCCCCATTTCTTGTTTTTGTCAGGTTTGTCAAAGATCAGATGGTTGCAGATATGTGGTGTTATTTCTGAGGTCTCTGTTCTGTTCCATTGGTCTATATCTATATTTTGGTACCAGTACCACGTTGTTTTGGTTACTGCAGCCTTTTAGTATAGTTTGAAGTCAGGTAGCGTGATGCCTCCAGGTTTGTTCTTTTGGCTTACGACTGTCTTGGCAATGCAGGCTCTTTTTTTGGTTCCATATGAACTTTAAAGTAGCTTTATCCAATTCTACGAAGAAAGTCATTGGTAGCTTAATGGGGATGGCATTGAATCTATAAATTACCTCGGGCAGTATGGCCATTTTCGCGATATTGATTCTTGCTATCCATGAGCATGGAATATTCTTCCATTTGTTTGTGTCTTCTTTTATTTCCTTGAGCAGCGGTTTGTAGTTCTCCTTGAAGAGGTCCTTCACATCCCTTGCAAGTTGGATTTCTAGGTATTTTATTCTCTTTGTAGCAATTGTGAATGGAAGTTCACTCATGATTTGGCTGTTTGTCTGTTCTTGGTGTATAGGAATGCTTGTGATTTTTGCACATTTATTTTGTATCCTGAGACTTCGCTGAAGTTGCTTATCAGCTTAAGGAGATTTTGGGCTGAGATGATGGGGTTTTCTAAATATACAATCATGTCATCTGTAAAGAGGGACAATTTGACTTCCTCATTTCCTAATTGAATAGCTTTATTTCTTTCTCTTGCCTGATTGCCCTGGCCAGAACTTCCAACACTATGTTGAATAGGAGTGGTGAGAGAGGGCATCCCTGTCTTGTGCCGGTTTGCAAAGGGAATGCTTCCAGTTTTTGCCCATTCAGTATGATATTGGCTGTGGGTTTATCATAAATGCCTCTTATTATTTTGAGATACATCCCATCAGTAACTAGTTTACTGAGAGTTTTTAGCATGAAGGGCTCCTGAATTTTTTCAAAGGCCTTTTCTTTATCTATTGAGATAAATCATGTGGTTTTTATCGTTGGTTCTGTTTATGTGATGGATTTCATTTACTGATTTGCATATGTTGAACCAGCCTTGCATCCCAGGGATGAAGCTGACTTGATCATGGTGGATAAGCTTTTTGATGTGCTGCTGGATTCGGTTTGCCAGTATTTTATTGAGGATTTCACATCGATGTTCATCAGGGATATTGGTCTAAAATTCTCTGTTTTTATTGTGTCTCTGCCAGGCTTTGGTATCAGGATGATGCTGGCCTCATAAAATGAGTTAGGGAGGATTCCCTCTTTTTCTATTGACTGGAATAATTTCAGAAGGAATGTTACCAGCTCTTCTTCGTACCTCTGGTAGAATTCAGCTGTGAATCCATCTGGATCTGGTCCTGGACTTTTTTTGGTTGGTAGGCTATTAATTATTACCACAATTTCAGAGTCTGTTATTGGTCTATTCAGACATTCAACTTCTTCCTGGTTTAGTTTTGGGAGGGTGTCTGTGTCCAGGAATTTATCCATTTCTTCTAGATTTTCTAGTTTATTTGTGTAGAGGTGTTTATAGTATTCTCTGATGGTAGTTTATATTTCTGTGGGATCGGTGATGATATCCTCTTTATCATTTTTTATTATGTCTATTTGATTCTTCTCTGTTTTGTTCTTTATTAGTCTTGCTAGTGGTCTATAAATTTTGTCGATCTTTTCAAAAAACTAGCTTCTAGATTCATTGATTTTTTGAAGGTTTTTTTTTGTGTCTCTATCTCTTTCAGTTCTGCACTGATTTTAGTTATTTCTTGCCTTCTGCTAGTTTTTGAATGTGTTTGCTCTTGCTTCTCTAGTTCTTTTAATTGTAATGTTAGGGTGTCGATTTTAGATCTTTCCTGCTTTCTCTTGAGGGCATTTAGTGCTATAAATTTCCCTCTACACACTTCTGCCTGTTATTTTAAAGTAAACCTTAACAGCTGTCACTGCCACTCTCATAAGTGTTCTGGTTTGGACAAGAAATTATATGTCACCCTACTTCCAGAGTTTGATATGGTCACTACTTTCAGAGAAACCTGCCTTCACTAACCAGCTGCTGTTTTTTTCTGAACCCTCATGTGCACATATTAGTGGAGTGCCACACTCTTACAGCCACTACTACCACCACTATTTCTGAGACCTGATCTCAAAAATAATCTCATCATTGCTGTTACTCTTTGGCCCTGCTATCTACTTTACAATTTTCTACCCTTTAAGTTTTGTTTCAAACAATTTTCTGTATCTGCCTAGTTGGATCGAGGACTGGGTTTGAATTAATAAGTTTAAATTTGGTCCAAACTGGTAAAAAAAAAAAAAAAAAAAAAAAGAGGCACACAGGCATCCCTCTACATCCAGAGACCCTTACTGCTTCCAAAGGAATCCTCCCTAAGACATCCACACTGCCAAAGTTAAAGAATCTGTGTTAAGGGCCCCCAAATCCAAATTTTATATAGGCCTCTTTTCATCCCATCAGATATACTACTCTTTCTTGCCTGATAAGAGAAAGAAGCCTAGACCAATGAAATTAAGTCCACCCTGGAAGGAAAGGTGGCCCCTTTAAGAACATGGAATGGTCTGGAACCCTTGATTCTGCCCACTATGACAGCAGGAAGCAAAGGTCAGAGGGACTGGCCATAGGCACAAGTGAAGCTTTCTTGCCAATCTTTGTTGAACTCACACTTCAAAAATCATGGTTTTCTTTCTTTGTTTTATCGTGGTTTTCTGTCTTCTTATAAAGAAGATTGCAGAAAAGAGGCAGAGAAGGAGAGATGAAAGATCAAAAAAGAGTATCTAAACAACAGAGGACGAATACTGGGTCTGTCTTATTTTTCCTGTTTCTATCAGTTTGTCTTTTCATATGATACTTAACCTCTATCTTACCCTCGATATTATTACCAATCTAAGAATCTCTACCCCTCAAAGGTGGTTGTGGGCATTAGATGAAACTTAGGAGTAGTTCATGGTATATATTTCACAAACTATTTAATCTTTTTAAAACAAAGGGCAATGAATTATTTTATAGACTGCATCAAACTTCCTCATGTAAAAGTAACTATCAAAGTGGCTAGCAAAAATACATTTGATTTCAAAATCACTCAATCAAAATGATCATGTCATAATATGTATATGCATAGACATACATACAATACATATTGTATATGTACATACTCTTAACTGGTGTGGCTACAAGAATAGGTTCTGTGTAGATCTTGTTTTGATCCAATATTATATGCGTCATGTCTGTTTTAAAGCCAAATTCTTGCTTCAATGCCCATATTCCTGCAATTTGGTCTTTACTTATGTACTTACTCAGAGTATAGTCTTTAAGTACCAAGTCTTTATCAGTTGATTTCTATGGATTAGCTTCCCTCCAAAACCCTTTAGAATATGTTGTGGCTGTTTGACATTGCAGGTCTCTGTATTCAACCTAAGTATTTGCTGCCTGAGTTATTTTTGTCTTCTGTGTTTCCTCTGGAGATATGTGTTTTTCAAACTATGACAATGGGAAGGGGGATTTAAATTTAACCCTTTTGGATGGAAAGGTCACTTACTGCTTAGAGTGGTGGCTGAAATGTATCTTTAATTTGCACTTACTCTTCAGTGGGCCATTTGATATCCCTATATAGATAAGTGATGATGGCGATGAAGATGATAGACAGATAGATAGATAGATAGATAGATAGACAGACAGACAAACAAACAATAGACAGAAAGATAGAAAGAGACTTGCTATACAGTAAATATAATATATAAACATTTTCCCTGTAGCAATTACCTTTGTTTATTTGTCATTTCCAAAGATTAGTCCTGGAACTATCTTGATATTTAAATATTAGAATGTAGAATTAATGTGAGCTATTATATATTATATTTCAAATTTCCCTAAAATCATGGCTATTTCTTCTCTTCCCTCAAAAAATCAATGTGCAGAATCTCTGGAACTCATCCCTTCAGAGGGTCCTTCCCAGAAGAACTGTATCTCCACTACCTCGGTTCTCTGGAATAAATTACAAGTAAGTTATCTTAAAAGGGATGTTAAAGCATGTAAATACTAAAAAGAGAGAAAGCAGAATCTTATTTGGGAATAATTTTAGTAGATAGTTTTATGTATTTATCTTTTGGTAGAAGGTAGGGTTTCAGGGAACGGAACATAGAGATAACAATGTTTCTAACTGTGAATATCTACATAATTGTATTTATATTAGAGCAGAAGATTGCTCTTTTACACATTTCCTAAGAAAAAATGTCAGTACTAAAATTAATCTGTAAGATTTAAAAAATTGTACTTCATTTATTTAAGTATCATAGTAATTTCTCAGACATTCCAAGAAAGAACCACAGAAAATATTCCCTAACAAGAACCCTAGTTTGAGTGAGAAACAGAATAAAAGGAGAATTGTTTCATTCTTTCAGTTTTATGAGAATGCCATTATTTTATGTCTGCTATGTCAATCTAACGTAACTTCTGAAAGACTTCGTTTATTCGCTTTCCACAGATTATAGTCATAACATTCGATTTCATCATAACACGTAACAGTTTATGATTGACTTTTTAAAGAGTCCTATAATATTTATTTTATTTTTTTTCATTTAAAATAGCCTTATGATTCATGAGTCCAAAGAGGACAGTCTTTACATCTATCCATCTTATAACTGATGTGGCTATCAAGGAACAAAAAACCTAAGCAAATTAAGGGAACAAGCATTTATCAACCACGCAAATGAAGCCACTCTTTGTATATATTATGCATCTCAATCTCTATATATGGTTATCAACGTAATAATTCAAGTAAAGGTAATATAATAAATACTAAGATCTCACTATAGCAAAATGGTATGATAGAATTAGACAAATTATGTCAGGTAGAATTAGACAAACTTCAAGACAAATGTTCAGGAAATTTAGTTTATATGACTCACTGTCACTACTATTTTATTTTGTAAAATGGGATTAGGAAATATGAACCAAATGTATAGTATATATAATACTTAATATGTATTAACATACTTATATATAAGTATGCATAATCTATATTTAAATTTGAATCTTTAGAAGGAGATTTCAGATCAAATGAAAACTGATTAAATGCCATTAGACTGGTTAACCCAGAGATGAGACAGGTCTTAATGTTTTTGAAGTCATTAAATTACCATAATTTAGCAATGCAACTGCTATTTTGTGTTTTAGTCCACTTAAATAATACATTAAATAGTACATTGCTCAAGCTAATGTTGAACACTAGCTAATTACTGATCACTAGCTATAAGACATGTTAACAAATAACATAGAATGCAAAGTATTTCCTTGTAGAAGTGTTTAAAAACAATCAGAAAACAGTGAAACAGATGATCAGCAGAAAATTATCTTTATGAATTTTCTTGATAAGTGCAATGAATTATAGAAAATTGGAGCTAGTTCACCAAAAATGGGTAACTGGTATTTGTTAACATAATAAGTTGTGGTTCTTTTGAGAGGGATATCTTTGGTTGACCACATAGCAAAATAACATTCCCCCCAAAAAACACACTACGAATTAATGAGTGACCTCACAGTGATAAATTAAGGAAACACAGATTAGTAGTTTTAAGGATTTTGATTATGCAGTAAGACAAAATGTCAGCTGTGTGATTGAATAAAAACAGGTTTTTCTAATGTACTTAGCGTATATTAGGAAACATATATCATCTATGAGGACAAGTGATGAAAAACAGAACTAAAAAAAACAACTTTCATGGGACATGTAAAATCATTAAGAGAATTAAGTAAGAGAGAATGGCACTGAGAGAGAATGTAGTTCCACAACATCCTTGGATTCCTCTCCTGAAAACACTCTTTTCTTCTCTATCACATGGCCAGGCAGCAAATTTTCTAGATTTTTACACTCTGTTTCCTTTCTAATCATAAATTTTAACTTTAGGTCATCCCTTTACTCCCAGATAATATTGTAAGTTGTTAAAAGTAGTCATGCCATTCTTGAATGCCTTGCTGCTTAGAAATTTCTTTCACCAGATACCCTAGGTCATCACTCTTAAGTTCAGCCTTCCACAAAGCCCTAGGGCATGGACACAATGCAGCCAAGTTCTTTGCTACAGTGTCACACTGACCTTTCTCCAGTTACCATTAAGTTGCTCATTTCCATTTGAGACCTCATCAGCATGGCCTTTACTGTCTATATTTCTATCAGCATTTTGCTCACAACCACAACCAATCTTTAGGAAGTTCCAAACTTTCACCTATCTCACAGTCTTCTTCTGAGTGCTCCAAACTTTTCTAACTTCTGCCCATTAGTCAGTTCCCAAGCTGCTTTCACATTTTCAGGTATCTTTATAGCAATGCCCCACCCCTGGTACCAACTTTCTGTCTTGGTCTGTTTTTGTTTTGCTATAAAGGAATACCTAAAGCTAGGTAATATTAAGAAAAGAGGTTTATTTGGCTCATGATTCTGCAGGCTAGATGACGGGGAGTCTGGTGAAAGCCTCAATCTGTTTCCACTAATGGCAGAAAATGAAGGGATGCTGGCATGTACATAAATCACATGGTGAGAAAGGAAGCAACAGCAGGGAGGTGACAGGCTCTTTTTAACAGCCAGTGGTCATGGGAATTGATGGACTGAGAACTCACTACTGAGAGAATGGCACCAAATCATTCATGAGGAATCTGCCCCCATGACCCAAACACTTCCCACTAGGCCTCACCTCCCACACTAGGGATCAAATCTCAACATGAGATTTGGAGGGGTCAGTTATCGAAACTATAGCACCATGAGTCAGGAATCTGAGTATGGCTTATCTGGGTCCTCCACTCAGGGTCTTTCAATGCTGTGATTAAGGTGTCAGGCAGACTGCATTGTCATCTGGAGTTTGGGTCCTCTCCCAAGCTCATGCATTTGTTGGGAGAATCCACTTCCTTGCAACTATAGAACTTCATTCTCTTTCCTACCCCTTTCCTTGCTAGCTGTCATCTAAAGGCCACTGTCAGTTCCTATAGGCCACTTGCGGTTGCCACATGGCCCTCTGATAGACCCTCTCACAACATTGCAGTTTACCTCTTCAAGGCCAGCAGAAGAATGGCTAGCTCCATTCTGCTAAGATGGAGTCCTAAATAACAATGTATTCAAGAGAGTAATTATTGTATTGATATTCCCTATCATTTTCTCCATATTGGCCAGAAGCAAGTCACAGGTTCTTCCTATGCTCCAGAGAAGGGGTTTCTGCAATCAATGTACTTCATTGAAGGTATCATTCAATGTGTGTCCACATAATCAACAATTTACCCTTTAAAGAGGACTAAAATTGAATAGCTCAGCTTTTTTCCTGGAAGACAAGGTGAACAGGGAAAAAATGGTGACCTTAAAGGTTATAGAAAGCCTGGGACAGATAATCTTTTAAAACTGAATGAAACTAATTGAGGAATGTAACCTTTTCATTCATTCAATCAATTGGTTAAACCTACTGGTGCCTAGTATGTGCCAAGACCTGTGGTATTTAAACAATGATGAAAAACGTTATTGTCTTGACCTATGGAACTATATTACAGTGGAGGGAAACATACATTAAACAGGTCAATATGTATATAATTAAAAATTGTGATAAGTACTACAAAATAAAAGCTCAGAGGGTAGTGAGAGAGAATGACAAGGGTGATGCAATCACCTGTGGTGCAGTGTGTGTATCAGTATTACCCTTAATTATAGCCACCAAAAGAAAAGCAATAATGGTGCAAGAGGTGGATAAGAGACCCAAAAGAGAAGTGGGTCAGAGCAGTCAAAACGTCAGTCAAAAAGTAGTGGTAGTAATTTCCAAGAAGTAGGGGCAGGATTGGAGGTGGAAGAGGCAAAATAAGACAAATAAGTGGTAGTAACTAAGAGGCAAAATAAGACAAATAGGTGGTAGTAATTTCCAAGAAGTAGGGGCAGGATTGGAGGTGGAAGAGGCAAAATAAGACAAAAAGTTGAAGTGACATGGATATTGGTAAGGGAAAGATAGTGCCCAAGACAAGAAAGAGCATGCCTAAAGTTCCTTAGGAAAAGGCGTGGAAAAGGTTTATCTGTCTCTGCTAAGAAATTAAACTTTTCCCCAAGAAAGCTCTCACTGTACTTTTATTTCAAGGATACATGGTAACCAAACTCAGCATTCTGTTAAAGCACATTGTTAAAGTTGCTCTCACTGAGTGTCCCAGTAATATGTTAGATATCAAATCCAAAACCCTATTTTAAGACTTCACCTTATCTGATCTCTCTATAGACATTTAATACTTAATGTTTCCTGAACACTTCCAGGGTAATACTCTCCTAGTGGTCTGCCTATCTCTCTGACTATAATTCCCTAAACTCCTTCTGAAACACCTTCTAATCTCTAATCAGAGGCAGTGCCTGCCACAAAGTGGTGGACAACAAATATATATATTTTAAATTTTTGAACCATTCTTGTATGAATGGAGAAGACAGCCAGTATAATGTTTTTCAGTAAACATAAAAAATTCTCACCATTATCCTAAGCAAACTAATGCAGGAATATAAAAACAAATACCACATGTTCTCACTTAAGTGAGAGGTAAACAATGAGAACACATGGACACAAGGAGGAGAACAACAGACATTGGGGATCACTTTAGAGTGGAGAGTAGGAGAAGAGAGAAGATACAAACCCCCCACCAATTGGGTACTATGCTTATTACCTGGGTGACAAAATAATCTGTACACCAAACCGCTGTAACACACAGTTTACCTATATAACAAACCTTCACATATAACCCTGAACTTAAAATTAAACTTAAAAAAATAAAATCTTCCATTCAGTAAAAAAAAAAAAAAAAATCTTAAAATAAAGGCCTACAGTATTCATATTTTCTCAGATCTGTTTTAAAATGACATTTTTAAATGTTCATGGACATGTTTCCTTATGGTCCTTGGAAAAGTAAATTTATGAATGGAGATTTTTAATTGTCAAAAAGTAACATGTTATGCTGGGGAAATTAAGTTTTAGCATGAACCTCTATCATAAAACAATTCTGTGCCGAGACGAAACTCTGGTTATGTGACATAAATAATGTTATGATAACATATGTTGTGAAAACAATTAGTCATGTATTTTAAAATGTGTGTATATGATCATACAAAAAAGACAAATGGAATATTTCATAAATGCAACAAATTTAATTTTGTGTTAATACAGTACTAACATTCATAATTGTGTAATACTAGAGTGTGGAACTTGGTACTATAGTATGATAAAAAATAAATATTTGCTTTTCTTATGTAAATCTTCTCCTGTAACATTTGCTTTTTACTTTAGTATGGAAACTGGATTGCCCAATATGTAAACCAGTATGAAGGAACTATTTTACAAGTATTTAATGGTTATTTAAAATCAGCCAGAAATTATTTTACTAAAATAAGATATTTTAATGTGTTGTTTTAAATCACTACAGATTTCTGAGAGTGATTAAATAGATTTCTAAAATAACTAAATATAAGCATATCTGAATGAGAATAAAAATTTTATTAAATGTCATTTAATTACATTTGATATTTTTCACTTATTTGCAGAGTTTTTCTACACCAGGAGTTCCAAAGTCAAGCTACATTCAAAGAGAGAAACAACACACTGGATACTCACGTTATGAAGAGTCAGACATTCCTTATAGGATAGAACATGTGCAATTGAAATCTAACTATTAAGTTTTCTGTGGAAAAAAAACATATATGTGTACTATATGGCCATCTGATCATTTTAAAAGCATACTCAGAATACTTTAAGAAAACACTGAGTATGAATTATCTATGCTCTAAACACTTTACTTCTCTTTCTGCGTTTATGCCATCACTTCTTATCTCTTTATACCTTGAACTTTTTCTTTACCCCTCTCTCACTCTATGACTCCTGAACAAAATTTTCATTTCCAATATCCAACTTCATTAACTAAGAAGGGATGGCAAATGTTTATTATCACCAAAATGCAGCATAACACTTGCATACTGGTTTATGACATGCATCTTTATAAAGTGCTCAGTGAAATGCATAAACGATTGATTGCAAATTGGTCAAAGAGAATACTGAGTACTTTATTAGTTACTGGCTAAAGCTAAGGAGTTACACAAAAGCATCATATCTAAATAAGGAATTTTATTTGAAATATGTAATTTCATTATGAATAAATTCCATAAAATAAACTAAGAATTGCTAAATGATTTCTGTAAACTGACTGGAGCTGTAGAATGATCCCATGACCTGGGCCCCTGATTCCTTCTTTCCTTTCTTCCTTCATTCCTTCTTCTCTTCCTTTATCCCTCCTTTATTTAAAGGGTACCCAGAGAGGAGCAAGATGGTGGAATAGAAGCCTCCACCAATCACTGCACATCACCCCCAGCAAGGACACCAATTTAACAACTATCTACACAGATAAAAACAACCATATAAGAACTAAAATTTAGGTGAGCCCTCATAGTACCTGGTTTTAACTCCACATTACTGAAAGAAATACTGAAGAGATAGAAAAAAAAAAAACTCACCTTGAATCACTGACACTACCTCTCCCCAACTCCCCAGCAGCAGTGTGGAGTGGAGCATCTCTGGGCATTGGGGAAGGGACAGCACAACAATTGTGAGGCATCAAATTCAGTGCTGTCCTGTTACAGCAGAAAGGAAAACAGAATAAAACTCAGCTGACATCCACCCACAGAGGGAGCATTTAAACCAGTCCTAGGCAGAGGGGAATCTTGGATCCCAATGGGTGGAACTTGAGTTCATGCAGACCTTGCCACCCAGGGCCAAAGTGCTCTGGATTTCTAAGCAAACTTGATAGGCAGTCTAGGCCACAGGGACTACAACTCTTAAGTCCTAGTGCTGAACTGGGCCCAGAAATAGTGGTCTGAGGGTGCATGTGACCCACTGAGACATCAGTGGGAGCAGCTAAGGGAGTGCTGGCATTACCCCTCCCCTAAACTCTCGGCTGTACAGCTTTTGGCTCCAAAAGAGACCCCTTTCTTCCTCTTGAGGTGAAGAGAGGGAAGAAGTGGAGGACTTTGTGTTGCATTTTGGATACCAGCTCAGCCACAGCAGGATAGGGCACCGGTCAGAGTCATGAGGACCCTGTTCCAGGCCTTAGCTTCCAGGCAGCACTTCTAGACATACCCTGGGCCAGAAGGGAACCTGCTGCCTTGAAGGAAAGAACACAGTCCTGACAGCATTCATCACCTACTAACTGAAGAGCCCTTTGGCCCTGAATAACCAGTAGCAATACCCAGGTACTACATCAAGGTCCTTGAGTGAGATGCTAAGGCTTGCTGGCTTCAGGTAAGACTACCATACTGCTAGCTGTGGTGGATACAGGGTGAAACTCTTTCTGCTTAAGAAAAACAGAGGGAATGTTGAGGGGACTTCATCTTGCACCTTGGGTATCAACATGGCCACAGTGGGGTAGGGCATCAAGTGGGTCTCTGATTCTAGGACTGACTCTTAGATATCATCTCTGTACCTGCCCTGGGCCAGAAAGGAAACTACTATCCTGAAGGGTGAGTCCAAGACCAGGCAGCATTCATCATATGCTCACTAAAGAGCCCTGGGACCTTAGGACCCACGGTCTCACTTGCAGTAGTCTGGCAGTACTCCCTACAGTCTGTGGTGGTGGTGGCTATAGAGTGAGGCCCCTCTGCCTTTGGAAAGGGAATGGAAGAGTTAGAGGGATTGCATCTTGTGGTATGATTGCCAGTTCAGTTGTAGTACAATAGAACACAAAGCAGACTTCTAAGTTTTTGACCCTAGGACCTGACTCCTGATGGTACTTTTGGATCCACCTGGAGACTGGTGGTTCTTGCTGCCCTGAACGGAAGGAGACAGGACTGGGTGGCTTTGCCACCTGCTGATTGCAGAGTCCCTTGAAAAAACATAGGCAGTAGCCAGGGAGTAATGATAGCAGGCCTTGGGGGAGACGCAGTGCTGTACTGGCTTCAGGTCTGAACCCAGAGCAGTCAGAGTGGTGGTGGCCACTCTGGGGTGCTTGCATCACTCCACTCCCACCTTTGGGTGGCTCAGAACACAGAGAGGGAGACACTCTGTACGTCTGGGAGAAAGTAAGAGAAGCGTACAAGATTCTCTGCCTGGTAATCCAGAAAATTCTCCTGGATCTTCTCCAAGACTAATAAGGCAGTATCTAGGAGTGTGCAAGAACCACTGAGCCTGGTTGGGGTGAAGCAGATACAGCTTAGTTCACAACACCCAAGTCCTTTGTGGAAAAGGTGGGAGCATGTATTTACTCACTAAACTTTTGGAGAATGAACCAAATGGACCACATGGACCACTCTCATTCCTGAATCACTCATTCTCTCTATTTCTCCCTGTCTCTTAATTTCCACACTTTCTCACTATATCTAGTCTTCCAGCACCTCTTTTCCTTTTTATCCCTTCCCTTCCTGGCAAACTTTCTGAGTACAGTCTTTCTTATGAAGAGCCCTACAGTAATGATCAAGTCTTAAGACTCTTTTGGGGTTTTGCAAATTTCCCAGGCCTGGAGTGTTGAATGTAGCATTTGCTTAGAGTCTATGGATGGAGAAGTGGTGTAGAAAATATAGAGGACTTCTAGTCTAGGCTGAAATGGAGATAGTTCTTCTTTACAATATCTAAATTTGAACACATTTCTTCACCAAAATTAATATATTGTCCTTCTGTGTTAAAAAAAAAAAAAAACTCTCCTGGATCTAAGATGCATCACAAAGTGTCCTACACTAATCTGTCAACTATTGGTCCTGTTCTTCAGCCATCTCTCCTTAATTCTCTGGGGTGGAAAAGGGGAAATTAAGAAAAGAAAAAAGAGAAAAAGAAATTGTTAAGTGCTCACCAGTCACTGTCCCTTCTACTTCCTAATAGATCTCAAATATGTCCCTCTTCCTACCATTATCTCTATTCATTCTGACACTATCATCGTCTGAAACACCACCATCTTTTCCCTGGACAATTGTAACTGACACCCAATTGGTCTCCCATATATTACAATTGCCTCAGTCCAATCCTTTTGCCACAGTACAGCTAGGGTAATATTTTAATATACACACCTAGTCTTGTTATATTTCTCCTTAAACCTCTTCAATAGTTTCCAATTACCTTAGAATAAAATTTCAAGTTCTCACCATGGATCACAAGGCACTCTAAGACCCCAAGATATCAGGTCTCTGTCACTCTGTCTTTCTGTCTCTTTCTATCTAGATTTACATCTATATCTACATCTACATCATGTATGTGTTTGCGTGTTACTGTGTAATATTTATAAGAATACTTACTATGATGTAAGTACAAAATACTTTACACACAACCTTATGCCATCCTCCCATCACTATGAGGTAGGTACTATTATTTTTCCCATGTACAGATGAGGAAATCGAGGCTTTAAGTAGTTTATTAACTTGTGCAAACCCACATAATTAGTGTCAGAGCCCAGGATTCAAACACAATCAGCCTGATTCAAAACTATGTAACTAGGAACAGTATATTTTTTCCAATTTCTTCACTTACCACTCTCCATCTTGTTATGTGCTCTAGTTATACTTGACTTTCGGTTTCTCTTTTAGGACCTTCCTACATGTCGTTCTCTCTGCCTGGATAACCTGATCAGAAATAAGTCCTTGGAATTCAGACATTTCTATGGAAGATGTGGCTATCTCAGAGAAAAAAACCTCTAAGTTAGGCTTAGAGATTTTTAACCATGAAAGAGTTCCTGGTTGGTTGAAAGTTTTCTGTGAATGTCACATAGTCCAGAATAGAAACAAGCTTCCAGTTGTTGAAAGATTCCTTTACTCATACTGAGAATCATGTAGGGCCAGACCCTGGGTGGTAGGACTTCTGTAGGTGTTTAATATGACACAAGACCAGGCTCTAACTGACTCTTATCAGTCTAAGCAGGAATAGACATTGAGTGTTCAGAGTTTTAGCCTCTTGATGCTGAGGCTGGCCTAAGAACAGGATCTGGGTGGTTAGAGATTTTGTTTGTATGCACTGAAAACTTCATAAATTGTCAGAGGCTGCTATTGTACGTGCTAGAGTCAGAGTAGGAGAAGACCGAGGATGGTCAAAGGTGTAGTTATATATAGGAGATAATCTAGCACAGTGGTTAACAACTTAAACAACTCTGTAGTGAGCCTGCTGCATTGAAATTCCAGATTCCACACTTCCTAGCTGTGGGACATTGGCCAAGTGACTTATCCTTTATCTCTGTTTCATCTTCTCTAAAGTGAGAATAACAGTATGTACTCCATAGGGCTGTCATAAGGATTAAATTAGACATGTAAAGCACTTGAAACAGTGCCCAGCAAATAGTGATTAGTCAAGAAATCATAACTATTATCTGTTATAGCCTAGTACAGGAATAAGGCTAAAGTGGACAAAGGTTTCTTCTGTAGGTGCTCTCTGCACTCCAAGGAACAAATCTCATGTTTGAACTTATAGTCTATGTTTGAATATATCTTTCTTACCTGACTTTTCCAAACTTTGCCCTATATATATATATTTGAAATATATATATTTAGAGAGAGAGAGAGAGAATTTATTCTTTCCAATCCTGTCTACTCCTCTGATGTATGCCATCTGGACTGTCTGATCTAACCACCTAATTACAATCAGGTCTGTTTGTTGATTCCTACATCTATCTCATAGTGACAATGGTAATTTTGATTTTAATTGCTTCCTGCTAAGCTCAAAGATGTGTTTGGTTTGCCTTTCTGACACTGCCAAGCAACAATCATAAGTCCTTATATCCTTTGCTTCTTACAAGTAGAGGAGAGTGACAAAAGGTAGTAGCAAAGATGACAATATGCTAAGATGGTAAGTACTCCCATAAATAGGTTCTTCTCCACCAGGAGACAATCTTTTTACTGAACTCTTAAAAATGAAATATTCCACTTGGCTTTACTCTTCTAACTAGAAGTCACTCGCAGCTAAGATTGTAAGTTTATACACAATAACTTTTCTTTTAGAATGGCCTTGATATAGCTACAATGTTATAGTCTTGTATACAAAGTTGTTCAAGCTGTTTTCTGAAGGAACATCCATCCCTTCTGAGATTTTTAACAGTTTCAGAGGAATTTTCCCTCTTCCTTCTACTGCTAAGCTTTTAGTTTAATAGATGTTTTCAGCATACTGTATATTTAGTTATGACTGGCCCAGTATCGGTGTCCAAAGTTTGTGCTTTTATATCATCTGGTTGGGATACTGTCACAGTAAGAATGTTTTGTTAGGAATTATCCCATTTCCTTGATCACAAAGTTTTTGCTACTGACACTTGTAATTTAGAGACTTGGTAGGATTGGGTAAGTGCCTGGCTGGGAATTTCATTAAACTGGAAAAGGATATGAGTATAGCAGAATTTTTTTTCTCATATGACCTCAAAAAAGATGTTAAGGCCAAGAGAAGCCAGAAGATATGATAGGACCAAGAAGAAAGATGAGGTCAAGTTTTCAGTTTCTGTCTCTAAAGTGAAGGGGTTAGATTAGATGACCTCTTGGTTCCCTTCCAGAAATGATATTGCATCATCCGAATCCTGGATGATGAGCCAAGATAAGAAGCCTAGGTCCAGAAAGTGGGTCAGATCTAGGAGGACAATTAGCAGAGACCAGAAACCGAGGCTTGCTAACTGGGAACAAAATCCTAGACTAAAGTCAAGGCCACAAAAGGTTGCTATGTAATTATGGGATCTGTGTGATACGCATAGGGATCAGCAGCAAGAGAGAAGGCTGGTACTGTGCCAAACTCCTTTACATGCAGGAGCTTTCTACAGGTTTCCTGCCCAGAGTAACTCACAATAGTTTTCAACATGTGTGCAAGGCTTGAATCTATGGGACAAAAATAGGAGTGACTGTTTGAAGTAATGGACTAGGGGAGCAGGGAAAAAGTACTTCTAGATAATGACCATCAGAGCAATTATTTTTATCAGGAGTTGAGGAGGAGATCAAAAGGAACACTCCTAGTTCCGGTAAGTGGCAAAGGAAGACCTTGAATTCAGATCTGACTCTAATGTCAGTGCTCTTAACTATTGTGTTAGTTACCTGAGGCTGCCATAACAAATTACCACAAATTGGGTTACACAAAACAGCAGCTACTTATTCTCTCATGGTTCTGGAGGCCAGAAGTTTTAAATCAAGGTGTCAGCAGGGTCACGCTCCCTCCAGAGGCTGTAGGGGAAAATCCATTCCTTACCTCTTCCAGCTTCTGATGGCTTTGGTATTCCTTGGCTTATAGCCACATCACTGTGATCTCTGCCTCCCTTTTCATGTCACCTTCTCCTCTATGTCTCCTCTTCTGCCTGTATCTTAACAGATAAGCAAGATCTTTATTTAACTTAATGACATATTTTGTCACACAAGTAATGTTCACAGATCCCAGGAATGACAGCATGGACATATCTTTTTGAGAACCACCATTCAGCCTACTATAATTCCTATGATGAATTTTTTTTCTATTCAGCTTCTTTCGTTCTCAGACATTGACATTTTAGCAGACACTGTTAATTTCATAACAAATATCCCTTTAATCTTTGCTAACAGAATCCAAATTTTGTTTGAAATATCTAAGCGTGTTCCATTTTTACAGCCTCCATTGCCACTAGTTCTGGTCAATGAGATTGAAGGGGAAGTGTGATAGTGAGAGGATTTCAGGAAAGTTTTTGCCTTCCTGATAAGACGAGATGGACTTACCCTTTAAGTCCCTGGTCCTTCCACTATATTCAGCAATTCCACTCCTGAGTATATATCAAAAAAAAAAAAAAAAAAAAAAAAAAAAGGAAAACATATTCACACAAAAACCTGCACTGTATATAAATAGGAGATTTCTTTGTAACAGCCAAAAACTGGAAAGAAGCCACTTTTCCTTCAACTAGTGAATGGATAAACAAACCATGATACATCCATACAATGTAACACTGCTCAGCAATAAAAGGAATGAGCTATAAATACATGCAACAACCTGAATGGATCCCCAAGGATTATGCTAAGTGAAAAAAAGACAATCCCCAAAGGTTCCATACTGTAACTCCATTTATAATACTTTGAAATGACTAAATTTTAGACAAAGAGGACAGATTAGTGGTTGTCAGAGATTGAGTTAGGGAGGTGGGAGAAAAGTAGGTGTGGTTACAAAAGGACAACAAAATGGATCCTTGTAGTGATGAAATTGTTCTGTATCTTGACTGTGGTAGTGGATACATGAACTTACACATATAACATTTTATAGAACAAATACACACACACAACTACAAATAAAACTAGGGAAATTGGAATAACATGGGTGAACTGTGTCAATGTCAATCTGATTGTAATACTGAACTAAAGTTCTACAAGATGTTCCACTGGGGGAAACTGGGCAAATGGTACATGGAATATTTCTGTATTATGTCTTACAACTGCATGTGAATCCACATTATCTCAGTAAAAATTCAATAAAAATTAAATGTCAAGATGATGATATATTTATGGAATACTAAGGAATACAACAGGAGGAAGTCCCTAAATTTTCCTTAAATATGCAAAGGCAGAAAGACTGCATGGAAGAAATACTTAAGCTAAGTCTTGAGGAATGAGTAGAAGCATTCTGGATAGATGGGAGATCGATGGGCGATAAACCAGGAAGAGGGGACCAGCAGGCAAAGAGATATAAGAGAACATGGTGTACTGAGGGAACTGCAAGTAATTCAAGTATGGCTGAAGCACAAAGTTCATATGCAAGAAATATCTCTTTTTCTCCAATGTTCTCCTTTAGTAGTAGTCAAAAGAGATTTCTGACATGCAACCCTATGATACACAGGAATCAAAAGGAATCCACAGTCCCTTGTGCTACAGGAATTAGGAGGGAGCCATCCCCTGTTCCCTTGTCTTGATCTTTATATTACACGAATGAAGAACTGGCCTCATAGCTTTCTGTGTTCCTTGCAGGACTCTCATCTCTCTCTCCCCCAACCCCCACACTCATAGTCTCACAACCATTACCTGCTTTGATATTATTAGAATTATATAATTATGTCCTTTATCTCTGTTTACTTCAGTCAACTAAAGAGAAATCCCAAATTCCTACACTTTATTCCCCATGCAACTCTGCACATTATTTTTTGACCCTATTTCCCATCCTTCCCCATTTCCTGAAACTCTCCTGCAGTGTCTACTAGAACTTACAGTCCATCACCAGAAAAAGTATTTATATCCTCAACCTCTTTTCTAAATATTCCTTTCACCTACTTGCTCTAAGAACTCTAGTTTTCCAATGAAGACACTGCTTCCCCTAAAGCCCAAATGGCAACTGCTTTTTTTCCCATACTCCTCAAATCAATGGTCCTAAAGTTGGGTTAGACAACCTATTTGCACCCCATTACCACTTTCAAGCCATTATCCTTCTGTCTTCCTTAAACGTCCCCCAGCTTTGAATTTCAAGTCATTCAGTCATTCAGTTGTTCATTCATAAAGCAATCATGTATTGAACACTCTACTATATGCCAGTTATTATTGTAAGGGTTAGGGATACAATGATAAAACTGGACAAAATTCCCTGTCCACATGGAGCTTATATTTTACTATTCCTTATAATTAAGTTATACTACTCATTACTTGAGGAGTTTAAATTCTGGCCTAGTGACTGTCATAATACTTGATGATCAATATATATTAATAAATTTTCAGATTTATTGGGTTCTCATTTCCTTGATCTCCTCTCTTCCAGGGAGCTATCTACCACTTTTCCTCAGCCACTCTTATATTCATTTCCTGTCTATAATCTCAATTTTAAGCATTCCACTATCTAATCAGCACCTTTCATCTCTCCATCACACTGCTTTTAGCACCCTGACTTTTATAATTCTTCAACCTTTACAAGATACGCATTCTTTGGACCCTATCAGCTTTTTACAGTTCCTTATCATTTTCATGTCCCCCTTCCCCTCTACCTAATGCAAATTCCATAATCATTCCCTGGTATATATGTCCTGAATATTCTTGCCTTTTTCTTGTTTGAGTTCAGGGGCCAAAACCGAAGCCTGCTTAAAGCCAATCCTTTCTCTACTTTAATCTACCTCCATACAGGTGAAGGTGATTTTAAAAAAGCATACAACCACACTTATTGATCTTAGTTAAATTCTTTATTATTTTATTTTATTTTATTTATTATTATTATACTTGAAGTTCTAGGGTACATGTGCATAACGTGCAGGTTTGTTACATATATATACTTGTGCCATGTTGCTGTGCTGCACCCATCAACTCGTCAGCACCCAACTATTCGTCATTTACATCAGGTATAACTCCCAATGCAATCCCTCCCCCCTCCCCTCTCCCCATAATAGGCCCCAGTGTGTGATGTCCCCCTTCCCGAGTCCAAGTGATCTCATTGTTCAGTTCCCACCTATGAGTGAGAACATGTGGTGTTTGGTTTTCTGTTCTTGTGATAGTTTGCTAAGAATGATGGTTTCCAGCTGCATCCATGTCCCTACAAAGGACACAAACTCATCCTTTTTTATGGCTGCATAGTATTCCATGGTGTATATGTGCCACATTTTCTTAATCCAGTCTGTCACTGATGGACATTTGGGTTGATTCCAAGTCTTTGCTATTGTGAATAGTGCCGCAATGAACATACGTGTGCATGTGTCTTTATAGCAGCATGATTTATAATCCTTTGGGTATATCCCCAGTAATGGGATGGCTGGGTCATATGGTACATCTAGTTCTACTAGCAATCATACTAAATCTCTGTAGTCTAGTCATGCTGTTTCTCACTTAGATGTCTATTTCACACCTTCTCTTCCTAAAATCTCTAATATTTCCTATCTCTCTTCATTCTATCTGATACCCTTACTTACTACTTCACTGAGGAAATTAAAGCAATCCAAACAAAACTTTGAACTGCACAAAAGTATAACTTAAAAGAAAAGAGGAAATGCTTCTCTTTTTACAAATATTCCTGCTAATTCCAGAAACACCCAATCAATTAATAGATCTAAACAAAAATTATCAAAGGCTGTTAACATCCCAACAAGGGAAACAACTGGACATTATGTGTCTCTTGATAGAAGTATACAACACCATTTATAAAGTATTCTTGCAAACATTATACCCAGATCTCATCAAGCCTCTGAATGAGGAATTACAGAGAACAGAAGAACATGTTAAAAGTCACCATGGGGATGCAATCAGCAAAATACAGACTGTGGGAGACTCTACAGGACAAACAGTTCAGTTTTATCAAGAAATAAACTGGGTAATGTAGATGAAAAGAGCATCTATAAATTGAAAGTGACACAAGAGACACATCAATCAATCACAATACGTGGTCTTTATGTAGACCACAATTCAAACAAACATTATAAAAAGACAACTGGGGAATTCGGAACATGGATGGGATATATTATAATATTAAGGAATTATTGTTAATATTTTAGGCATGGTGATGTGGTTATAGCTTTTAAAGCACCATCTTTCAGAGGCATATAATAAAATACTTAGAATTGTAATAATATGATACATGGGATTTACTTCAAAATAATCTGGGGAAGGGAAAGAGTGTAGATGGGGCTATAGAACAAAACAATACAGGTCATGAAGAGATAGTTGTTAAAGTTGGGTGATGACAGCATGGAGGTTCATTAATCTATTGGGTTCATTAATCTATTCTCTCTACTTTCATAAATTTTTGGAACTTCCATAATGATGAATTTCTTAAAGCAGAGATTTTTCTACAAGCATCAGAAGATAACTTCCAACTGACGTAACTGCAAGAATGCACACATATCCTGCCTCTGCTCTTGTCATTATCCGTACTCCTAAGTAAGGTCGACTCCTTCATTTGTGCACCAGAACACATACCTTCTCCCTATTCAAAGATGCCATTCTAGTAATTCTTTTCTTACCTGCCTTATTAATTTCCCCTTCTCTACTGGATCAGTTCCATTCAGCATAGAAATGTGCTATAATTTCTCAGATTAAAAAAAAAAAATGTCTATTGATGTCCCCGTAGTCCCCTCTAGCTTTGCCCAATTTCTCTGCCTCTTTTAGAAGAAGATTCCTCAAAGGAGTTTTCTTGATTTCTAGTTTCCAATTCCATTTATCCCATTCTTTACAGAACTCATTACAGCTAGGCTTTTACACCTACTACTCCACTGAAATTGCTCTTGTCAAGGTCACCAATGACCTCAACATTGCAAAATCCAATGGTCAATTCTCAGTCCCCATCTTATTTGAACTATCAGTAGTATTCCATGCAGCTGCTCACGTTCTTCTCAAAACACTGTCTTCATTAGGCTTCCAAAACACCATACTCTTCTAGTTTTCCTCCTACCTTATTGTTCTCTTCTTCTCAGTATTATTTGGTTTATTATTATTTTTATGATTTCTAACAATTCTCCAGAGTTCAGTCCTTCTTTTCTAAATATATGCTCTTTCTTGATGATCTCCAAATTTTGTATTTCTATCCTGGACTTCTCCCCTGAAATCCAACTCCACTTGAATATTTAACAAACATCGTGAACTTAGATCCACAGTTGAACTCACTAAAAATTTGCTCCACTTTTATAGACTTCCACCTTTCAGATGGCAGCAACTCCATCCTTCCACTTGCTCAGGTTGAAAACTTTGGAGTCATCCCTGACTTTTCTCTTTACCTCTACTCCACATCCAATCTACCAGTGAAATGCTAAATAGAATTTTTCAAGTCACAATGAAAAGGCACTAAACTGAAACAGGAAAGACACTAGATCATTAATCAACTACTCCCAGCAAAGAGAAGTCCAGGACCAGATGCCTTCAACAGGTGAATTCTACCAAACATCTAAAAAAAGAATTAACACCAATCCTTCTCATACTTTCGAAAATCGGAAGAGGAGGAAATACTTCCAAATTCATTTTATGAGGCTAGCATTACCCTGATACCAGAGACATACAAAGATACTCCAAGAAAAGAAAACTGAAAAGCAATTAATCCTTGATTAACAAAGAGGCAAAAACTCACAACAAAATACTAGCAAACCAAATTCAATAGCATATTAAAAGTATCATACACCACAACTAAGTGGGATTCATCCCTCATATGCAAGGATGGTTCAACATATGCAAATCACTTAATGTAATATAGCACATTAGCATAAGTATAAAAACCACATTATAATCTCAATAGAAGCAGGAAAAGCATTTGACAGAATTCAACACCCATTGAGAATTTTTAAAAGACTCAACAAATCAGTTATAGAAGAAATTTACCTTGACATAACCTCATATCTAGAAAACTGTAAAGATTCCACAAAACAATTGTTCAAACTAATAAACTGATTCAGTAAAGTTGTAGGATACAGATTTAACATACAAAAACAGTTTTGTTTATATACAATAACAATGAACTATTGGAAAAGGAAATAATTCCAATTACAATAGCATCTAAAATAATAAAATACTTGAATATAAACTTAAAGTAGGTGAAAGACTTCTAAACTGAAAACTTCAAAACACTAATGAAAAAATTAAAGACATAAATACATAGAAAGGCATCCTATGTTCATGAGTTGGCAAACTTAATATTGTTAAAATGTTCATGCTACCCAAAGAGATCTATGAATTCAATGCAATCCCTATCAAAATCCCAATGACATTTTTTACACAAATAAAAAATACAATCCTAAAATTCATATGGAACCACAAAGAGAACCCAAAAGGCCAAAACAATCTTGAGAAACGACAAAGCTGGAGGCATTACATTTCCTGACTTCAATATATATTACAAAGCTATAGTAATGAAAACAATATGCACTGGCATAAAATCAGACATATAGACCAATGGAACAGAATAGATATCGCAGAAATAAAACCATGCATATACAACCAATTGATCTTCAATAAGGATGCCATGAATACACAATGGGAAAATGATAATCTCTTCAAGAAGAGGTGTTGGGAAAACTAGATATACACATGCAAAATAATGAAACTGATCATTTCTTTATGTCATACACAAAAATCAACCATAAATGAATTAAAGATTTAAACATAAGACCTAAAACTGTAAAACTCCTATGAGAATACATATGAGAAAAGCTTTATGATATTTGTCTTGGCATTTATTTCTTGAATATGAGACAAAAAGCAGAAGCAACAACAAAAGCCAAGATAGACGAGTGGGACTACATCAAACTAAAAAGCTTCTACACAGCAAAGGAAACAGTCGACAGAGTGAAATGACAAACTATGGAATGAGAGAAAATATTTCCAAATCTGATAAAGGTTTAATATCCGAAATATACAACAAACTCTTACAAATAAAAAGCAAACAAAACAAAGCAAAAGAACCAAATAATCCAATTAAAAAATAGGCAAAGGACTTGAATAGACATTTCCCCACAGAAGACATACATATGGCCAATAAATATATGAAATGATGCTCGATATCCTTAGTTATCAGGAAATGCGTATCAAAACCACAGTAAGAAGTAACATCACATCTGTTAGAATGTTTACTATTAAAAAATAAAAACACAACAAATGTTGGCAAGTCTTGTACATTGCTGGTGGGAATGTATATTGGTATGGCCATTATGGAAAAAGTACGAAAGTTCCTTTAAAAACTAAAAATAGAGCTACCATATAATGCAGCAACCCCACTTCTGGGTATATATCCAAAATAATTGAAATAAGGATCTCAAAGAGATACCTGCACTCCCATGTTCACTGAAACATTATTCATAGTAGCCAAGAGATGGAAACAAGCTACATTTCTACCCACAAATGAATGGATAAAGAAAATGTGGTATATACACACAAAAGAATACTATTCAACCTTGAATACAAAGGACATCCTGCCACTTGGATTAATATGGATGAAGTTGGAGGACATTATGCTAAAAGGAATAAACTAGTCACAGAAGGATAAATTTTTCATGATTCCACTTAAAGGCAGTATCTAAAATACTCAAACTCAGTGGGAGGTGGAGTAAGATGGCCAAATAGAAAACTCCAGTAATCATCCTCCCTGTGGGAACACCAAATTCAACAACTACCCACACAAAAAAGTACCTTCATTAGAACCAAAAATCAAGTAAGCGATCACAGTACTAGATTTAATTTCATATCACTGAAAGAGGCACTGAAGAAGGTAGGAAAAGCAGTCTTCAATTTCCAATGCCACCACTCCTCCATGCCAGGGCAGTGGCAGAGTGGTGCAAAGAGAGAACCTGTGTGCTTTTGGGAGGCAGAGTGCAAGGACTGTGAGACTTTGCATTAGAAATCAGTGCTCTCCTGCCACAGTGAAAAGCGACATCCGGCAGAACTCAGCTGGTGCCCAAAGAGGGAATATTTAGACTAGCTCTTGCCAGAAGGCCATCCCAGTACTTGCAACCTGGGTTCCAGAAAGCCTTGCCACTGTGGGCTAAAGTGCTCTGTGGATCTAAATAAACTTGAAACGCAGTCTAGGCCATAAGGACTGCAATTCCTATGCAAGTACTCCTGCTGTGCTAGGCTCAGAGTTAGTGGACTTGGGAGACATGCAACCTAATGAGACACTAGCTGGGGCAGCCAAGGGACTGCTTGCACCACCAATCCCACAACCCCAGGCACACAGCTCACAGCTCTGAAAGAAACTCCTTTCTTCTGCTTGAAGAAAGGAGAGGGAAGAGTAAAGAAGACTTTGTCTTGCAACTTGGTTACCAGCTCACCCACAGTAGGAGAGAGTACTGAGCCAAATTGTGAGGCCCCCATTACAAACCCTGGCTCCCAGACAACAAATCTAGACACAACCTGGGCCAGAACAGAACCCACAAGCTTAAAGGGAAAAACTCAGTCCTGGCAAGATTAATCATCTGCTGAATAAAGAGTGCTTGGGCCCTGAATGGTACCCAGGCAACACTCAGTGTGGGTTTTGGGTGATACTCAGAGATGTGCTGGCTTAAGGTGGTGAGTGCTGGCTTAATCCAGCACATTCCCAGCTGGTTTGGCTATGGAGAGAGATTCCTTTTGTTTGAGAAAAGAAAAGGAATGTGTAAAGGGGACTTTGCCTTGCAGCATGGCTACCAGTTCAGCCACAGTGAACAAGAGCACCAAGTAAACTCTTGGGATCCCTGAATCCAGGCCTTGGCTCTTGGATGTCATTTCTAGACTTACATTGGGATAGAGAAAAGTCCACTATCCTGTAGGGAGAGTCCCAGGCCTGGCAGCATTCACCACAACAGCATGAATAGCCCTTGGGCCTTGAGTGAACATTGGCGGTATCTAGGCAGTGCTCGCCATGGCTCTGGGATATTTGTGGCCACAGGAAGCAACTCCTCTGCTTGTGAAAAGAAAAAGGAAGAGTGTAAAGGACTTTGACTTGTGGCTTGGGTCCCAGCTCAGCCACACTAAAATAGAGCACCAGGTACATTTCTAAGGTTTCTAACTCCAGGGCCTGGCTCCTGGATGACATCTCTGGACCTACCTGTGGACAGGGGAAACTTGTGATCCTGAAGGGAAAAACACAAACCTGGCTGGCTTCACAACATTCAGATTGTAGAGCCATAGGGCCTTGAGTAAATATAGCCAGTAGTCAGGTAGTGGTTACCGCAGGCCTTAAGTGAGACCTCCTTAACCTATTGGCTTTAGGTTTGATCCAGCACAGTGTCAGTGGTGGTGGCCACAGGGTTGCTTGTGTCACCCTTCCCTCAGCTCCAGGCAGCTCAGTACAGAGAGACAGATTCCATTTATTTGGGAGAAAGTACGGGAAGAGAAAAAGAATCTCTGCCTGGTAATCCAGAGAATTCTTCCAGATCTTAACCAAGACAACCAAGTCAGTAGAACCACAGTGTTAGTGGTCTTGGGGTATCTCCTAATGAAGATATGACTGCAGTGAACAAAACTTAGAACACTGCAGTCCCTTCAAATACCTGGAAAGCCTTCCCAAGAAGAAAGGCTTCAAACAAGCCCAGACTGTGAAGATTACAAGAAATACTTAACTCTTCAGTATCCACACACCAATGAACATTCACAAACATCCACCTAGGAAAACACGACCTCATCAAACAAACTAAACAAGGCATGAGTGACCAATCCCAGAGTGACAGAGATATGTGACCTTTCAGACAAATAATTCAAAATAGCTGTGTTGAGGAAACTCAAAGAAATTCAAGATAACACAAAGAAGGAATTCAGACTCCTATCAGATAAATTTAACAAAGAGGTTGAAATAATTAAAAAGAACGAAGCAGAAACTCTGGAATCCAAAAATGTGATGGACATACAGAAGAATGCATCACTTTCTTAACTGCATAATTGATCAAGCAGAAAAAAGAATTATTGAACTTTGAGATAGGTCATTTGAAAATACTCAGGGAGAAGAGACAAAAACAAAAATAATAAAATTAATAAAACATGCATACAAGATCTAGAAAATAGCCTCACTGAGGGCAAATCTAAGAGTTATTGGTCTTAAAGAGGAGGTAGAGAGATAGAGATCAGGATAGACAGCTTGTTCAAAGGGATAATAACAGAGAACGTACCAAACCTAGAGAAAGATGTCAATATTCAAGTACAAGGAGGTTATAAAACACCAAGCAAATGTAACCTAAATTATACTACCTTAAAATATCTAATAATCAAATTTCCAAAGGTCAAGGATAAAGAAAGGATACTAAACACAGCAAGATAAAATAAATGAACATGCAAAAACACTACAATATGTCTGTCAGAAGACTTTTCAGTGGAAACTTTACAGGCCAGGAGAGAGTGGCATGACATATTTAAAGTGCTGAAGGAAAAAAAAACCTTTTACCCTGGAATAGTATACCCAGTGATATTATACTTTGAACATGAAAGAAAAATAAAATCTTTCCAGACCAACAAAAGCTGAGGGATTTCAGCAATGCCAGGTCTGTCCTACAAGAAATGCTAAAAGCAGTTCATCAGTCTGAAAGAAAAGGGTGTTAGTGAGTAATAAGAAATTACCTGAAGGTACAAAATTCACTGATAGTGGTAAATACACAGAAAAGCACAGAATATTATAGCACTGTAATTATGAATGTGTAAACTACTCATATCTTAAATAGAAAGACTAAAAGATAAATTGATCAAAAATAATAACTACAACTTTTCAACACATAAGACAGTACATTAGGACATAAATAGAAATGACAAAAAGTTAAAATGGGACACAAAGCTAAAGTGTACTTTTTATTAGTTTTCTTTTTGTTTATTAGTTTATGCAATTAGTATTAGGCTGCCTTCAGTTTAAAGTAATGGATTACAAGACATTCTTTGCAAGCCTCATGTTAACTTCAAATCAAAAAACACACTACAGATTTATAAAAACTAAAAAGCAAGAAACTAAATCATGCTACCAGAAAAACAAAACAAAACAAAACAACCAGAAAACAAAAAATAAAATGGCATGAGTAAATCCTTACATATTAATAATGACACTGAATGTAAATAGACTTAACTCTCCAATTGAAAGACATAGAATGGCTGAATAGATTTAAAAAAAGAAGACCCAACAATCTGCTGCTTATAAGAATCACACTTCACCCATAAAGATGCACATAGACTGAAAATAAAGGGATGAAAAAATACGTTCCATGCAAATAAAACCGAAAAAGAGCAAGAGTAAGTATACTTATTTGAGACAAAATAGATTTTAAGACAAAAACTATAAAAAGAAACAAAGAAGGTTTCTTAATGATAAAAGCGTCAATTCAGAAAGAGGTTATAACAACTATATGTGCAACCAACACTAGAGCACCCAGATACACAAAGTAAATATTATTATTGCTAAGAGAGAGACACACCACAATAAAGTAATAGATGGAGACCTCCCATTTTAGCATGAGACAGATCATCCATACAGAAAATCAACAAAGAAACATTATAATACTTAATCTGCACTATCGACCAAATGAACCTAATAGATATTTACAGAACACTTCATCCAAAAGTTACAGAATACACATTTTTCTCCTTAGCACATGAATTTTTCTCCAAGATAGGACAATATAAGTCTTAAGAAATTAAAAAAAATAAAATTACATCAAGTATTTTTTCTGACCACAATAGAATAAAACTAGAAATTAATTACAAGAATTCTGGAAACTATACAAACAGGCAGAAATGAAACAACATGCTTCTGAATGATCAGTGGGGCAATGAAGAAATGAAGAAGGAAGCTGAAAAATTTATTGAAACAAATGAAAATGGAAACACAACATACTAAAATCTATGGGATATAGCCAAAGCAGTACTAAAAGGAAATTGTATAGCTATAAGCACCTACATCAAAAAAGTAGAAAAACTTTAAATAAACAACTTAATGATGCATCTTAAAGAACTACTAAAGCAAAAACAAACCAAACCCGAAAATAGTAGAAAAAATAATAATAAAGATCAGAGCAGAAATAAATGAAATTTAAACAAAAATACAATAAAAGGATTGATGAAATAAGAAGCTGGTTTTTAAAACAGATTTTAAAAATAGACCAACTTTTAGCCAGACTAATGAAGATAAAAAGAGAGAAGACACAAATAAATAAAATTAGAGATGAAAAACAAGACATTACCACTAATTCCATAGAAATTAAAAGAATCATTAGAGACTACTATGGGCAACTATATACTAATAAATTGGAAAACCTAGAAGAAATTGATAAATTCCTACACACGTAAAACCAACCAAGATTGAGCCATGAAGAAATTCAAAAGCTGAACAAACCAATAACAAGTAACGAGACTGAAGCTGTAATAAAGTCTCCAGTAACAAAAATTCTGGGACTCGATGGCTTCACTGCTGAACTTTACCAAACATTTAAGGAATTAATACCAATCCTATTCAAACTATTCTGAAAAATAGAGGAAGAGGAGGGAATGAATGCTTCTGAACTCATTCTATGAAACCAATATTACCATGATGCAAAAACCAAAGACATATCAGAAAAGTAACGCTACAGGTTAATATTCCTAATGAAAATTGATGCAAAAATCCTCAAAATTCTAGTAAACTGAATTCAGCAACACATTAAAAATATTATTCTTCATGAACCAAGTGAGGTTATCCCAGGAATGTAATTATGGTTCAACACATAAAAATCAATCGATGTGATACATCATACTAACAAAATGTAGGACAAAAAACATATGATGATTTCAATTGATGCTGAATAGGCATTTGATAAAGCTCAACAATCTTTCATGATAAAAACCCTCAAAAAACTGGTAATAGAAGGAATGTACCACAACACAGTAAAAGTCATATATGACAGACTCACAGCTAGTATCATAATGAATGGGGAAATACTGAAAGCCTTTCCTTTAAGATATGGAACATGACAAGGATGCCCACTTTCATGAATATCATTCAACATGGTACTGGAAGTCCTACTTAGGCCAATCAGACAGAAGAAATAAAGGGCATCTGAATTTAAAAGGAAGAAGCCAAATTATCCTTGTTTGCAGATGCTATGATCTTATATTTGGAAAAAATCTAAAGACTTCACACAAAAACTATGAGAACTGGTAAACAAATTCAGTAACATTACAGGATATGAAATCGGTAGTGTTTCTATATGCCAACAGTGAACAATCTGAAAAAGAAATTTTTTAAAATTCCATTTAAAATATCCACACATAAAATGAAGTGCCTATGAATTAATGAAATAAATTAAAGGTCTATATAATTAAAACTATAAAACACTGATGAAATAGATTGAATAGGACAAAAAACTGAAAAGATAATCCATGTTTGTTAGGATTGCTACAATTAGCAATCCTAAAATTTATACAGAAGCACAAAAGATGCAGAATAGCTAAAGCTATCTTAAGCAAAAAGAACAAAACTGGAGGAATCACATTACCTGACTTCAAATTACACTACAGAGCTATAGTAAACAAAGCAGCATGGTCTTGGCATTAAAACAGACGCATTAATTAATGGAACAGAATAGAGAACCAATTCCAAATCAATATCGAGAAACAAATCCACACACCTACACTGAATTCATTTTCAACAAAGGTGCCAAGAACATACACTGGGGTAAAGACAGTCTCTTCAATAAATGGTGCTGGGAAAACTGGATCTGTATATGCAGAGAATGAAACTAGATCCCTATTCCTCACCATATACAAAAAGCAAATCCAAATAGATTAAGTACTTAAATATAAGACTTCAAGCTAATAAACTACTAATAGAAAAAACATTGGGGGAAACTCTCCAGTACATTTATCTGGGCAAAGATTTCTTAAGTAATACCCCAGAAGCACAGGACCAAAGAAAAAATGGACAAATAGGATCATATCAAGTTAAACTGCTTATGCACAGCAAAGGAAATAATCAACAAAATGTACAGACAATTCACAAAATGGGAGAATATATTTACAAACTACCCATCTGACAAGGGATTAATAACCAGAACATATACGGAGCTCAAACAATATGAAAAAAAATCCAGTAATTCAATTTAAAAATGGGCCAAATATCTGAGTAGACATTTCTCAATAGAAGGCATACAAATTGCAAACGGGTGTATAAAAACGTGCACAACATAATTGATAATCAGAGAAATGCAAATCAAAATTATAGTGAGATATTATCTCACCCCAGAAAAAAATGGATTTTATCCGAAAGACAGGCAATAACAAATGCTGGTGAGTTAATGTGGAGGAAACAGAACTCTTGTACACAGTTGGTGGGAATGTAAATTAGTACAACCACTATAAAGAACAGTTTGGAGGTTCCTCAAAAAACTAAAAGTAGAGCTACCATATAATCTAGCAATCTCACTGCTACATATATACCCCAAAGAAAGGAATTCAGTATATTGAAGAGGTATCTGTATTTCCTTGCTCACAATAGCTAAGATTTGGAAGCAACCTAAGTGTCCATCAACAAATGAATGGATAAAGAAAATGTGGTACATATACACAATGAAGTACTACTCAGGCATAGAAAAGAATGACATCCTGTCATTTGCAACAACATGGATGGAACTGGAGGTCATTCTGTTAAGTGAAATAAGCCGGGCACAGAAACACAAACTTTGCATGCTCTCACTTATTTGTTGGAGCTAAAAATTAAAACAATTGAACTCATGGAAATAGAGACCAGAATTACGGTTACTAGAGGCTGGGACATGTAGTGGGAGGTTGGGGGAAGTGGGGATAGTGAATAGGCACAAAAAATATAGTTCAATAGAATGAAAAAGATCTGGTGTCTGGTAGCACAGTAGTGTGACTACAGTCAACAATTACTTATTGCACATTTAGAAATAACTAAAAGAATATAATTGGATTGTCACACAAAGAAATGATAAATGCTTGGGATGAGAGATACCCCATTTTCCCTGAGATGTGTTTATTACACATTGTATGTCTGTATTAAACTCTCTCCTGTATTCCAGAAATATATATACCTACTATGTACCCATAAATATTAAATACAAAAAATACAATAAAATTGTCAAACTCATAGAATGAAAGAGTAAAGTGGTGATTCTTAGGGGCTGGGGGACTGGGAAATGTGCAATTGTTTTTAATGTATATAAAGTTTCAGTACTCAAGTGATTAATATCTACAAATATGCTGTACAATATTGTGCCTTTAATTAACAATACTGCATTGTACAATTAAATATTTGTTGAAAGGGTTGATACCATGTTAAGTGTTCTTACCACGATAAATAAAATAAAATAAAATAAAATAAAATAAAATAAAATAAGCTGAGTGAACCCTAAACAGGATAAACACAAAAAAGTCCAAGTCCAGACATATTATATTCAAACTGCTTATACCTAAATACAGAGAAAAATTTGAAACTGTAATTTTAAAAATGCCATTTACAATAGCTCCTAAAACTGAAAATGTTTCATATAAGCCTAACAAAGCATGCACAGAATGTATATACTGAAAATGACAAAACACTGATGAAAGAAATCCAAGAAGACCTAAATAAATGGACATACTGTGTTCATGTATAGAACAATCATTATAGTAATGATGTCAATTCTCTCTCAAAGAGATCTATAGATTAACACAATATCAACCAAAATCCCAGCAGAAATTTGTATGGATATAGACAAGCTAATATTCAAATTTACATGTAAAGACACAAGCACTAGAATAGTTCATTACATTTTGACAGAAAAAAACAAAGTTAGAGGAATCACACTACTTAATTTTAAAAGTTACTATAAAGCTGAAGTAATAAAGTCAGAGTAGTGTTTATAAAGGGACAGATACAAAAATCAATGGAAACTAAAAAATAGGACAGATATGCACCTACATGAATATGGCCATTTGATATTTTTACAAAGATACACAGGCAATTCAGTGGAGAAAGGGTTGTCTTTTGAACAAATATTGCTAGAACCTTTGAAAATGAACCTTAACCTAAATTTCACACTTTATATAAAGACCAACTCAAAATAAATAATATATGTAAATGTAAAAACTAAAACGTTAAACTTTTAGGGAAAGAAACCTTAAAACTGACACCAAAGCACAACGCATGCAAGGAAAATAAAATGACAAATTCGACTTCATCAAATTTGAAAACTTTTTTTCTGCCCCAGGCACTGTAAAGTGAATGAAAAGATCCAGTAATGATGTACAGAAAACATTTTCAAATCACTATCTGATAAAGGATTACTATCCAGAAAATGTATTTTTTTTAAACTCTGAAAACTCAATAGTAAGGAAACAACCGCATTAAAAGATGGGCAAAGAACTTAAATGGATGCTTCATCAAAGAAGTTATGGCAAATAAGGACACAAACAGATGTTAATTATTAGTTATTAGACAAATTATTAACTGTCATACAATGAGATATCACTATACAACTATCTGATCAGCTGAAATAAAGAATAATGACAATACCAAATGCTGTCAACGATAAAATTTTTACAGGGTTCAGGTGAAGACGGCCTGAACTCCTTTATAAACTTTTCCATCTCATGTTTCACCCACTGACGATCCTTGCCTGGATCTGTTACATCATTGGAGATTGTAAAATAGTGATTTTCTACATTTATTGCTGGATTTTTTTTCAACATTTACTAACTGTATTTCTTGCAAAAAGAACTTTCTCTTATCAAACTAGGGCTTTCTGGTTGTTCTGAAAGTTTGTACAGAAAAAGCAGAATAAAATACTGATTTTTTTTTCTTTTGACTGCTAATTGTCAGAGTAAGGAATCGATGTTCTATTTACCTTAAATGGTATTCAATGAGGTTTCATTCTTTGGGAGTAAGGAGATCCCTGTCTATCGGTATCATTAATCAACTCATGAATTTTTATATAGTCAATGTGTTTTCATCAAAGTTACTATTATTGTTTGATGCTCCTGTGTATTTTTTTTTTTTTTTTTTTTTTTTGGATTTTTAGTAGAGACGGGGTTTCACCATATTAGCCAGGGTGGTCTCGATCTCCTAACCTTGTGACCCGCCCACCTCAGCCTCCCAAAGTGCTGGGATTACAGGTGTGAGCCACTGCGCCCGGCCTCCTGTGTACTTTTGACATTAGACTTTGATGGTACCCCTGCTCTCTGACACAATATGTCACAATCTCATCTCGTTTTTTTTTTTTTTTTATCTCAAACTTGGAATTTGCTATTCCCCCCAAGGAGTCCTGGTACCTTTTACGTGGCATAGTATTTACAGACTTTTTGTATGTCATTTTGTATTTTTTATTAGACTATTTGAAAGGCAAAATTGTGCTCTCAACGTTCATTTAAATTATGGTAGTTTTATTATAATGTTACTTAAATATGAACAACAGTAGAGCAATATATATATGAATGCTTTGATTGGGTACACATGGACACAAACATGGAAACAGACACTGAGGACTACTGGAGAGGGGAGAGAAGGAGGGCGGGCAAGTGCTAAAAAACTACCTGTTGGGTACTATGTTCACTACCTGAGTGATGGGATCATTCATACACCAAACTTCAGCATCACGCAATATACCCATGTAACAAGTCTCCACATGTAACCCCTGAATGTAAAATAAAAGTTGAAATTTTAAAATAAAATAGAAAAAAATGAATGCTTTGAGCTTATGATGCTTATATAATTATAAAACCACACAATAAACAACAAAATCAATAATTTAACAGCATTAATTTCATGTTATGAATTATATTGCTTTGCTGAAATTAAGTTGCAGTTCACAACATGAATATGACTCTGCATTGGCATATTGAATGTGGTTTGCCTTATTGTACACTATGGGCTGACTCACTTCCCCCACCACTCTATTCTAACTACCAAGAAATTGTATTATGTATAGTGAACCTGATAGAACCAGATAATTTAAAAACAAAGTATGATGCCTTCACTTCAAATCGCCTCAAAACAATTAAAATATTACTATCTGGTGTTAATGTGCTGTAAATACAAATACAAATGTGAGTGTTGATAATGTATGACAGTATTTAGTTATAAGGAGGTTTTCTAGATAACCCAGAATATGTTCATGTTAATTTACTTTAGATTATCTCCTTGGGAGTTGCCCAGGTTACAGTGAAAGCAGGGTATGAGTTTTCCTAGATGAGGTTAAGATTGAAGATAATATAGTTGACAACAAATTGTGAGTCCAGAGGCAGAAGGGACAGCAATTTTTAAATGTACCATAGCAAAACACTATCAGTTGGCCAGGATTACCAAGGCTAGTAGAGGGAGGGAAGTGAGCCACCTACATAACAAAGAAGCTACAAATTACAAAGTTTATAGCACCTAATTAATATTATTGGTCTTGAGACTAACATGAAACTTCAAAAATGCTAATGCATGCATATAAAAACATAAACAGCCAGATCTAACAGGTTTTTTTTTTCCCATATATTAGTCAGTTTCTTCCTTTAAATAAGTATTGGCCAAATATCTAAAGGACATATGTTGGATGGTCTCCCCATTGTTCCCCAGCTGGGATTCCCATAATTCTCTTTCTGTACTCGTCTGGGTGTTATCCTTGACTTTTAGTGGAAATTGATAGTAATGTTTAAGCAGAGGAGTAAGATAATCAGTTTTATTTGTTTTGTTTGCAAGTGAATTCAGTGATGATGCAGACTCTACACTGTAAAGATATCAAGTGGATCAGAGAAATAAGTCAGAAGACTATTACTACTGTCCCATTGGTGAGGACCTCAACTGAAGTGAAAATGGAATGGGGAGAATCAATGTGATATATTTTTCTGATTTTGTCACTTTTGATTTGGGAATTTGGCGAGTAAATGGACACAGAGGAACTAGTTCGCAAGGTGTTGCAATAATCCAGTTAAGAAGGCATGTGAACCTGAACAAGGTAATGATGTTAGGTAAAAAGGGGATTAATTCCATGGATATTAAGGTGGAAGAATTCTCAGGATATTTTCATTGACTAGATGTTTGGAGAAAGAGGGAAGAGCAAGGATGGCCTTCAGGTTTTAAAAATTATCTCCCACAGTGTACCATTCACAAAGGTGATTGATATAAAAACCCCACATCTTTCTCAGCTTTCTTCTTTGAGTGTCCTGTTGAAATTACCACTGGGACAAGACTACAAGTAGTATTTGCCAGGCTATCCAATATAGAAAAATGTCATGTATGAGGACATACTCATAAAAATATCTTTCTTCTTCTAGAATGGAAAATAAAAGCTTAAGTAAATGAAACCTATAGAGGGGGGCAAACTATGGCCCACAAGTCAAATCTGGACTGCTGCTTGTTATTCTATGGCCTATGACTCAGAGTGAGTTTTACATTTTTAATAGTTGAAAAAAATCAAAGAATAATAATTTTTCACTACGCATTAAGATGAAATAAAATTCAAATGTCAGTATTCATAAATAAAGTTCTACTGGAACACAGCCATGCTCACTTATCTCTCCCTGGAACTCAAGAGTAAGGAAAACAAATATTTTACCATCATTACACATGCACATACACACACACACACACACACACACCCCAAATGCGTGCTCACGAGCGTGCTCCTTCTCTTTGCCCACTGTGTATGGGTTCTGCAGAAATTGCATTTCTTGCAGAGAAACTTTGAACCTCACACTGGAAGGTAATTTACCAACCTCTTATCTATCTATCTATCTATCACACTTCACGTTTTAGTAATAACTGAATTTCACCCTTTTCAAGCTTGGAAATTATATCTCCTCATTCTGCTGAACGTGTCTATGGCCACTTTGGGGCTACAATGGCAGAGCAGAGTAGTTGTGACAGAGATGCTATAGCCCTCAAAAAATATTTTGCTTACTACTATTTATTTACAAAAATAAAATATTTACTATCTGGCCCTTTATAGAGAAAGTTTGCCGACTCCTGGTCTACTATGAGCCAGGTACTGTGCTAGGACTTTCACATCTTCTATAATTTTATCAAAACTTTTAGTGGTATATCAGGTTATAGAGACCTGAAGAATGTATCTAGAATCTAGAATAATAATGTTTTATTTGTAAATATTCAAATGATTTGCAAAGACAAAGAGTTACTTTCTTTAAGATCCTATCCTTTCCCTGCTTAAACACTGCTATTGATTCCAAATGCTTATAGAATTAAAGCTAAAATCGCAAAACCTAAGACCCTTTGCTTACAAAATCTAGTCCCCACCTACCTTTCATCACATCTCATCACTCTTTTCCCCACCCCTCACCCAATGAATTTCTCACTGTCCTCCCACTTTTTGCAGACAGAAGCTGAAAGTGACACATTCATGAGATATTTAGTGTCCACTTCATTGAGGTCCCTTGTTCACCTTTTCCTTTCTATACCTTTCTTCATTCTCCTTTACTTTCTTCATCGAATTGTCTACCATTACAAAATAGAAAAGAAATGAAGGGAGGGAGGAAGGGAAACTGCAATACACACACACAGGTTTTATTGGGGAGAGGCATACCTCTTATCACTCTGGCCAGCTTAATTTGTCAAATCCTCGAGGGTAGGGCCGATACTTTTTTTTTTTTTTTAAAGTCGTCCAACATCTATTAGAGGTCCAGTCATCGATTCTCCCACTCCCTTTCTTCGTTTCCCTTGGGAAACCTGGAAAACAGAAAATCTTCCCACAGAAACTCCTCAGGGGCGCGCCAAGATCTGGGCTTGCGCACTTGGACTTGGCCCGCGCTCAGACCCCGCCTCAAGCCGGCGGGGTCTCGCACTAACCTAGCGCGGGCGCCTCGATCTCCCGCGCGCGCGCGTGCGCGAGACCCCCCTTTGGCCCCCTACCCTGCAGCAAGGGTAGCGTGACGTAATGCAACCTCAGCATGTCAGCAGCAATATAAAGGAGAACTAGGCGGCGCGCCTCCCAGACGCAGAGTAGATTGTGATTGGCTCTGGCTGCGGAACCTCGGAAACCCGAATGTGAGGACCTTAAGGGATCCACAGCTGCCGCCCCCCGCAGCCATCCAGAGCGCGGTCACAGTCCGACTGGCGGCACGGAGGCGGCGGCAGCGGCGGCGGCAGCGGCAGCTGCAGCTGCAGCAGCAGGTAAGGAGACTCCTGAGGAGAAACTAGAGGGACGTGGATCCACCGTGTTCAGTGTCTCTTGTGTGAAGGGAGGAGAGGCTCACACCCAGCGTGTAGCGTAGGGCGAAGGGAACAATGGAAGTGGCGTCCAGTCCCTGAGCTTTCCTCCCGCCTCGGGCGGAGTTTTCCTCTTCAGCCGTTGCCGGGGGCTGGAGGAATTGAGGAAAGTAAGGATTTTCCCCCTCAGCCAACCTCTTCTTTCCCTAGGCCAGAGCCCCAGGGAGCTAGAGCCGTCGTTGAGACCGTCGGTGGTTTAGGGTGACGGGAAAATGGCGGAAAACAAAACGGTGAAGTGAAGAATGCAGCGTCCCCCTGGCATTTTCTCTCAGCTATCCCTCCACCCGATATTCCTTTCACTGGCGCCCCCGTCGCCTCGCCCCCGCCCCCTGACCGAGCTAATAGTAACCTTTGGAATGCGCGAGGGATGGCGGCGTGTGCGAGGAAGTGGCACCGAATCGGCATTTTAGGGGACTGGGAGCCGTCAGAGCCTGGGAGTTGGGGGGAGGGGGGAGGCGTGTGCGACAACTGTCGCCTACACTAAAACACCACCATTTTGGTTCCCAACCGTCTCCCACGTAGCGGGGCAGAGGAAGCTGGAGGAGGCTGAGGGGCTGGGCAGCACGGCGTGGGTAGCAGCGGTGGCGACCGCTGCACCAAGTGAGAGGAGGGAGGAGGGGAGAGGGTATTCTTGTCTCATCGGTCTCTTCCTTTCTACTGCGAAGGTTCTCTTAGGTTTAAGATCTAGTCAGATGGGTAATACCTCAGAGGGCACGTGTGTGCATTCTGCTCGAAATGACTGAAACTTGGCATGGTCGTGGGAAAAGGAGACTTATGCGGGAAGAGGGCTGCGTCCAAAGCTGCAATACTGCTACTTGCCAGGGCTCCTTTGTCTCCCATCTCTGCAAATACTACTTTCGCATTCTCTTGTTCTGCCGCCTTACCATTTCTCATCTATCCGTCACCCTATTGACATCACTGAGAAGCTAGGTCCTGAATGAGCTATGTTAGAAGAGACAGATTTTCTTTTTGTGATTTCTGCTCCCCATGCATTAATGGAAAGATGTTTACTTGAAACGTACTTGGTGGGTTATCTCCATTCAGTAAGGATGTGAGATACACTCTGGAGAAGACCAAGAAGCCTAGCTATCTCCAATGGTTATTAAATACTTAACACACTGCTGTTTTCATACCTCATTTATTATTGATTTTATTGAAACTTCCTATGTGGGGAAAGATACTCCAGTTTATTTATTTGGTATTCACACAGTGTAATACTTTTATAATAGTTGCACTATGTGTTGTAATTTTTACACTTCATTGAGTGCTAGTGCAGACTTTTCAGTATAGATTTGGCAAGGATAAAGCTTGCCCTTGGTTCTCTTTCACTTTCTAAAATAAGGTGTTGTTTGTGATTTTTAAGATGTGCTTTAGAGAAGATTTTGGTTTATCAAGTGGTAGCATTCTAAGTATAAAAACATTGCTAATGTAGTCAGTAGTTGTTTTTGTTGGAATCCATTTGGTTGCTTTTAAGATTACTACAGATTTGAGCATATGAACCCTTCCCAGCCTCACTATGCAAGTTCAGGTGTAAAGAAAAATATTAAGTTGTGTAAGAAACTTAGTTTAAAATGTTTTAAAGTATCTGATTTTGAATGTATTTTTATAATAGGTAAAGAGAGCGTTTTCCCAAAGAAAATAACATAGCACAGAAGGAAAAATAAAAAGAAATGACTGCAGATTTTACTTTATGTAAGAAAATCTACAATTTCTTCGAGACACTCATATAAAGGTGATTAACCAATTACTTACTGTTTTATCTTATTTAACAGTTTAATAAAATTAAGTTTTTAAAAACATTTTAAGACATTTGTAGTTGTTCTATTAGTTATGTGGTAAAGAAAGTAATTACTCTAATTAAAATCCGAATAGTACACAGTTTTAAATGTTAAGAACAAATCCCTTTCAGATTTATTTTGTTAACACACAGGTAGTTTATTGTGAACTGTCTTGGCCTCTGGACCTCATTTTGCATAACAGCAAAGCAGAAAACAATGTGGCATTTGAAAAAACATAAAACACAACTAAGAATTTCTAAAAATGTGAAGTTTTGCTCGTACATAAAGTAATTCTGTCTGAATCGGTTGATATATAGAAATGTCACCTTCTGTAGCATATTTATGTATACACCTGAAATATTGATAGGGGTTACTCTGTGAGACTCTCCTGCCCCTTGAATACCAATTTAGCCATCCCATTTATTTAAGAATATATTAAGTTGTATTACATGGCACCTTTCTAAAACTTTGATTAAGGATGCAGCTTTATCTGTTGTCCAATACGGTACAATTTATTAAGCACTCCTATGTGAAAAGGAGATAGATGCCTTATAAAACGGACAGGTTTTTGTTGATTTACTTAGAATCTTATGTTTGAAGAGAAAATGCACATATATATTTCTAAGAAATATATTGAGTGACAGCATCTGACTTTATGTTCCATACTATCAAATAATCTTAAATATAGGATAAGTCATTTGAAATGAAATAGATTAAGCCCTTGTTTTCAAAACCACCATGAAGCTAGCATAATTTTATTAATCACTAATAAAAAATCAGTTGTACAATTACAAGTAAATGATATGATAAGTAATTTGCTAAATGTTTATATGTGATTGATCTTATTTTTACCATATTTAGGAAGCAGTCATGTTTCATGAGTCCTCAAAACTGACACAAGAGAATGTAGTAGAGTGAGGCCAGAAGTCCTTACTGGTTCAAAGAACTCCGGGGAAACTGGGATAGAACATTTTACATTATAAGTAGAACCCTGGGAGCCAGAGGTGAATACAAGTTTATCTGCAGAGCTCCGCTGCAGGGCTGATCTGGGTCTGGAAGAAATGGATGAGAGCCAGTGGATGAAATTCACTAATACTAGACATCTGAGTCCTCTAGTAATGTATAAATATCCTAACTCTTGTTTGTTGTCATCTCGTTCTTCTTTTATAACCTATGTTTTAACTGGAACTTTAGCACTGCAGTTTTGTTGTTTTGCTTTCTTCTACCACTTCCCTATGGCTCATCAGCTTGACTGTGCCTTCGTCTCCATTATTTTTTGGTTTACTTCCACTTGGCACTTCTTTTATTTATAGTTGTCACATAAAGCATCTAACCATGGTTTTTCTTTGTTTTGCTTTCTTTTGTAATGAGCTTTCCACACTTGGTTGAAAGGCATATTGTCAATTGCATTTTTTTTTTCTCAAAACAACTAACTTTGGGCTAAACATATTAAAACTATTTTAAAAGCCATTTCTTTTGCAGATATTGGTGAATGAACTTTGCTAAGTATGGATTCAGGTGGTGGAAGTCTTGGATTGCACACGCCAGACTCTAGAATGGCCCATACCATGATTATGCAAGATTTTGGTAAAGCATTTTCTTTGTTGTATTTTTTTTCTTTTTTAAAAGTAAGGGGATAATAAAAATCAAAAATAAGTTGAGGAAGGGGAGAATTATAATGAAAACTTGTTCTTTTACTAGGAAAATACATTTGTAGAGCTTATTCTCATAAAGCTGTGTATCAATGGGCTACTTAAAATCACTCATAATTTAGGGGAAGGTTGTGTTAGGGACACTTGAAATATAGTGGTAATATGTTACTGGAAATGAAAAACTCAATTTACATAAATAACTGCATGATTATATCACATTCTGTTCTGATAGTATATATCAGCTCTCACGTGAAGGAAATGTTAAACTGGCTTTCTAAAATACATTTTAAGTTGCATTGTTAATAAAGTTGGAAAAAAAGTGCTTACATCAACTAAAAAAATAAGATGCTTATATAGGGATATGCAAAATCATGTACTAGGTGATTAATTATATTGTGATGCTATTTCCCCAAAAAGTTGTTACCATTAGAATACATTTTTATTTCTTTTTTTTTTTAAAAAAAAAAAAAAAAAAGAGGCCGGGCTTGGTGGCTCATGCCTGTAATCCCAGCACTTTGGGAGGCCGAGGCGGGCGGATCACGAGGTCAAGAGATCGAGATCATTCTGGCCAGCATGGTGAAACCCCGTCTCTACTAAAAGTACAAATAATTAGCCGAGCGTGGTGGAGCGCGCCTGTAGTCCCAGCTACTCAGGAGGCTGAGGCAGGAGGATTGTTTGAGCCCAGGAGGCGGAGGTTGCAGTGAGCTGAGCTGAGATGGTGCCACTGCACTTCAGCCTGGTGACAGAATGAGACTGTCTCAAAAAAAAAAAAAAAAAAAAGAAAAGACTCCTTACTCTTGTGGCCAGGTTTGTTTGTAAGTAGCCTCTTAACAGTAGTCATTTTGATGAAGATGCGAAGACCCCATTGACATTCAACAAACAAACTGAATTTGGGCAGGGATAGTCTGAATTACAGAGGAGATAGAGCTATTTGAAGTATAAAAGGCAGGGATGAGATCAGAAGAGTTGAAGATAAGATTGGAGTGAAAGCAGAAAAGACAAATGGTGAACTGTGATAAAAGAACAGGAAACGAGGTAATACGAAATTGTTGAAGATGAAATTAGTGATGAGGGAATAGAACTGTGATACTTTGCTAAGTTAAGAAAATGCTACTACTGTTCCTTGATAATATGATTGAATGTATCATTTGGTCCCCTGTAGTAAATCCCACAGTAACAGAAGTCAGTAAAGCCGTATTCTAGTCATGGCAGTGCTGTTAACTAGCTGTGTAAACTTGGATAAATTACGGAATTCCCTTTTATAATGATTGCACTAGATAACATTTAAGGTCCTCTCCAGTTATAGATTTCTTTGACATTTCTTTCTGATGAATAAAGTTGAGTAGTCCAAGATTGGATGTGAGTTAATTGATGAAATATAAAGAAATCGTGGATATATTCTTGTGAAAGCTAAGTGAATTGTGTTGACTACGGATGACTTCGAAATGACTTTGGGTGAAAAAAACTCATCAATAAATTCTAGAGGAAGGATAATAGGGCCAGAGAGTAAGAGATTAAAGATGTTCCCATGAATTCTTTAGTGGAGAGTTGATAGTTTTTAGAATAATGGAACACTGGAATTTCAATATGGTAAATAAATTTTGGTTGAAATGTCAACTTTACTTTTTTACCTTTTAAAATAAGATATTTTTTTAAATGGAAGTAATATAGTAGTTTCTCCATTTAATACAAAGTATTACCTCTCCTATACCATTTGATAAAGTGCCAAAACTCACTTCATTCCTGAAGAGGTTGCCTATTAGCTACTAAAGTGTGATTCCTTTCAAAAGATGAAAAAAATATCTGATAGGTACTGGTGAATATTTACATAATGTTCCTCTTAACCTTCCTTTCCATTGTTTATCCTCATTGTCTTTAGGATTAATTACTCCTTTATTACATCTACTACTTTTTTTTCTTTTAGTTGTTAGGGGACTAGAATATGCATATTGAAATATTTAACATATGTGTTTTTTCTTCTTTACTTTTTATTCAGATATAGTTCACATACCATTCCACTCACCCATTTTATAAAGTATACAACTCATTGGTTTTTAGCATATTCACAAAATTGTATACCCATCACTAGTACCTAGTTTTAGAACATTTTCTTATCCTAAAAAAAGACACCTCATACCCATTAGCAGTCATTCCCCATTCTGTCTCTCCCCACCAGCCCTAGGCAGCCACTAATCTTTCTGTCTATGGATTTAATTATTCTGAACATTTTATATAAGTGGAATCATATAATAAATGGTCGTTGTGTCTGGCTTCTTTCACTTAGCATGTTTTTAAGTGTCATCCAGTGTCATCCATGTTATAGCATGTATCAGTATATACTTCATTCGTTTTCACTGCCAATGATATTCTATTGTATGAGTACACCACATTTGGTTTATCAGTTGATAGATATTTGGGTTCTTGAAATATTTTTAATCCACTAGAAATATTTTGTGTTTGACAAAATAAACTTTGCATCTTAGATTGGAGTATGAGTGCCTTTGGAGGCGTGTGACAGTATGCCAAGGCATACCTGAAACCACAAAATAAATAGCACAGCCTCTTGGAATTTTTTTTTTCATTTGAATTGAGGAGAATATATATACACACATATACCTATACACAGTTATAACCGCATAAATATGTAGAAAGTAAGATTTTTATTCACTATCCCCTCCCTTTTTAGAAATAATAAAATTGAAAGGTTTGCAAACTGCTTCTAATTTTTAATTGGTATTTTCATATTATCATTTAAAGCCCTCTCTAAAATGAATTTAATAGAGTAAACCGATTTATATCAGAAAAAAGTTTAAAGGCACTTTTTGTTGTTGTTGTTGTTGTTATATACCTGTTTATGATTTAGCTGTCTGGTAGTATTTTGAGTTAGTAGTTTTTTCAAATGATGCATTCTTATTTTTATGCTCTCTTAAGGTATATAAATCAATGGGAATTAAATTACTTTGCATTTTGGGGAGACTATTTTTCTGAATTTGCTATTAGATAAAGAATAACTAATATGGGTAATGCTCACTCATTTGTGCTTAGGGATAATGTTGCCCTAAAATATGTTAAGTTGCCATTTGTCCTTGGTAAATTCTGAACTCTTAAAAGGCAGTAACTCTCACTCTATTTTTGATATGCAATTCCAAGCACAATTTCATTTATAGGCATTTTCATTTTTTGTATGATATTTTGTGAAATGCAAAGGTTGTCAAACAGACCTAAACCTAAAAAGACCTTTATTGGGGGACTTTTGGAAATTTTAGCCCTGATAACTTAGATTTCTTCTGAAAGCAGCCCCCCCCCCATGCTTATTTTACCTCCTTGTTAAAATTTCTAAATTCTAAAATTTCATTAGAAATTAGATACATTCTCTTTAAATTCTGTTAGCATCAAAACTTAGATATTTGCAACCCCATAAATTATTGACATTTGTGAAACTTAGAGTTTAACATACACAGAGCTAACCAAATAAGAATACTGTGGCATAAGATCTTCAAATTCTGTAAGGTTCTTGGATGGTACAATACAGAAAATTCAAAACATTAATTTAATGCAGAATTCATTGGACCAATTTATTTTGAAGAATGTATGAGACTTAGAAATTTACAACTTTGTTCAATAACCTTGCTGGTGTCTCAGTATAATAGCTGTTCTTGAAGTGTGAGATTGAATTTAATAGTTGTTTAAGATTTTAATGCTGCAAAAAGCCTGTGTTGTTTTGGGATATAAATAGCAAAATACCCTTAGATAGTGGCCCAAGACAGACCTGACATGTAACAGATTTTATGCTGTCATTCTGGTAATGTTCCAAGTATTCATATTTAAATGAAATAACTTTAATAAAATGGGAAATACTTGAAATCAGGACATGTTTCTTACTGTTGCCTGAGTATTTAATTTTATACTTTTTAAATGATTTTTTTCTTATTGTTTATAATTTTCTAAGCTAGTAAGATAAATTATTAATGCAATTTAATGCTGTTTAATAAATGATTTAAAATTTAAATGAGTGACCACGTGATAGACCATTTTACTCTTTATCTCAAGCTATTCCTCTAGCTGTGCTTCACTTAATCTTACCCATCTCTTTAAAAAATAGTATTTAGGGTAAATATACTCTAACTTCTTCCCAGGCAAGTAGAAAACAGGCAGCCTGGAGTCGAACAATGAGTTCAGTTTCCAGCTAGGACCTTGTGGAAACCTTATATAATATCTGTAAACCATAGTTCCTCCTTATTTGAAATGAGGATACTCGCACTCACCTTATGTAGTTGTTCTGAGGATTAAATGAGATGATACTTGTATTAGTAGGTTGCTTGTTGGATAGTCAGTACACAATAAATATAGCTAATCTATAGCTAAGTGACTTTGTTTAGAAAGTCAGTGGAATGTAACAGATGAACTGATAAGAGGAACAAGCAAAATTTAATTAGAGATATCTTGGATCTTGGTTTAAGTAATCTGCTGGTACCCTGTGAGGGACTGATCAGTTCTTGTTCTAGGATCCTTGAGAGCATTTGGTTCAGGATAAAAAAAACATATTTTGATTTATTTATTTACTTTTTTAGATCTGATCTGTTTTGACTTGTAAGTTCCTGCTAGAGGCTGGGTGAACTAGCACTGCTCCTTCAGTCTATCTTCTTAGAATCCACCCAACCAGGTTGATCTGAACCCAGGTCAGCACTAGCATTATTCTACCCTTCTTTCCTTCCCTATGATCTACTTTCAGGAACCAGACTAATCTTCAACAGTGTTCTAAAATAAATGGAATTTCCCATATTTTAAATCTTTGGTTTGTGAGAAGATTTTTGTGAATTAGTAATTTTATTGGTTAGATATATAGAATTCCAGTATAGTTAATTTTACAGGATTAATATTTTAATTTTTTCCTTACTAATAAACCACATTTCCAGTCTGATTAAATGCTAAATTTGAACCCCCACCTCATCCCCATCTCTGAAATGCCCAGTGGAGTGACAACTGAATTAAAAATACTTGTTTTATACATACTCTCTTCGTGTACCAGACTTCCAGGATTGTGGCTGTGTCCTTTTGGGGTATTTAGTGGTTTAGGTGAAAGTTTGAGAATGGTGAGAAGGATTTAAAAGGGTTGAAAGGAAAGTATCCCCAAAACTCTGTTGAAAGCACAGCTTTCCCTTTTCACCTTGTTCTTTGATGTGTTAGGGTATTGATGGTGTCCACTGGTCTCCATCCTAACTTGGTAACTAACTTCCATAATGAATTGATTAAAAATAATGAACACTATATGACAAATAACACTCTTTCAGGTACTACTTTATAGAAAATGATCAAAAGGTTTTGTACTGGATGATTTATTGGAGATAATTTATTATAACCAGATCCACAAACCCTCTTAATTTGTGTTTGTACCACCTCAGGGAGCAGAACTTAGCAGAATTCCTCGTGAAGGGATTTTACACTCGTACAATATTTACAGGGCAGGTAGGAGTTGGTGTTTACCATGCTGCTCAAGAAAAATGTTAAAGCTTTGTTCCTACAGATTTACTGTTATCAAACCAAATCTTAGTCTAAGATGAGTAGAGAGTTTTTCTCCCTAAATCAGGTGTTGAAAGATGCCTTCCAATTTTGGATATAGTAATTCTTGTAAGTTAAAGAAGTTCAGACACTTTCATGTTTATAATACACATTTTATAGTAAAACATTTTATTAACCTACTTAACGTATTAGTATTCTTTTATGTTTTTGTGCCTTTTTATTTTAATTTTTTGAAACAATTGTAGACTCACAAGCAATAGAGGAAAGGAGTACATAGACTCCGTGTACCCTTTACTTACCTTCCTGTAATGGTGGCATCTTACGTAACTGTAGTACAATACAAAAACCAGGAAATTAACATTCACTCATTACTCTTAACTAGACTACAGACCTAATTCTATTTTCACCATTTTTAACATACATTTGTGTGTGTGTGTGTGTGTGTGAGTGTATACAGTCTATGCAGTTTTATCCCACATATAGATTTGTGTCAATACCACCACAATGAAGATGCAGAGCTGTTCTATCACTATATATATGCTATCCCTGTGTGTTCACAGACACACACACACACAAACACACACACACACACACACACACACCCTTGGCAACCAATAATCTGTTCTCCATCTCTCCAGTTTTATTGTTTTGAGATTATATAAATTATTCCATTTATACATTATACAGTATCGTAACCTTTGGTGATTGTCTTTTTTTCCCTCAGCAAAATTTTCTGGAGGAAATTCAGGTTGTTGAATTTATCAATAGTGTGTTCATTTTTATTGCTGAGTAGTATTCCATAGTAGGGATGTGCCAGAGTTGGTGGAACCAGCCATTAACCTGCTAAAGGACACTTGGGTTGTGTTTAATTTTTTGCTACTATGAGTAATAGCTACAGTGAGCTGTTAGGAATATTTCTGTACAGTTTTTGGTATAAACATATATTTTCATTTTTCTGGGGAAAAATGCCCGAGATTGCAATGTTTGGATTGTATAGTAAGTGCATATTTAGTTTCGTAAGAAATCGCCAAACTATTTTCTAGAGTGGCTGCTACTATTTTACGTTTGCACCAGTAACAGTCGAGAAATCCAGTTTCTCCACATCCTCACCAGCCTGTGGTGGTATCACTGTTTTTTATGTTAACTGTTTTAATTGGGGTGTAGTGATATCTCATTATGGCTTTTATGTTTTACTTGAAAATAAAGTATATTATTTTAAGGTCTTCATGTAGATTTTACTAACATTGTTTTCACCCAACTCTAACCCAATTCCTACTTGTGGGTGGTTTTAATTGCAGTTAAATTGTCAGTGATTTTAAAAAAATGATTTATTTGGCCAAGATTACTTAATATTTCAGAAATATTTATAGCATTTGATTTATTAAATACAGTACTCTAAATTAATAAAATAACTTTACCTTTTTTGGATAATTGTTTGTATTATAGTGGCTGGAATGGCTGGTACTGCACATATCGATGGAGACCATATCGTTGTTTCAGTTCCTGAAGCTGTATTAGTTTCTGATGTTGTCACAGATGATGGGATAACTCTTGATCATGGCCTTGCAGCTGAAGTTGTCCATGGACCTGACATCATCACAGAGACTGATGTAGTAACAGAAGGTGTGATTGTTCCTGAAGCGGTACTTGAAGCTGATGTTGCCATTGAAGAGGATTTAGAGGAAGATGATGGTGATCACATCTTGACTTCTGAACTAATTACAGAAACCGTTAGGGTACCAGAGCAGGTTTTCGTGGCTGACCTTGTTACTGGTCCTAATGGACACCTAGAACATGTGGTCCAAGATTGTGTTTCAGGAGTCGACTCTCCCACAATGGTATCAGAGGAGGTTCTTGTAACTAATTCAGATACAGAAACTGTGATTCAAGCAGCTGGAGGTGTTCCTGGTTCTACAGTTACTATAAAAACCGAGGATGATGATGATGATGATGTCAAGAGCACTTCTGAAGACTACTTAATGATATCTTGTAAGTGAAACATAAAGCCCATAATTACTCAGGAGATTGATTTATGTAATATGGAAAAGTTTTCTGGGATGAGGGATAATAAAAGTTATGGGGGAATCTTTTTGAAAAATAATTTTTTGAAGTGGTGTCATTAAGATGCTCTTTTGAGTTTACTCATGTTTTTAATTTACTCAATGAAAATTCATACCTGAAATGAAGTAAAAGAATGCAGTATATTAGTATCTTAAAATTGAAGTATAGATTTGGCAACAACAAGAACATTGATACAAAATTTTAATGACAAATATATATATTTTAACATGGGAACTTTCTTATGTAGCCACTGCTTTTTTTTTTTAATATGACAGGCACTGGAATTGTCAATTAAGTTTTTCTTAGGAACTTAAGCATAATATGTTAAGAAATGTTGTATTGATTTTTAAATTAAATACTTGAAAAGTAAATCATAAACTCAGATAATGTCCTACAGTTCTCCCTGTGTTTATATTGCATTTGCCTAAATATGTGCGTGTATATTTTATGCAAAACTATTTAACATGCTTATTTTAGACTGCTTTGCAAGAGTCTTAAAACATTCTATCTGAAGCGGGAAGATAGAAATATTTTGTTCTCATTTTAAATGATGGGTTTATGAGAGCAGCAACAAAAATAGAAAATATCTTGATAAGTTATTGATGGAGCTTAAAGAAGTAGGTATATTAGTTATTAAATTTGAAGGGATCATGCTACAAGTAGTAAAGATTAGACAATTTTTTTTTTTTACTTTTCCAGGGAAGATTTTTATTCTTTTATTTTTAAAATACAAAAATGGTTGACTGGGAAGTTAATAGCCAGGTAGAGTGTGTGTGTTATGTGTGTATAAAGTGATTGTATGTATATGTGTGTCAGAGAATTTAAAGCTGAAAGTAAATTAGATTTCTTTAATTTATAAATTTAATTCTGAAGTTTAGCATGTTAACTTTTTTCTTATATAAACACTTTTGAAGGTGAATTTTTACATTGTTTTTAAGAGAATGATGTAAGTCACTAAAAGACTGCAAATATTGTTACCTATTTTTAAATAGATATAGATTACTAAAGCAACTCCATATTTACATCTTAATGTGGCATTTTTTAAAAGACTTATAGTTATGGTTATCATATAAAATGATGTGGCAAAAGTTGGTAGTCTATACTAAAATAAATTCAGTATGTCTTTGAAAGAGTATTCATTAATTTAAACTGTTTGATATTAAAGTAGTCCAAAATTTAGATGTCATGTATTGTGAATAGTCATACCTTGTGTTATCTTCTATGATTTAATTCTGCAAAAGATTTTTTAAAAAGTTTCTGGAATATTCTAAGTTAGAATAATTATTTTGATAACTACCTCATGTATCAAATATAAGGACTCCTTTGAGGAATATAATTTTATTTTTTTTCGTTTGTTTGGTTTCAACTTTTATTTTAGATTTGTATGGGTATGAATGATCCCATCTCCCAGGTACTGAGCATAGTACCCAACAGTTTTTCAGTCCTCGCCCCACTCCCTCCCTCCCACCTCTAGTGGTCCCCAATGTCTGTTGTTGCCATCTTTATGTCCATGAGGACCCCATGTTTAGACCCCACTTATAAGTGAGAACATGCAGTATTTGATTTTCCATTCTTGCATTAATTTGCTTAGAATAATGGCCCACAGCAGCATCCATATTACTACAAAGGATGTGATTTCTTCTTTTCTTATTGCTGCGTAGTATTCTGTGGTGTATATATACCATGTTTCCTTTATCCAGTCCACTGTTGATGGGCACCATGGTTGATTCCCTGTCTTTGCTATTGTAAATAATGCTGTGATGAACACACAAGTGCATGTGTCTTCATGGTAGAATTATTTGTTTTCCTTTGGATATATACCCAGAATGGCATTGCTGAGTTGAATGGTAGTTCTGTTTTAAGTTCTCTGATAAATTTCTAAACTGCTTTCCACAGTGGCTGAACTAATTTACATCCCACCAACAGTGTTTAAGTGTCCCGTTTTCTCCACAGCCTTACCAATATCTTTTTTTTTTTTTTTTTTTTTTTTTGACATTTTAGTAATGGCCATTCTGGCCATAATTAAAAAAAAATAGTAGATGTTGGCATGGATGCAGTGAAAAGGGAACATTTTTACACTGTTGGTGGGAATGTAAACTAGTACAACCATTATGGAAAACAGTGTGGAGATCGCTTAAGGAACTAAAAGTAGATCTACTGTTTGATACAGCAATCCCACTACTAGGCATCTACCCAGAGGAAAATAAGTCATTATACAAAAAAGATACTTTCACATGCATGTTTATAGCAGCACAATTTGCAATTGCAAAAAAAATATGGAACCAGCCCAAATGCCCATCAATCAACGAGTGAATAAAGAAAATGTGGTATATATACACTATGGAACACTACTCAGCCATAACAAGGAATGAAATAATGGCATTTGCAGCAAACTAGATGGAATTGGAGACTGTTATAAGTGAAGTAACTCAGGAACAGAAAACCAAGTATCATATGTTCTCTCTCATATATGGGAGCTAAGCTATGAGGATGCAAAGCATAAGAATGATACATTAGACTTTGGGGACTTGGGAGAAAGGGTTGGGGGTGGTGAAGGATAAAAGAGTAAACATTGGGTACAGTGTACGCTGCTTGGGTTATGGGTGCACTAAAATCTCATAAATCACCACTAAATAACTTATTCATGTAACCAAACACCACCTATTCCCCAAAAAGCTATTGAAATAAAAACATTTTAAAAAATAGCTTTGTCAGTATGAACAGGCATAATAATAATAATAATAATAATAATAATAATAGTGGTCATTCTCACTGGTGTGAGGTGATGTCTCATTGTGGTTTTCATTTGCATTTCTCTGATGATTAGTGATGTGGAGCATTTTTCCCTATGTTTGTTGACCACTTGTATGTTTTCTTTTGGGAAGTGTCTGTTCCTGCCTTTTCCCCATATTTATTGGAGTTACTTGTTTTCTGTTTGCTGATTTGTTTAAGTTCTTTGTAGATTCTGGGTATTAGACCTTTGTCAGTTGCATAGTTTGTGGATATTTTTCTCCTATTCTGTAGGATGTCTGTTTACTCCGTTGATAGTTTCTTTTGCTGTGCAGAAGCTCTTTAGTTTAATTAGTTCCCACTTGTCAACTTTTGCTTTTGTTGCAATTGGTTTTAGGGACTTAGTCATAAATTCTTTCTCAAGGCCAATGTCCAGAATAGTGTTTACTAGGTTTTCTTCTAGGATTCTTATGGCTAGAGGATTTATCTTTAAATCTTTGATCCGTCTTGGCTCAATTTTGTATGGTAAAACGTAGGGGTCCAGTTTCATTCTTCTGGATATGGCTTCCCGGCTATCCCAGCACCATTTATTGAATAGGGAGTCCTTTCCCGTTGCTTACTCTTGTTGATTTTGCCAAAGATTAGATGGTTGTAGTTATGTGGCTTTGTTTCTGGGTTCTCTTTTCTGTTCCTTTGGTCTATGTGTTTGTTTTTGTACTAGTAACATGCTGTTTATGTCACTGTAGCCTTGTAGTGTAGTTTCAAGTTGCGTAATTGATGCCTCTGGCTTTGTTCTTTTTGCTTAGGGTTATTTTGGCTATTTCTTTCTTGCTTCCATATGAATTTTAGTGTAGTTTTTTCCAGTTCTGTGAAAATGACGTTAGTAGTTTGATAGGAATAGCATTGAATCTGTAGATTGCTTTGGGTGGTATGTCCATTTTAATGATATTGATTCTTCCAATTCTTGAGCATGGTATGTTTTTCCTTTGTTTGTGTCATCTATGATTTCATTTATTAGTGTTTTATAGTACTCCTGGTAGAGGTTTTTCACCTACTTGGTTAAATATATTCCTGGGTATTTTTTTAGGCTATTGTACATGTAATTGCATTCTTGATATGGCTCTCAGCTTGGATGTTGTTGGTGTGTAGAAACGCCACAGATTTTTGTACATTGATTTTGTATCCTGAAACCTTGATAAAATTGTTTATCACTTCTAATAGCCTTTTGGCAGAGTCGTTAGGGTTTTCTAAGTATAGAATCATATTATCAGCAAAAAGAGATAGTTTGACTTATTTTACTGTTTGGGTGTCTTTTATTTCTTTCTCTTGCCTGATTGCTCTGGTTAGGATTTCCAATACTATGCTGAAGAGGAGTGATGAGAGTAGGCATCCTTGTCTTATTCCAGTTCTCAAGAAGCATGCTTCCGGTTTTTGCTCATTCAGTTTGATATTGGCTGTGGTTTTGTCATAAATGGCTGTTATTATTTTGAGATACGTTCCTTTGATGCCTAGTTTCTTGAGAGTTTTTATCATGAAGGGCTAATACATTTTGATTTTATCAAAAGCTTTTCCCATATCTATTGCAATAATCACATGGTTTTTGCTTTTAATTCTGTTTATGTGGTGAATCACATTTGTTGATTTGCATATGTTGAACCAACCTTTCATCCTTGGAATGAAACCTAGTTGATCATGGTGTTTTAAGTTTTTGATGTGCTGTTGAATTTAGTTTACTGGTATTTTCTTGAGGATTTTTGCTTAAGGAACATAATTTTGTATGAAGCAAAATATCTTGTTAACATCATGATGGGAGATCTCATTAAAACCTCCCTAATTTCAGGGGTAAAAAAAAGTTAACGCCTTTATAATTTTAGAAACTATAATGGTTTTTTTGAGATATAATTTACACATCATTTTATTTACCCATTTGAAGTGTGCAAATAAGTGGTTTTTTGTATATTCACAGAGTTGTACAACCATCACCACAATGAATTTTAGAACTTTTTCATCACCACAAAAAGAAACTCTATACCCCTTAGCTGTTACCCTACTCTCCATCCACTGTGAGGCAACCATGCCTCTATAGATTTGCCTATCCTGGACATTTCATATAAATTGAGTTATGCAATATGTGGCATTTTATGTCTGGCTTTTTTTACTTCACATAATGTTTTCAAGAGTCATTCATGTCATCACATATATCAGTACATTTGACTCTTGAACAATGCAGGGGTTAGGGGTGCTGAACCCCACCCCCCGCCGACATACACACAGTTGAAAAGCCATATGTAACTTTCAGCTTACCAAAAACATAACTACTAACAGCCTACCGTTGACCAGAAGCCTTACCAATAGCAGTTTTGTATGTTATATGTATTATATACTGTATTTTTACAATAAAGTAAGTTGGAGGAAAGAAAATGTTAAAATTATAAGGAAAAGAAAATATATTTACTATTCATTAAGTGGAAGTGGGTCATCATAAAGGTCCTCATCCTTATTGTCTTCACATTGAGTAGGCTGTGGAGGGAGAGGAAGAAGGGTTGGTGTCTCAGAGGTAGCAGAGCAGAAGAAAATTCATGGATAAGTGGATCTGCACAATTCAAACCTATGTTATTCAAGGGTCAACTGTACTTCATTCAGTATTACTAATAACGTTCCATTATATGGGTATTACCACGTTTTGTTTATCCATTCATCCATCAGTTAATGGACATTTAGGTTGTTTCCACTTTTTGGCTATTATGAATAATGCTCCATGAACATTTGTGTACAAGTTTTTGTGTAGGTACATATTTTTAGTTTTCTTGGGTATATACCTGGGAGTGGCATACCTCTGAAATATAAAGGTAACTGTCTTGTTTGCTTTTTCACTATTGTGAAATACAGATCCTTTGTATATTGCCTAATCCCATTGCTGTGGTATATCAGTATACTGTATAGTTTTTTGTTTTGTTTTGTTTTGTTTTTTACCATACTCACCATATAATTTTGGTAGATGTAACTAACATACAACAGGTAAAATAAAAAGCCTACCTAACTTTTAAAAAGGAATGTTATATTGTACATTTTACTAAAATGAAATTTTAATTAAATTGTGCGAGTGGGCCATAAAAAAATATTGAATGTTACCAAACTTTGCAGTGTTGGCAAACAATGCACCTCACTTTCTTATATTATATTTAGTACCAGAAGAATTCTGTGGTGGGTATTTTATTACTTACTTATTGCTGGATTGAGAAATAACACTATTGGACTTGAATATTGCATACCTTACAACAAGCAAAAAAGTTAAGCTTGAATTTAAAGTTCTTTGAGTATTATCTGCATTAAGAAGAGCCTTTGGGGATTTATTTCTAAAGTCAGTTGATTGCCTATTAAGTCTTTGTTAATTTCGTACTTTCCATAACAAAGAATATAGAATAAATCTTGTTCAAGTTGATAGTTTACCTCTTAAAACTGCATGCCAACATCTTTAATAATTTTATCATCTGTGAACTTAAAATATAGAATAAGTTCAGTTAGTACATTTCAAAATTTCTCATTCTGAGGAATCTAAGTAAAAATTAATGAATGCATTAAACTTAAAAGTATGAACCTTAAGAAAAGGTAGAAATGGAATCAGAGAGAATAGTATTAGTAATTTCATACTTAATGCTAAAATTATGGTACAAAACTATTGAGAAGTGGTGAAAAAAATGTGACTTTCATTTCATGAACTTTAATTTTGTGAATAATAGTTTTAACTCAGCTATCCCAGAAGGAACTGCGATCACTTTAAACTATTCATGTATAATAAAGCAGAATTTATAAAATGAGAGTATTTTTATTATTTTATTAATCTACCATAAGTTATTTCAGCCTAAAAGTTTGTATTTTGGACACTTTTTGAAGTTTTTTTAATATTCTGTTTTTAATTAAAGAATGAGAATATAGTTTTTTTCTGAAAACTTAATGATAATTTTTTCTATAATGTCATTTTTATTCAACATTATTTTATAAGAGAAGCTGTAATCCGGTGATATCAAATACTTAATCATTTTTTTTTATTTTAATTTGTCCCATTGTCAAAAACGTTGCCAAAAGTTTAGTAATATAATTAGGAGCTGTGATGGAATGAAAATATGTAGTCTTTATTTTGATCATTTGGATGTTTTCTTTCATAGACAATAAGCTATTAAAATTTGTAAATAGGATAGAATCATTTATATTTAATCACAAAGTTAAAGTAACTCTGCAATGTAAAAATAAATTTTGATATGTGTTTTTTTCCACTATGTTGAAAGGCCTAAGGAATATTTTTGAAGTTGTATGTATCAAGTTTGAAACTGAAGTAAGGAAAATCTAGACTTTGACCCATTTAGACCTTGCTGAAATTGTTTTTAGGAGTGCTGAATTAATAGCTTTTTAATGCCACTTTATTCTGTTTTTAATGGTTCTGCAATTGTTAGATGTATGTAGGGGCTTCACAATTTGATGTTTCATATTTAGTACTGTGATATATATAATGAGGAGTAGATTTTCAATTTAGATTACATTTGTGTTTTTATAGGAACAGCATTAAAATAAAAAATTATAGGCATATAATATTTAGGAGGAATATATTGTTTGAATATTATTTATGGTCAGAAGACAGAGTTTATTAATCTATTCATTGCATAGTTCATGCATAATATTCATGTAAACTTAAGTGTTATCCTAAAAGACTATATAGTGGAGAATCAAAAATTTTAAGTATATTTAAAATGTAAGAAATAGGCCCAAATACTGTTGCCTTATCTTTATATATGATTTACTTTTAATAAGGCAAAAGAGGGGGAAATACCCATTTATTTCCCTTACATATAATTTTGAAGTAAAGCATACATTGCAAAATCTAGATATATACAAAATTTATGACTTGAAGTTGTCTTCCATTGACCCTGCAGAAATTAGAGTATTTACTAAGATTTTATTTCCATGATTTATGAAAAGCCCTTTTTATAGTCATTTAGGTGTTCTTTGTGTTTTTTTTTTTAATCCTAGATCTTGTATGTTAATTTGTTTTAGAAACAACCACTATTTAATTTGGGAACTGTTGTTTATGTGAACTCATTTTATGAGTAATATATGTTTTATGTTCTTAATTTTTCTGTTATTAAATTTGGTGTTAGGATTTACCTGAAAATGTTGAAAGTGATGAAATATGAAGCCATTTTAATTAAAGCTATATGGTTAAGTATTTTGTATCCATTAATTGAAATCTATAAATAGATTTTTATATAATGGTGATTATGTAATATAACTGATCATGTATACTGTTTCTCATGAATCTTAACACTTTTTTAATTTTTAAAAATAATTTTATTGTTATAGATTTATGTTGCACATGTACAGGTTTATTACATGGATGTAATATTGTGTAGTGGTGGGGTTTGGGCTTCTAGTGTACCTATCACCTGAATAGTGAACATTGTACCCAATAGATAAATTTTCAACCCTCACAATCTCCCCTCCCCCTGCCTTTTTGAAGTCCCCAATGTCTATTATTCATGAACCATAACACTTTTAATGGCTTCATAATAGGTTATTAAGTGAATACAATAGGTAGGTGGTTAACATTATTTCACGTTACACTTTCAGCTTAACACCCAGTAAATGTCAGTGGTAATTTTTCTTCTTTTGTTTTTTGTCAATGGTACTTTTTGACTGAATTAATTTTGTTTATATTTTATAGTGGATGATGTTGGAGAGAAATTAGAGCATATGGGGAATACACCATTAAAAATTGGCAGTGACGGTTCACAAGAAGATGTTAAAGAAGATGGGTTTGGTTCAGAAGTAATAAAAGTGTATATATTTAAAGCAGAGGCTGAAGATGATGTTGAAATAGGTACAAATACTAATTTTAATTTATTGCTCTAATAGGAGTTATAATTTATTCTGTTTTCTGAGGACTAGTTTAAAAACATTCTCAAAGCATAGTTTTTTATTATATGTTTCTTTGGGGATAATCTACTTTTAAAAATTGTATATGAATGTAAAGCAGGAATGCAGAATATGTCATTCTTCGATTCTTTCAAACATGAGTAGAATATTACAGCAGAAAATATCAAAAACAAATGATTGGAGAGGATTTGGTTTAGATTAAGAAACTATAATGAGTGTTTACGAGCATGGATTCTAGAGGCAGGCTGCTTGGGTTTTAAATAGGTCCTGCCACTTATCTAAGTGACCTTTGATAAGTTACTTAACCCCCTTCTGTCTGTTTCCTCATCCATAAAATGCCCATAATAATAACAGCTACCTAGTAAGGCTGTTGTGAGGGTTAAATGGGTAAATACATATAAAAGACTTATATACTGCTTGGCGTATAAGTTTGATGTAAGGATGAACAATTGTCATTTCTCAGTGATAGCTGAAAATTTAAAGTATAATTTATAGGAAAATGTTCTTGGCACTTTGAAATTTATTTTGGAATTTATTTTTTTCTAAAGGGAAATATTTCTATATACGCTCCTTATTAATTTAGGTGATTATTCCATGATACTTCTCTATTTTAATATGTGTTTTAATTTTTAAGGTGGAACAGAAATTGTCACAGAGAGTGAATACACCAGTGGACATTCAGTAGCTGGAGTGCTTGACCAGAGCCGAATGCAGCGGGAGAAGATGGTTTACATGGCAGTTAAAGATTCTTCTCAAGAAGAAGATGATATCAGTAAGAAAATAAGGGCACTGTAGTGACTTATCAGTAGCCATCATGCATTCTTTAAAAAAAAATCTCAGAGATACAAGCACTGTATAGGAACAAAGTTCAATAAAATAAGCCTGACCCTTTGACCCTTTGCTGTAAATAATTTAAAAGAGAAGGGTCCTTTTGACCATTCATTTCTACATGTATTGTTCAAATCACCAAACGTTAGATAATATATCTTAATATACTATACTAGAAATACGGAGATGAGCAACATACAGCTCCTGACATCAGTGAAGCTCATGAATATGTAATTATTGAGTACCTACTTTCTGTGCGTTACTGAATATGTTGCAAGATGTTATCTCATTTAATTCTTACCACTCAGATATGAGATAGGTGGTATTTTCTCTGTCTTATGGAAGGAAAAAAAAGATTCAGGGAAAACAGTTTATCCAAGATAATTCCAATATTAAGTGTGAAGGGCAGGATTTTAATGGTTATCTAACTCCACTGCCAGTGTTCTTTCCACATGGCAGTGGGCACTGTTGGCTTCTCTCTGGATTTAGCAATGGAAGGGCTGATGGTTTGTTCTCCTGTCACTAAGGGGTTATCTTATGTAAGTATGCTTCCAAGCCAAGCTGCCAGGAGTTTGATTTCTTATGCTGTTGATGGTCTCCAAGCAGTTGCTGCTTAAGGTTTTGTGGGGCTAAGTACCACAGGACGATCAAACCTCCTCAGGTTTCCTTTCCTGACATACTGCATGTTTCCTTATAAAGACATTTTACTCTCTGCCTACTTTCTCCTCACCTCAGTATAGGAATGCAGCCCTTTCCTAAGGCTATTCCTGTCTTCTTACTATGCTGAGAAAAACACAATGTTGCCTTGCCCTAGAAGGGTAAGAGCTTCCATTTCACTGCATTAACTTGACAATATTGGGCTTTACCTGTGCTGCACTCTGATACCTACTCCAAGTTTCCTTCCCTAGAAGTCATAGGGTGCTGAATTCCACCCCCAAACATGAGTAATATATTACAACTGAAAATACCAGAACAAATGAATGGAGAAGATTCTGATGGATAGGAAAATAGTTTAATCAAATAATTTCTATTTGGTCTCTAAATTATTTATTTTTTTATTCATTGGTAAGGAAAGGGGCACAGTAGGAGATGAGAGATTGAGGTTTAACTTAACTTATACTAGAATTCTGTGGGAATGTGGGAAACTTAGACCAGTGTCTGTTTTTGGTTAATAGAGAGAAGACAAACTTGGGAGAAGAGGGATACTTTTTTCCCATGTTTTCCCCCACATTTCTTCTGTAGTCATCCAGGATCCCAGTATGTAAATCAAAGGAAAAGCAAAAATTCAAGATAATTTTCTATTTAACAGGTTAAATGTAAACAGATTGTTTTATATAAAGTATATTGTGGCTCTCTAGGTTTAAATATTTTTTTTCTTACCGCAATATTGTTTTGTTAAATGAAACTCATTAATGCTTTCTCTCCTCAGTAGAATCTCTTAAAATCTGGCCTATTGAAGAGTGTCCACATATTCTTGATCACTAGCATTATATACATATATAATTTTAATTTTAATTTTAAATTTTTTTCAATTAGTATTTTTGATGATTTTTTTATTACATGTATAGTACTGCATTTCATTTATAATATAGTATATGAGATAGTATGGACCACTTTCTAGTATTATTTCTATGAGAAATATTTTCTGAGTCCCAGAAGACTGTCAGGCAAATAAATGTATAATGCCTGGTAGAATGTATGATCATTCCATATATTTCAAGCGCACATGTTTTTATAAAATTTTTAAAAGCCATTTCCATAGGACTTGGTTCTAAGAGGAGAATGAGAATTTTGGTAAATGATTGTCTCCTAGTGGCACTAGCCTCCAAAAGTGCCTAATATAAATTGAAATTAAATTTATAATTTTTTAAATTAACCAAACTGAAATTTGAAAGTTGAAAGATTTACATTGTTTGGAATTTTTACCCATTTATTAAATATTTGGGGTTATAAACAAGCAATTATTTCTAAAATTTAGGTTGCGCTGAAATAGCAGATGAAGTTTACATGGAAGTCATTGTAGGGGAAGAGGAAGGAACTTCTCTCCCTGAGATTCAGCTTGAGGACTCTGATGTTAATAAAACAGTTGTCCCTGTTGTCTGGGCTGCGGCATATGGTAGGATACTGGCATTTTTTCACCTGATAAGTACATAACATGTATTTACTCAGCCTATAAGCCATTAAATAAGCTGTGTGAACGCCACCATGAATTGGCTAATATAATAAAATGTTTTACACTGTGGACTGATTCATCTCTAGTTACTTTAGATGATTTTCCTACCACACACCTTGTACTATTTAAAATGAATCTTGCTTAATGCATTATGTTTTTCAGTATGATCTATTTTAAATCCTACCTGTATAAGTGAGTGCCATAAAAAATTTTATTTTTCTAAAATAGGAATATCCTTTGAAAATCGATCCTTCCTCTTTTGGAAAAACTTATTTCATTTATTAGCTCTACAGATGATAAGGTTTTGGGGTTTTGAAAAAGAAACAGAAACCCAGGTATGCTCTTTTAGAAAGTATATAATGAAAGGTAAATTTATCAACTTATTTTTTCCCTTTCAGTCTTATTTTATTTCATTCCTATGTAATGTACAAGATGGTCCAGGTATACTTTTTACTTTGAAAAATTTTGATGTTCAAATGCATTAATTTATCTAAACTTGGTTCTTCCAAAGGTTCATTCATTCAACAGTCATTTATTGAGCATCTTCAAAGTTGGGGGTACACTGCAGAAATATCTACCCAGTTTTCATTTAAAAAGTAAAATTGTTCTAGATGTTGACAATTCCAAGGATGCTGACAGCAGCCCTTATTTTCAGTATGTGACATTATCTAACCTATGGGAGTGGAAGAACGCAACAATTTTTTTTTAACCCAAGGAATGGTGGGCAAAGTAAGATTCTGTAGATTAAGATGTGATCCACTAGTAGTCATTATAATTAGCATATCAGTTTTTAATTAGTCTTTTTTTTTTTTAAGGAGATGAAAGAAGAGTCTCCCGAAGATATGAAGATTGTCAAGCATCAGGTGAGAGAGCATTGTATATGAGATGTGAGTTAAAGGTCTGACTTTATATACTGCTTGGTAAGTAACAAGTTTGTGTCTACAGACACATTTGTTGGACTCTTACTTGCTTAGTCATACCTAATCTAGTTAGTTAAATAGGAGTTTGCCTCTTTGAGGAATTAATTTATATGTGGACATAATGTGTGTTAATCTGTAAATGCAGTTCAATTTAGATTTCCCTCAAACTTCAAGCATCAGGCAGTTTACCACATGGACCATAACAGGTTGCTATGGAAAAAATAAAATAGAAATTATTTGGACAGAAAAGTAACAATTATTCATGATATCAACCCCTTGTTAGTGTTCTTTTCGGGGCAGAACTGTTTTCTTAATTTCTATGGCAACCAGTGCATTTATATATAACTGTTATATAAAACCCATGTGTCAGCTTAATTTTGTTTTAGTTTTAATAGACTCTATATAGTGTTATTCTCTAGTTGATCTTCTTGTTAAGTTTTCTTAAGCAAGGAGATACTTTCTTGTGATAACGTGTCATTGTTCTGTTTCTACCCTTGGGGAGTGTTTGACTCTCTAAACTTAAGTGTTGATTTCGAGAAATTGATAAGTATAGATCACAGCATATAAATTAACCTGACAGTTTTGTAGGTCTACATTTTTTAGCTAAATTGCATAAAACCACAACGGATTTTTGAGAACTAGGATTTTATTAAGTACTTAAATTGCAATAAATTGCCTACCATATGTTAACCCCTAAAATCAATATTAATATGTAGTACTCTTTATATCAAGTACATTATTCTGAAGCATATCTACAAGAGATCTGTTTTGTTTTTTATGCATTACACATAATCACCATAACTATAATGGTTCACTAATATATCTACATTTCTTTTTCAATTAATTTCATCAGCCTTCATTGGTTAAAAAAAAAAAAAAGTTGGTCTGATGCCAAGATTTTGTTTCAAATTCAGTTTCTTTTCTTCTTCTTCTTTTTTTTTTTTTTTTTTTTTGAAGAGACAGGGTCTTGCTCTGTTACCCAGGCTGGTGTCCTGTAGCACAATCATAGCTCACTGCAACCTTGAACTCCTGGGCTCAAGCAGTCCTCCCATCTCAGGCTCCTAAGTAGCTGGGACTACAGGTGCATGCCACCATGCCTGGCTAATTTGTTTTTTTGTAGAGACAGGATCTTATTATGTTGCCTAGGGTGGACTGAAATTCCTGACCTCAAGCAATCCTCCTGCTTCAGCCTCCCAAAGTGCTGGGATTACAGGTGTGGGCCGTCATGCCCAGCCCAAATCCAGTTTCTTATGTTACATTCATCTTATCAGTTTATTCCTGATAAAATTGAGATATTTTAAATTTAATTGATGATCAGACTGAGATATTTTAATATTTAATTAATATTTAATTAATATTTTAATTTCACATGATATCTTATTCAAAGTGTTTACACATATATGTCTTTACTTGTGAGTGAGAGAGAGCAAGAGTGAGAGAGAGAAACAGAATCATAAGATGGATATACTTTGTGAAATTTACTACCACAGTGGTAACTTGGTGTCATGTCATCTATAGTAACTCATCCAACAGAACCAAAAAAGTATAAATGTATGTAATTTAATACTGTTTCAATTTTTTTCCAGGAAATACTTTGGACTCAGCATTAGAAAGCAGAAATAGTACAGCAGCACAGTACCTTCAAATTTGTGACAGCATTAATACAAATAAAGTACTTAAACAAAAAGCCAAGAAGAGGAGAAGGGGAGAAACCAGGCAGTGGCAAACAGGTAAATACTTTGCTTTATGAATATTATAATTATTTGAGATGTGGAATTATTTTTTTGTCACCAAAGAAAAATATCTGTGGTTTACACGGCAGTTCTACTCTCCACGTACCTGTTTGTGTATGTTATAGATAATTGGTTTTTGTTTTTCATATTGTGTGACTGGTACTTAATAAAACTATGATTGTTTGCTCTTTATTCCAAAGATACTTTTACAGAGAATTTTCATGTTGGTTTAACAATAAAGGGTACCTGTTTTTGGTATTCAAAATATATATGATACTGCATTTTGACATGTGAGTGGTTCATAGTAGAGTGCTGCTCATTACATTTTAGTGAGCTACTTTGCATAAATTGCTTTTATTATGTATTTGTTATATTACAGAATTTTATTCAACTAATATAGTTTTCACATAGTGAATGCCAACTAGTTTTGGCACTTTTGTTATAAAATCCTTTAAAACAGTCTGACCAAATGTCACAACTTTCTCTTTTCTTTATCTAGCTGTTATAATAGGTCCTGATGGACAGCCCCTCACAGTGTACCCTTGCCATATTTGCACAAAAAAGTTTAAATCCAGGGGATTCTTAAAAAGACACATGAAGAATCATCCTGATCATTTAATGAGAAAAAAATATCAGTGTACAGATTGTGACTTTACAACTAACAAGAAAGTGAGTTTCCATAACCACTTAGAAAGCCATAAGCTTATAAACAAAGTCGACAAAACCCATGAATTTACAGAATACACACGAAGATACAGAGAGGCTAGTCCACTGAGTTCCAATAAACTTATTTTAAGAGACAAGGAGCCGAAGATGCACAAGTGCAAATACTGTGACTATGAGACTGCAGAACAAGGACTGTTAAACAGACATTTGTTGGCCGTTCACAGCAAGAATTTTCCTCATGTTTGTGTTGAGTGTGGGAAGGGTTTTCGACATCCTTCTGAACTCAAGAAACATATGAGAACCCATACTGGTGAGAAGCCATATCAGTGTCAGTATTGCATTTTCAGGTGTGCAGATCAATCAAATCTGAAAACTCACATTAAGTCTAAACATGGTAACAATTTGCCATATAAATGTGAGCATTGTCCCCAAGCATTTGGTGATGAGAGGGAGCTTCAACGTCATCTGGATTTGTTTCAAGGACATAAGACACACCAGTGTCCTCATTGTGACCATAAGAGCACCAATTCAAGTGACCTTAAGCGGCACATCATATCTGTTCATACTAAGGATTTTCCTCACAAATGTGAGGTCTGTGATAAAGGTTTTCATCGTCCTTCTGAGCTCAAAAAGCATAGTGATATCCATAAGGGTAGGAAGATTCATCAGTGTAGGCACTGTGACTTTAAAACATCCGATCCATTTATTCTTAGTGGCCATATCCTTTCAGTTCATACTAAAGATCAGCCATTGAAATGTAAAAGGTGCAAGAGAGGATTCAGACAACAAAATGAGCTCAAAAAACATATGAAGACCCATACTGGAAGGAAGATTTACCAATGTGAGTATTGTGAATATAGCACTACAGATGCATCTGGCTTTAAACGACATGTGATATCGATACATACAAAAGACTATCCACACAGGTGTGAATTCTGCAAGAAGGGATTCCGAAGACCATCAGAAAAAAATCAACATATTATGAGGCACCACAAAGAGGCTCTTATGTAATAAGATCAATATAAAGAAAGAAGCTATTTAGGAGATATGATATGCTACTTGGGAGAAAACTCTCACTAACTGTCTCACCAGGTTTCAAAGCTTGATACTAAACCATGACTTTACATTCTTTGTATTAAAGATCTTAAAATATTTGAATTCATGGGGGATCCCATAGCCCTTTGAAAATTACTTAAAGAATTTAAGAAGCACTATAGTGGTCACAGAAAAACTTCTTAAGTATCTATGTAATAGTATTATATGCATACTTAAACTACAGAGGGGAAAAGCAAAGACAAATACTTTATTTGGCTGATTATGTTAGATACAAATGTTTCTGAAAAGAGAATACATAATTGAGTTTAGCGATGCTTTGCTATAGCAAGCAAACCCACTTTTATGCAATTTTAGAAATGGGGCGGGGCGACAAAATGTGGTCATTCATCAGTCACTTAGTCATTGAGCCTTTTATATTGTACCTGGAAATTAAATTCCAGAAACAACAAAAGTTTTGTGTATTCATTAAAAGAAAACTAACTGGAAAGCAGGTTAGATTAATTCAGTACTATTAAAAAAGAATTCAGAGCTGTTAATATTTTATCACAGGATAGGATACTTAAAATATAGCATTCTGTGCTGAGGTCTAAGGTGAAGTCTATAAAGATTAAAGTTCCCTTTTTTTCTGATGTTCAAGTTGATTGTTGTTCAGTATGGCATATATGACAAAAGTATATTTGAGTCAAATGTGGCTTTCGAAACTGGATGCAACATTAGCGTTGCAAACAAAATCAGCACTATATTTCTTAATGATCTAAAGATTAAATTGAGAGAACACAGTTTTCTTAAATATTATAATGTCTAGAGTTTTTTTAGGACAGTCTTAGCAAGTATGATTGTTCTAGTCTTACTTGCTCTAATGTTTAAAGGTGCAATTTTATGCCATTATTGAAATTGATTTTTAAAATCTATATACCATATTATTAACATGCATTTTCAATACGAGGCAGTGTTTATGCAGTATTTAAACAGAGCAATATGCTGCCAATAGAGTTTGGAGGTGGATATTTAGTTTACAGTGTATAAACTTAAAATATGCATCCCTTTAACAACGCTTTGTGTTAGCATGCTGCAAATCAAAATGGCACTTAATATTAAAAACTGGTTTAGGGAAATTTTATGAAAATCCTGTTCATAAATGTAATGCATATGATATGTACTTTTAAGTTTTAGTTGCTTCATGTTTACATTCAGCTGTTTACCATAATTAAAATGTAATTTTACTTCATGCTATATTGTGGCTTTGTGTTTCAAATAATGTTCACCTTTCTGTTTTTGCACCAGATAAGAATCAGTTCCTTGAGAATAAATTTTTTATCTTTCTTAACTTCAGAATATTAAATTTGGAATATCTACTAAAATTGTGTGTTATGTGGCTGTAAATGATGTACACGCTGTAAAATAAGATCGCTACTGTTATGTGGGATTATTATTTCTAAATGTTACTCATTGAAATGAGCATACAATAAAAAGCATTTATTGCACTTCATGGTTTTATGAGTTTATTTAAAGTTGCAATATTTTGTATTAAAAGACTTCACTTCCGATTTATCTTAGGCAGATTGGTCCTTTCTTTAATGTCTTGCTGAATTTTGTTCATTAACAACAACATGAACTAGGAATTTAAACAGTTATGATGACTGTGTAATGCATATTTCTTAAGAATGTATGTTATCTGCTAAAATCATAATGAAATACTATAAATAAAAGTGTCCATTTTAAGATCTTAGATTTCATATTATAGAGAAAACTAAAAGTTCTTAACTTGCTTAAATGATACAATCCTGAGCAGTGAATACATCTAATTATGTTCCCCAATATACATTCAAAAGGAAAAGTATTGATGTGTGTATTTGGCAAAGATTTCTGCAAATAAGCATAAAAATAACTTTATGTTCAAACCAGTGAGCATTTCATAGAATTCTATATATATGGCATGGTTAGTTAAGACTCTTTGTCAATTGAATTATTAATTATTATTAATCACTAGCAGAAAAAGAAATATCAGCCTCACATGTTAGACCAGTGCTTCTTAAATTTAACGTCTATAGAAATCACCTAGGGAACTTGCTGAAATGCATATTCTGATTCAATAGATTTGGTGTGGGCCTACAATTCTGCATTCCTATTAAGTTCCCAGGTGTTGCCACCATATGAGTAATAAGGTGGTAGATAAAAGCACCTGCTGTAATTCTGGCACATGTTAATTACTATGCTTAAACAGATAGTTGTGGGTGAGTGGACAGAGGGAATTCTTACTGAGGACATGACATTAAAGCTGAGATATGAGTGGTAAGAAGCAGCCAGCCAGATCTTGTGGAAGAGCAAGGCAGAGAAACCTGCAGATGCAAACAACCTGAGATACAACAAGCTTTGGCTGGACAATCGTTAGCAAGGGAGAGTGATAAGAGATGGTTGCAGTGATCCAAGATTGCGCCATCGCACTCCAGCCTGGGTGACAAGAGTAAAACTCCATCTCAAAAAAAAAAAAAAAAAAAAAAAAAGATGAGACCTATGAGAAGTTTGAAACGGGAAGTCCTTGGGAAAAGTTAAGGAAAGGAATACTGTTACATGTTTTGAAAATCACTCTGGAGGCTCTAAGAAATGTAGAGGAGCTGAACAATGCAGCCATGTTAAGAGGTTATTCTAGTTGTCATGGTTACAGTGGAGCTAGAGAAAAGTACATGGATTTTCTTCTATATGTATATTGGGCTTAGAAAATGTCAGCCCAGGTAGAGCAGATATGAATTTAGCCCATGTTACAAACAAAATACTGTCTTTAAAATATGGATTTTCCTGGCATAATGCTTTCCTACATACCAGAACAGATTCCACCTAAAAAATGTAAATCTGTAAGTCAAAGTACCTTCACAAGACAAAGAAAAAATTGGGAATTACTGAAAAAACATTTTTCTAGAACAGTTCAGGGTCATATATGTAGACAGATTTATCCAATTGTCACTTTTAAATTGCTTATGCCATGAAGGAGAAGATAGTATTTGGGAACTCTTACCCAGATAGGGCCCTTAAATTCAACTGCTCATGTCTCTTACAGGACAACCACAAGTTTAGTTTGAACCTTGAACTTTCTTTAAAGATACATATCCCTTTAATTGCAGAAAACCATATAGAAAAATATAATGAACCTCTATATAGCCATCACCCAGCTTCAATAATTATCACTTTATGGCCAATCTTGTTTCATTTGTATTCTTCCTCACTTATCCCTTCATCCACTTACCCCTGATTAGCTTATTTTGATGCTTCCTTCCCCCACTGGTTTAATTTGTAGCAAATCCCAGACATCTTTGCAACAAGTTTTGAAGGATACAGCACAATTCTTAACATGCTTACTTCCAAGGGGGAAATGACTAGTCTTCTATGAAGGCAGAGGGACAAAATAATCATCTCATTTAACTCTTTCAACTTCCCCTTGTGAGAACCAAGAAAAAGCTGACTAGACTTGGTATTCCATACAGTACAATTTTTTTGAACTAATAAGGCTTTAGAGAAGCTGCAGGACTAGATTAGAACCTTAGAATATAATTGGTTTGAGACCATTCCCAATCTCCCAACTTTGTTCAACTCCACCCTGTCCTTCCAAAAGAATTATAACTTGTAAATTTGGAACTAATTGAGAAAGATCTCTTCTTGTCTTGGATCCTGGATAAGAACTGGATATTGTTATGAGGGGTCTTTAGATTCCTAAAGGTCCTGCAGAAGAACTTGGCTAATTTGTAACTTCAAGGGCATAGAATTAGATGTCCCAAACTAAAAATGTGTCGCTTGCCTGTTTCAGTTATGCCTTTCTCTTTGATCATTACCCAAGTAACTACTCCAAAGGGAACTCTCCTCCATTTTAAAATCTGGACCAATTGACAATATTGACACTATCTCATTTAACCTATAATGTAAGTCCTAGTCACCTCCCATCTGATTCCAAAAACCTCTTGTCCTAGATTCCAGTGCCACTCACCCATCATGACATGGCTGGCTCATCAGACTCTTTTAGGGAACTAGATCAAAAAGCCTATATTCGGATCACAAGGTCAGGAGATCGAGACCATGGTGAAACCCCGTCTCTACTAAAAATAGAAAAAATTAGCCGGGCACAGTGGTGGGCGCCTGTAGTCCCAGCTACTCGGGAGGCTGAGGCAGGAGAATGGCGTGAACCCGGGAGGCGGAGCTTGCAGTGAGCCGAGATTGCGCCACTGCACTCCAGCCTGGGCCACAGAGCAAGACTCCGTCTCAAAAAAAAAAAAAAAAAAAAAAAAAAAAAAAAAAAAAAGCCTATATTTTCTCCCATTTAAAGACATTTGTCTGTCTTATTGGATCTTGGCACATATGAGTTAATAAGTATTCAACACTGTTAGCAAACAAACTACAGAATCAAAGCATTACATTGGAAACACTGTTCCAACATAAAGGATCTCTGGAACATATACTTCAATTTGAAAGAGAATTATTTTAATGTGGTAGGATGGGAAACCAAGCGTAAAGGCTATGAACTTAACAACATCTCATTGTCTGTGACAGGCCAATCTAAGATTACCAAGACTGCCTAGCTATCTAATTTTCTCGTAAAACAATTCTGAGGTATGTCTTCTTCAGGACTAAATATTGTTAAATGATTTATTAAGAAAGATGCACTTGTTTATTACTTCCTTTATTTAAATGTTTTCTATGTACTATTTCATATATCCTAAGTTGTGTGTGAAATACTTCATATTTTTTTAACTGGACAAAAAGTACTATGGAAATCCAGTCAATTTGGTTTTGGCATGTGGTGGGGAAGATGTACCTCATAAGGAAACTTTTTCACAACATATTATTTACTTTCAAAAGAATTAATATTTTCAAAAGAAACATGTCATCTTTGTAGATTGCAACAATGGGAAAGGTGTGATGATGGCTTTTTGTTAAGGTGATCTAAATTGGGCGGTGAGATGGAAAGTTTTTTAAAGCTTTATTTTGTTCCTTTATGTTAAGAAGGAGTAAGGCAGCAAAAGCACTATTACAAGGATGGGAAGAATGCTTTATGGAACAAGTGAGTTATGGAACTTAGAAATCTAAGTTTGAAAGCAAAGAAATTCTAATTTAAAGAAGAAACTTGCTTCAACTGGAGGTTGAACTATGTTAAAGTAGTCCACATAAGGAAATTTTCTGCTTTTGTTTTTAATGAGAGTGATGCTTGTTAGCTCCAACATAAACATTCACATGATGATAATTTCCTGACAAAAATATACAGCTAAACTAAAAATCCTTCTGCATATTTCCTACTTGGACTTTCACACAAACCATGTAAATACTTCACATATTTTATTTAGACACATAAACAGATTACTTTGCATGTCATTGCGCAGTCTCCATTTTATGTGACAAATCTAAAGTGAAAACATACTGGAATATAAATTAGATAAATAGGCACTCCTCACCTGACAACTTTGAAATTTTCAGAGATAAGCAGTGTGAAACTTATGAGAGGGAAATTTATCACTACTACCTCTATTGATCTTAATCACAAATTGGAAAAGATATATATTTGTCATTTAAATATATAGAACAGCTCTTTATATCATCACATTTTGTATTACAATTGAAAAAACTGTTAAGTATGATAAGGATGTTATGACCTCAATTCACTATCCATGGATCAAGTGAGCCAATAAAGTGCTGACTTCTTACTTTTTAAAATCTTTGTGGCTATATAATAGGTGTACATATTTATGAGGTACATGAGATATTTTGATACAGGCATGCAATGTGAAATAATCACATCATGGAGAATTGGGTATCCATCCACTTAAGTATTTATTGGTGTTACAAACAATCCAATTATACTCTTAGTTATTTTAAAATGTACAATTAAGCTATTATTGACTATACTCACCCTGTTGTGCTATCAAATACTAGGTCTTATTCATACTTTCCAACCATATAGTTTTTGTACACATTAAGCATCCCCAGTTCCCCTCGCACACCCCTTTTCCCAGCTTCTGGTAACCATCCTTCTACTCTCTATATCCATGAGTTCAACTGTTTTGACTTTTAGATCCGACAAATAATTGAGAACATGCAATGTTTGTCTTTCTGTTTCTGGCTTATGTCACTTAACATAGTGACCTCTAGTTCCATCCACGACTCCTTAACTGCCCCCGAATTTTGGACACTGTTTTTTTTAAGTATTTTGGAAAACTCACACCTGTTCTCATTTTTAAACCTTAATAATAACAGTTTCCTATTAAGCTAATAAAACTTCCCCTTATATTATTTGTAATGTGTGCATAACATAGAACACTTTTTTTACAGTTACATATATGAATTATTGGCAGAGGAGAAACTCCTCTGTTGTTCCTACACCAAGGGAAAAAAAATGTAAGGACTGTATAGCTCATGAAGAATATTAACATTTTTCTATCACAAAATATTGATAAAACTGGAATTGTATCAATTCATGTTATGGAGCTTAACATTTTAGCCAAAATATTAAGATAATATAAATGAGGCTTTTAGCTTCATATCAAGACCTATTTGAATACTTCTAGAAAAGAACATTAAAAGTTTTTTCCTCATTTATGGTTTGATGTAGTGTAGTGCCTCAACTGTTCTTAATGGTTTTAGTATAATGCATAATTATTATAATATAATAAGGCGTTGCAGAATTTTATGTGGATACTTGCAAAGATATTTCAGTTCAAAACTTCAAATTATATACCCAAACATGTTTGTTGCCTTAATCTGTACTTGGACAAAGGCAACATTTTAATTTTTGCTAAGTCTTAACTTTAGCCAGATGGGTTGAAATTTAAAATTTTCATACTCATCTTGCATTGAAAAAATACTTGTGTTCACTTATGTTCACTTTGTAAGGTCATTAAAGCCCAATTGCTAAATCAACTTCTAAGCATACTAAATACTCTGCTACAAAATATTTCTCCCAAGTAGGATAAATCTGTCAAGTATTTGCTGTTGCTATTTTTATTCCCTAGGTCTTTATATCTATGTAATATTTCAATGACATGTTTGCATACCACTATGGAAAAACTTACCTTCCTTCCACCTACTACTACCATATTGTGTTATATGTTTTTTAAGAGGTAGGCTCATTTGGGGAAGGTATGCTTTAAAAGAACAGATTTGCCAAGGGACTAATATGTACTTAGAACCAGAATAGCATACTGTATAATTTAGTGGACTTAGTTATTTCAAAAGATATTATTCCACTTCCCTACTAAATGAAATTAATCATCACCTTTGACTTAGCTATCTCTCCAACAGGTGAAAATAGTGTGAATAAAGCATATCTTTTAGTCATAAGGCCTAGTGTGAAAAGAAAATGTGAAAAGCAAAGTAGATATGTATTCTATACTAGCTATTATTTTTGCTTCAATTGTATTTTATCTTTTTCTGTTAAAAAAAAAAAAACCATGATTTCATCTTGTGACTGAACTGCACATATAATATCAGAGAAAATCTTCTAATGGCATAACTTGTAAAATCTCTACCCCAACAAATTAGTTCAATATCTAGGAGGCACCCTATCTGAAAAATAATGAGCTATCTTCTACGGTGTCTGCAATCAAATTTTAAACAAGCAGGTCCCTCTTTCAATTAGTATGTTGTTATACTGAATACATGAGTGTTACAGAAAAGATTTAGGTCTCATAAATGGCTGAAGAAGCTGTCATCTACAGAACTAATTCATTCCATTAGATTTCTTGGGTTAGCAGCATGGTTCCAAATTCTGATTGGCCTTTAGTGATGGAAAAATAACAAAGTACTAATGCAGACACTCACACACACGCAAAACAAAAACGCCTTTGAGTTGTAATACTTTGAAGTGGATCCATTCATGGCTAGAAAAGAAAAAAAAAGTTATCTTACAACTGGTTCATAATTAAAGTCAATGTTACTGTATGCAAAGTTATGGAAAATTATTTAAATTGGTATGCATAAAACAAAAGGACATCCATTGCACTTTTGTGGCACTGTTTTATACATATATTCAATGACACAATGATTTGTCTTTCTTACTTTAGTCATGGTATGTTTCAAATGACTTTAAGAGTGAAAGAGAATTAAGTAGATTTCCTTCTTAGTATTATTTAGAGTTTAAGTATGTCCAATTGTCTCTTAATAAATATGGATTTTCATCTGTGAATGCATTTAAATATATTCTGACCTTGCTATCAGTATCTATAGATTCTTCAAATATCAATTTTGATTTTTACTGCTGCACATTTTTACTGGAGAGAGAAGTAGCGGCTACTGTTCTGTAGACCCTTTATTTGGCAGGTCTTCATATTGCCACCTCTGGGACACATGTGGTTAGGATTAGTAGCAGCAATTGCTTCTCAGTCTTAACTTTCGGCATCAAATTATCTTTGGCAAATTTTAAATTCTATGGGTTGATAATTAGTAGTAAGTAATTTTCAGCTAATTAATGACCTAACAAAAACAACATTTCAGAGTTTAAATGCGGTTATTTTTACTTTGGGATTACTAAACATTGGTTGCTTTCATTGATGACAACAACCATACTTAAAAGATTGATGGCTGGATTGTAGTAAAAGAAGGGCTTCAGCGCTAAAGAAACTTTTTGGATTTTTTTTTTGTTGACTTAAATATTTGAGCTTGTTCAACCAAAAGATGTTTCTGAAAGTTATTTAATAGATGTTTAATTTTATTAACTATACATCTGAAGTGTAATTTTTAAATATTTTTCAAAAGGTTCTGCAGAATACCTGATTGATATTTGTATATTTGTCTATTGCTCACCATGGTATACTTAAGCATTTTAAGGCTTTTATTGAAGTATAATAAACATGTAGAAAAAATTGACATAAGTATTCAAATAAATGAATTTTCCCAAACTGAACATGCATACGCAACCATCTCCCAGATAAAGAAACAGAACATTATTAAGACCCTGAATCCCTCCTTATGCTTCCTTTTAATCAGTATCCACCCCACAAGGATAACCATTTCTTCATTTAATAGCCATAGATTTAGTTTTGCCTACTTTTAGTACCTCAGTAGTTTGACAGGTAGATAATTTATCATAAGAAGTCAAAAGCTGTCATTTTCACAATGTTTTAAGTCAGATCGGTATGATTTGAGAACTAGAATCCTCAAACTTTTCTCTGTTCATTTCACCAGAAGGGTATCACACATTCCTATGATCCCTACCAGTGGCTTACTATTAGAATCTCTTGAACCAGTGTAGGAGTATATAATTAGGAAAAAAACCCAAGAACATTCTGTTAGCAGTTTTTCAACCTCAACACTATTTACTAGGGGCTGGACAATTCTTTGTTGCGGGAGACTGTCCTTCACACTGTATTATGTTCAGCAGCATCCTAGTTCTCTAACCACTAGATGCCAATAATACCCACCCCTCTGGTTGTGAAAACCAAAAATGTCTCTAGACATTGCTAAATGTCCCCTAAGGTACAAAATTGCTGCTGCAGAGAGCAACTGTGCTAGGGAATATATAGTTGGCCCTTGGTATCCATGGGTTCTCCACCAATGATGGGTTGAAAATATTCAGGAAAAATATCACTTCTGTAATGAACATGTACAGACTTTTTTTACTGTTATTACCGCCTAAACAATACAGTATAACATGTGCTTAGAATCTACATTGAATTAGGTATCGTAAGCTAGAAATGACTTAAAGTATACAGTAAGATGTGCATAGGTTATATGCAAATATTATGCCATTTTGTATAAGGGACTTGAGCATGTACAGATTTTGATATCTGCAGGGGATCCTGGAACCAATCTCTCATGGATATTGAAGGACAACTATATACCCCCTGTTTGATGATCATTACTTTAAAACTTAATAGAGCAATATGTGAAAGTTTTAGAGAAGTAGCTCTCATTCCTTTATAAGAAGGTTTCAATAATCAGTCCCCTTAGCAATGGATTGGACCACCTAAAAGATGCTAAGATCCATGTCACCTGGCCATTTTGGAGGATGTTGTAGAAGGTAAAGTAAATATTGGAGTATATGATGTTTAAAGTATTCTTCAGCAGCCTCACTATAACTGTGGGATTTAAAGCTGGAGGATGTTACAATCTAGTGAGGAAGCTAGAAGCATCTCTTCTTTCTAAATCCTAATTATATATATATATACACACACACATATATATACACACACACGTATATACATGTGTGTATATATATATGTAAAATCCACAGGAATAAGTACCACAGGCAAGATTGCAAGACAATTCTATTGAAACATGCCTCTTCTCCATTTTCCAGTTGCCTTCATAATTGTCTATGACATTTGCTACCTGCTTTAGAAAAAGGGAAACTTTTTTGGAAAATTTGAATGGAACCCATTCAATAACTACTGAGCTAGGCAAGAAAATAAATAAAATTAGTATATCACTAATGTTTATCTTCCTTTTGTGGGGCAAAAATTATATTTATATTATAGCTTAAATAATCAATTATATTGCCCTATGTATGAATCTTTCCAAAATTTCTTAATTCCCACTATGTATCAATAATGGAAACAGAAAATCCCAAGAGAAAAAAATACTCAAAAGTTTTTGGTTCATTTGATTTTTTACATCAATTTTAAAAAGCTGTACATATATAATCGGTCGGGCGCGGTGGCTCACGCCTGTAATCCCAACAATTTGGGAGGCCGAGGCGTGCAGATCACGAGGTCAGGAGATCGAGACCATCCTGACTAACACAGTGAAACCCCGTCTCTACTAAAAATACAAAAAAAATTACCCGGGCATAGTGGCGGGCGCCTGTAGTCCCAGCTACTCGGAGGCTGAGGCATGAGAATGGCGTGAACCCAGGAGGCGGAGCTTGCAGTGAGCCGAGATCGCGCCACTGCACTCCAGCCTGGGCCGCAGAGGGAGACTCCGTCTAAAAAAAAAAAAAAAAAAAAAAAAAGAAAGAAAAAGAAAAAAACCTGTACATATATAATCAAAATAGGGCTAAAAATGTCCAAGTGAACTTACACGAGTGTATTTGTCTTCTGTTTTCTCAATCACAATAGTCTGTGTTTCACTACCCGGTGGTATATATTCGTAGTCATCATACAGGAGGCCTAGGATTGGATATTGTGTCCTGTACCTGTAGACAAGAAAAGAGTTTACAGGCTGCATGAGAAAATAACTTACATTCCTTTTTAGTCACTCCTAGTTTGATTGCCCTTATTAAGCCAATTTGGCTCTGAATGACTTTTTAACTTACTGAAAAAAGAAAAAAAAAATCCAATTTCAATGGACAAAGATGTACAACCATTATTTTCAAGAAAATAAAATAGAAAGACTTCTGTTTCTGGCCATGATGGACCACTGGCAGCACAGGACAGTGACCCCAGAAAAGGGAAGCAAATGATATGGGCCCTACAAGTGCCTAGCTCACTGCCTGGAGAGATTTTCTTGGTCACAGGATAAGGAAAAGGAAGCTAAACAGATCCCAGCAGTCTCACCAAGATGAGATGATAAAGTTTAGAATAAATATAGGCAAAGGCACCCTGAGTTTGTGCGGCACAGGAGCAGACAGAAGAGAGCTACATAGGCAGATGTCAGGACAGCTGTAGGGGTTTTCCCAAGAACCTTTGGGTGAGTACCGATCAGTGTGTCAATATGTGGAGAAGCTACCAAGACTTAGGAAATAATGACTAGAAAAGAGCAGGCTGGCAATTTTTAGAGCTCTCATAGGGTTGGTAATGTTTTGTGTTCCACTAAGCAGAGTGAAAAGCTCTCCCAATGTAGAGGCCATCAGATAGATACCACAGAATATTGCCTTAGTAGTGGGATAAAATTAGCCTCAAAGTACAGGTTATTCTCAAAAAGCTTAAAAGCAAGGCTTTTGAATGTATGAAATTGTTTCCAAGTAATTTCCTCTCAGAACAAAACCCCAAATATTTTAAGTAATAGCCTAGCAAAAATCTAAAATTCAACAATATAAAATCACAATTCATGGCATTCAATGAAAAATGAATAGTCATGCAATGGAAGATATGACTAATAATGAAGAGAAATATAAATTAGTAGAAACAGACCAAGAGACAATACTGATAAAAAATTAGTAGGCAGATGTGCATTTATTACAAACATGCAAAATATACAATGTATATTCAAGAAGTTAGAGGAAAGCATGAATACAATGAGGAGAGAAATAGAGAATATAAAAAAGATCCACAATGGACTTCTAAAGATTAAAAATATAGATGGCATTAACAGCAGATTAGGCACTGCCTTAAAAAAAGACCAGTAAATTAACAGCAGATTAGGCACTGCATTAAAAAAAAAAAAGACCAATAAATTTGAATACATCAAGAGAAATAATCTAAAATAAAACAAAAGAAAATGGAAAAAAAATGAACGAAGCATGAAATAACTGTAGAAAATATCAAATGTCCTTATATATGTATAATTAAAGTCCTGCAGGATTGGCAGCAGAAAAAAATAATTGAAGACATAATGACCAAATTATTTCCAAGTGTGATGTAAAGCTATAAACACATGTATCCAAGAAGCTCAGTGAATGTGAAAAAAAGAAACATGAAGAAAACTACAGAGAGGCACATCATTATCAAATTGCTGAAAACCAGTCAAAGAGAATCTTAAAAACAGTCTCAGAGAAGAAAGGACATTATTCAAAGAACAAAAATCATAAGATTAACAAAAAACTTATCAGTCACAATGAAAGTCAGAAGACAGAAGAGCAACATTGTTAAAGTACTTTTTTAAAAAAAGTGTAAAAAAAAAATCTCCTTAAGCTGATAAGCAACTTCAGCAAACTCTCAGGATACAAAATCAATGTACAAAAATCACAAGCATTCTTATACACCAATAACAGAAAAACAGAGAGCCAAATCATGAGTGAACTCTCATTCACAGTTGCTTCAAAGAGAATGAAATACCTAGGAATCCAACTTACAAGGGATGTGAAGGACCTCTTCAAGGAAAACTACAAACCACTGCTCAGCAAAATAAAAGAAGACACAAACAAATGGAAGAACAGTCCATGCTCATGGATAGGAAGAATCAATATCGGAAAATGGTCATAGTGCCCAAGGTAGTTTATAGATTCAATGCCATCCCCATCAAGCTACCAATGACTTTCCTCACGGAATTGGAAAAAACTACTTTCAAGTTCATATGGAACCAAAAAAGAGCCCGCATTTCCAAGAAAATCCAAAGCCAAAAGAAAAAAGTTGGAGGCATCACGCTACCTGACTTCAAACTATATACAAGGCTACAGTAACCAAAACAGCATGGTACTGGTACCAAAACAGATATATAGACCAACAGAACAGAACAGAGCCCTCAGAAATAATACCACACATCTGCAACCATCTGATCTTTGACAAACCTGAGAGAAACAAGAAATGGGGAAAGGATTCCCTATTTAATAAATGGTGCTGGGAAAACTGGCTAGCCATGTGTAGAAAGCTGAAACTGGATCCCTTCCTTACACCTTATACAAAAATTAATTCAAGATGGATTAAGGACTTAAATGTTAGACCTAAAACCATAAAAACCCTAGAAGAAAACCTAGGCAATACTATTCAGGCCATAGGCATGAGCAAGGATTTCATGACTAAAACACCAAAAGCAATGACAACAAAAGCCAGAATTGACAAACGGGATCAAATTAAACTAAAGAGCTTCTGCACAGCAAAAGAAACCACCATCGGAGTGAACAGGCAACCTATAGAATGGGAGAAAATTTTTGCAATCTACCCATCTGACAAAGGGCTAATATCCAGAATCTACAAAGAACTTAAACAAATTTACAAGAAAAAATCAAACAACCCCATCAAAAAGTAGGCAAAGGACATGAACAGACACTTCTCAGAAGAAGACATTTATGCAGCCAACAGACACATGAAAAGATGTTCATCATCACTGGTCATCAGAGAAATGCACATCAAAACCACAATGAGATACCATCTTACACTAGTTAGAATGGCAATCATTAAAAAGGAAACAATAGGTGCTGGAGAAGATGTGGAGAATTAGGAACACTTTTACACTGTTGGTGGGACTGTAAACTAGTTCAACCATTGTGGAAGACAGTGTGGCGATTCCTCAAGGATCTAGAACTAGAAATACCATTTGACCCATCCATCCCATTACTGGGTATATGCCCAATGGATTATAAATCATGCTGCTATAAAGACACATGCACAGGTATGTTTATTGTGTCACTATTCACAATAGCAAAGACTTGGAATCAACCCAAATGTCTATCAATGATAGACTGGATTAAGAAAATGTGGGATATATACACCATGGAATACTATGCAGCCATAAAAAAGGATGAGTTCATGTCCTTTGTAGTGACGTGGATGAAGCTGGAAACCATAATTCTGAGCAAACTATTCCAAGGACAGAAAACCAAATACCCCATGTTCTTACTCACAGGTGGGAATTAAACAATGAGAACACTTGGACACAGGGTGGGGAACATCACACACCAGGGCCTGTCATGGGGTGCCCCGAGGGGGAAGGGATAGCATTAGGAGATATACATAATATAAATGACGAGTTAATGGGTGCAGCACACCAACATGGCACATGTATACATATGTAACAAACCTGCACATTGTGCACATGTACCCTAGAACTTAAAGTATAATAAAAATAAAAATAAAAAAGACCAGCTTGCTCGTCTATACACAACAAAAATATTTTTGAATAATGAAGAATTGATAAAGACTGTTTTCAGACTTAAAAGGCCAAAAGAAGTATTCAGCAGAAAAGAAGCATGATAAGAAATGTTAAAAGAAGTTTTTAAGGCAAAGGGAAAATGATACAAGATAGAAATTTGAATTTGACCAAAGTAATACATAGTACCAGAAAAGATTAATAGGTAGGTGAATTTAAAATATTGTTTTTCTTATTGTTAATATTTCTTTAAAAGATAATTGACTGTTGAAAACAAAAATAATAATGTATTTAGGGGCTAATGATATATGTAAAATAAGTATATATGATAAAAATAGTGAAAGTCATATTAGTCATATGAAGGGGAAATGGAAGTTGATTATTACAAAGTTGTTATGCTACATGTGATGGGATCTAATATTATTGGAAAATAAGCAGTGATCACTTAACGAAGAATATTATAAACCGTACAGCAATCAAAAGAAAGAAGTATACCTAATAAGCTAATAAAATAGATTAAACGAAACATGAAGAAATAATCCAAAAGAAGAGAGGAAAAGAGAAAGAACGAAAATGTGAGGTAAATAGAAAACAAATAGCAAGAAAGTAAATTTAAATCTCTCCATATAGATATGTATGGCCTAAACACTCCAATTAAAAAGCAAAGATTGTTAAATTAGATAAAAACTCAAGACCCAACTACATGTGCTATTTACAAAAACCATACAATCCTTAACACTTTACATACAAGCAAACTAATAGATTAGTGTAAAAGGATGGAAACATATGTACCATGCAATTTCTAATCAAAAGAAAGTTGGAGTGGTTATATAAATATCAGATGAAGTAGCCTTCAGAACAAGAAGCATTAGTGCAGATAAAGGGTGATTTTATAATGATAAAGGTGTCAATTCATCAACAAGATGTAGCAATCCTAAATGTTCATTCATCAATAAAACATAACAATCCTAAATGTTTATGTACCTCCCAGCAGAAATTCAAAATACATGAAGCAAATACTGATAGAACTGAAAGGAGAAATAAGCAAATCCACAATTAGAGTTGGAGATTTTGGCATGCCTTTCAAGATAATTGATATAAGTAGAAAGAAAATTAGTAAATATATAGATGAAATCCCCAAATATGTGGAAACCAAAAAATACAAATCTGAAAAACCGGTAGATCCAAGTACAAATTAAAAGGAAAGTTAGAAAATATTTTGAACTGAATGCAAATGAAAATATAACTTATCAAAATTGTGGGATGCAGCTAAAATAGTGCTTAAGTAGAAATTTATAGCATTCAAAGTTTATATTACAAAAGAAGAATGGTCTAAAATCAATGACCTATGTTTCCAGGTTTTGAAAGTGGAAAAGAAACAGAAAAGTAAGTGGAAAATAACATAAGAAAAAACAAAGATAGGAGAAGAAATCAGTGAAATAGGAAAGAGAGAAACAGTATAGGAAAATCAATTAAATTGAAAGCTGATTCTTCAAGAATATCAACTTAAATTAACACAACTCTAGTCAGACTGGTTAGCAAAGAAAAAGAACATACAGTTTACCAATATCAAGAAAGAAGGGATATCCCTGTAGGTCCTACAGTCTTTGAAAGAATAATAAAGAAATATTATGGCAATTTTATGCCAAAACTTGGCAATTTAGATGAAATGCACAAATTCCTCGAGAGCTACAAACTAAAAAAGCTAACTAAAGAAGAAATAGATAATCTGAATAAGTATGGGTCAATTTTTAAAATTGAATTTGCAATTAGATGCTTTCACACAAAGTCAACTCCAGTCCAGGATGACTTTACTAGTTATCTCTACCAAAAAATTAACAAATAAATGATATCAATCTTACATAAACTCTTCCAAAATATAAAATAGTAGGGCATACTTCTCAACTCATTGTATGAGGTCAGCATTACTCTGGTGACAAAGCAGTCAGAGGCATCATGAGAAAAGAAATGTACAGGCTAATATCACTAGTGAATACAGGTGTCAGATCCTTAACAAAATTTGAGCAAATTGGATCTAGCAATTTATAAAAAGGATACTACATTAATCTAGCACAATTTATCCCAGTAACAAAAGGTTGGTTTAATATTCAAAAATCAGCAATTCATCATTTTAACAGATCAAACAATAAAAACTTACGTTTGGGTTTGGGATTTTAAGAATAGAGGAGTAAGGAGTTTGACAGACCCTCCCTACAATAAAACAATTATTTGATGATTTCACTGGTTAAAATAAACTGCATATTTTAAAAAATTAATCATTTTAAGTCTCTGGAACTCATTTAAGGGAGGACAGCAAATAGAAAAATATTCAAGAAAATCTACTAAACCTTGTTAAGAACACTGAAAGACTATGATATTTGAGCCATGACCTGCTTCGTCTAACTACCTCCTATCCCTAAGCTCCTGTTTCGGGCAAGAGTGGTTGAGAAGTCGTACTCTCTTCTTCTACCCTGTCCCCCACTTGTAGAATGGAAACTCTATAGCAGACATGGCAGGCTGAAAATATTGGGTTCCAGATCAACTCTATCCAACATACTCCTTGGTCAGAGATTCCACAATGACAGAAGCAAGCCAAGGAGACCACAGGCTGCCACCTCCCCTCAATGTCCACTGACAGAACAGATTGTCACTGGAAAAAGTGGGTACCTGCTCCAGTTCTGGTGCAGTGGCACAGGGATTCTTCCCAGGTTGAAAGGCAATGATATGGTTTGACTGTCTCCCCACCAAGATCTCAACTTGAATTGTATCTACCAGAATTCTCACGTGTTGTTGGAGAGATCCAGGGGAGGTAATCGAATCATGGGGGCTGGTCTTTCCCATGCTATTCTCTTGATAGTGAGTAAGTCTCATGAGATCTTATGGGTTTATCAGGGGTTTCTGTTTTTGCATCTTTCTCATTTTCTCTTGCTACTGCCATGTAGGAAATGCCTTTCACATCCTGCCATAATTCTCAGGCCTCTCCAGCCATGTGGAACTGTTAAGTTCAATTAAACCTCTTTTTGTTCTCAGTTTCAGATATATGTTTATCAGCAGCATGAAAATGAACTAATACACGCTGTCTGTAAGTACAAATGCTATGCAGCTCTGTGTGATGGGACTGACTTCATTTGAAACAGATAATGTAAAAATCCACATCTAAGAACGTTGTTGAAAATACCGATGGACTTTGTGGAGAGCAATTAAGAAGAGGCTGGAGGCTCTAGAATACAAGCAAAATGGCAGAGCAGCCTGAAGATAAATAGGAAAAGAGATGGCTAAAAAGAGTCCTCCTGGGATCACAGTCATTCATGGGAGTCAAGAAAGCTACGCACATATGCTAGGCCACAACCACTTAGGCGCATGCAGAGCAGAAATTGGGGGAAGAAATGAAAGCATGTCACAAGGTGGACATACCATCAACACAGTCACATGACTCACTGGCGCAAGGGGCTTAAATGTAACCTCTAACAAATTGTTGAACAAAAAGTTGCTCTGGTCCAGGGGCAATTCCTAGGAAGCCAAGCTACAAATAAAATCAGGTTCATACATGGCAGTCGGGCCAACCATGTGCATGCCCAAGGCTGCACGCTCTCATGTGCAATCAAGGAGGGATCTTCCAATACACTAGTCTCTGGCTAAATGTGGGTCAAAAAATGCAAATATCCTGAATTGTGATGGCAGCTCCCAAGCCACACATATATCCAATAGTGTAAAAATATAACTGGGTAAGGTGTCATAAGCACAACTTTTTACCACTAGGTGGCTTATTCAAGCTTGGGGGCATCCTCTGGGTAGTTCAGTCAGAAGGGAAAAAGCAAAAAAAACAAAACAAACACACACACACACACCCAAAAAAAAAAAAAAAAAGAGAAAAAAATCTGAACAGGGACACTAGAAGATAAACAATTTGGAGAAAACAAAAGACTTTGAAGAATTAGTTTAGGGAAAGTACTAAGTACATAATCATGCAAACAACCCCTAGCAAGAGGTGGGGGTGTGGGAACAGGGATCAGTATCCAGAGTTGCTACAGCATATTCTTCAAAATGTCTAATTTTCAAAAGAAAATTATAAAACATGCAAATAAAGAAGAAATACTGACACATAAAAGGAGGGAAGAAAGCAGGCAATAGAAAATTTTTGTATTTTGTTTATTTTTCAACTTATATTTCAGAAAACGGAGTACAAGTGCAAGTCTGTTACAAAAGTTTACATGATGCTGAGGTTTGTGGTATGAATGACCCTGTCACCCAAGTATTGAACATGGTACTCATAGTTTTTCAGCCCTTGCCTGCTGCCATCTCTCCACCCTCCAGTAGTCCCCAGTGTCTACTGTTCCAATCTTTATGCCCATGAGTATCCCATGTTTAGCTCCCACATTTAAGTGAGAACATGCACTATCTGGTTTTCTGCTTCTGTTAGTTTTATATAGGATAATGGCCTCCAGGTGCATTCATTTTACTTCAAAATACATGATTTTTTTTATGGCTGCACAGTATTACATGGTGTATCTTCTTCCAGTCCAACATTGATGGGCACCTGGGTTGATTCCATGTTTTTGCTATTTTGAAATAACACTGCAATGAACATGCAGGTGCATGTGTCTTTGGGTAGAATGATTTTTTTTACTTTGGGTATATACCCAGAAATGAGAATGCTGGGTCAAATGGTAAACTTGTAGTTCTTTGAGGAATCTCCAAACCGCTTTCCACAGTGGCTGAACTAATTTACATTCCTACCAACAGTGCATAAGCATTCCCTTTGATCTGCACCCTCATCAGCACCTGTTGTTTATCGACTTTTTAATAATAGCCATTCTAACTGGTGTGAAATGTTATCTCACTGTGGTTTTACTTTTATTTCTCTGATCATTAGTGATGATAAGCATTTTATTCATGTTTGGTGGTTTCTTGTATGTCTTCATTTGAGAAGTGTATGTTCATATCCATTGCCCCTTTTTAATGATTTTTTTTTTTTTGCTTGTTGATTTAAGTTCCTTACAGATTCTGCATATTAGAACTTTGTCAGATACAGAGTTAGTGCATATTTTCTCCCATTTTGTAGGTTGTCTGTTTACTCCCTTGATATTTTCTCTTGCTCAGCAGAAGTTCTTTAGTTTAATTAGATACCGTTTGTCAATTTTCGCTTTTGTTGTCGTTGCTTTTGACATCTTCGTCATTGCATCTTTGTCTGTGCCTGTGTCCTGAATGGTAATGCCTAGATTGTCTTCCAGGAATTTTATAGTTTTGGAGTTTACATTTAAGTCTTTAGTTCATCTTGAGTTAATTTTTGCATATATTGTAAGGAGGGGTCCAGTTTCAATCTTCTGCATATGGCTAGCCAGTTATCCTGACACCATTTATTGAATAGGGAATTCTTTCCCCATTACTTGTTTTTGAAACCATGGTCAAAGATCAGATAGTTATAGGTGTGTGGCCTTATTTCTGGATTCTCTATTCTGTTCCATTGGTCTACGTGTCTGTTCTTGTACCAGTACCATGCTGTTTTGGTTAGTGTAGCCCTGTAGTATAAATTAAAGGTGAGTAGTGTGATGCCCCCAAGCTTTGTTCTTTTTGTTTTGGATTGCCTTGGCTGTACGGGCTCTTTTTTGGTTCCATATGAATTTTTAAAGTTTTTTTTGTAGTTCTGTGAAGAATGTCAAAGATAGTTAAGTGGAAATAGTATTGAATCTATAAATTGCTTTGGGCAGTATGGTCATTTTAACAATATTGATTCTTCCTATCCATAAGCATGGAATCATTTTCCATTTCTTTGCGGCATCTCTGATTTTTTTTTTTTTTTTTTGAGCAGTGTTTTGTAGTTCTACTTGTAGAGATCTTTCACCTCCCTAGTTAGCTGTATTCCTTTTTGTGACAATTGTGAATAGGAGGTCGTTTCTGATTTGGCTCTCTGCTTGATATTTGTTGGTGGATAGGAATGCTAGTGACTTTTTCACATTGATTTTGTATCCTGAGACTTTGCTGAAGTTGTTTATCAGCTTAAGAAACTTTTGGACTGAGACTGTGGAGTTTTCTAGACATAGGATCATGTCATCTGCAAACAGGGATAGTTTGACTTCCTCTCTTCCTATTTGGATGCCTTTATTTCTTTCTCTTGCCTGATTGCCCTGTTCAGTACTTGAATGTTCAACATTCAATACTATGTTCAGTAGGAGTGGTGAGAGAGGGCATCCTTTTCTTGTGCTGGTTTTCAGTGGGAATGCTTCCAGCTTTTGCCCATTCAGTATGATGTTGGCCGTGGCTTTTTCACACATGGCTCGTATTATTTTGAGGTATGTTCCTTCCATACCTGGTTTATTGAGAAATTTTAACATAAATGGATGTTGAATTTCACAGAAAGCCTTTTCTGCATCTATTGAGATAATCATGTGTTTTTTTGTCTTTAGTTGTGTTTATGTGATAAATCAGTTATTAATTTGTATATGTCTAACCAACCTTGTGTTCCAGGGATGAAGCCTACTTGATTATGGTGGGTAAGCTTTTTGATGAACTGCTGGATTTGGTTTGCCAGTATTTGTTGAGGATTTTTGCATTGATGTTCATCAAGGGTATTGACCTGAAATTTTCATTTTTTTTGTATCTCTGCCAGGTTTTGATATCAGGGTGATGCTGGCCTCATATAATGAGCTAGGGAGGAGTCCTTCTTCCTCTGTCTTGTAGAATAGTTTCAGCAGGAATGGTCCCAGCTCTTCTTTGTATCTTTGGTAGAATTCAGCTGTGAATCCGCCTAGTCCTGGCCTTTTTGTTGTTGTTGTTTGGCACGCTATTTATTACTGCCTCAATTTCAAAACTCATTATTGGTCTGTTAAAGGATTAAATCTCTTCCTGGTTCACTCTTGGGAGGGTGTATGTGTCCAGGAGTTAATCCTGGACACAGCAAAAGAAACCATCAACAGAGTAAACAGACAACCTACAGAATGGGCAAAAATTTTTTGCAAACTATGCATCTGACAAAGGTCTAATATCCAGCTTCTGTAAGGAACTTAAACAAATTTACAAGAAAAAAAACAAACAACCCCTTAAAAAAAAGTGGGCAAAGGACATGAACAGACACTTTTCAAAAGAAGATGTATATGTGACCAACAAGCATATTATAAAAAGCTTAACATCACTGATCATTAGAGAAATGCAAATCAAAACCACAATGAGATACCATCTCACACCAGTCAGATTGACTATTATTAAAAAGTCAAAAATGACAGATGCTGGTGAGGTTGTGGAGTAACATGAACACTTATACACTGTTGGAGGTGTGTAAATTAGTTCAGCCATTATGAAAGTGTAGCAACTCCTTAAAGACCTAAAGACAGAGATACCATTCAACCCAGCAATCTCATTACTGGGTGTATACCTAAAGCAAAATAAATCATTCAGTTGTAAAGATGCATACATGTGTATGTTCATTGCAGCACTATTCACTATAGCAAAGACATGGAGTCAACCTAATGCCCATCAATGATAGACTGGATAAAGAAAATATGGTACATTTACACCATGGAATACTACGCACACATAAAAAAGAACAAGATCATATCATTTTCAGGGACATGGATGGAGCTGGAGGCCATTATTCTTAGCAAACTAACACAGGACCAGAAAACCAAATATTGCATGTTCTCACTTATAAGTGGGAGCTAAATGATGAGAACACATGGACATGTAGAGAGGAGCAACACACACTTGGCCTTTCAGAAGGTGGAAGGTGGGAGGAGCGAGAGGATCAGGAAGAATAACTAATGGATACTAAGCTTAATACATGGGTGACAAAATAATCTGTACAACAAACCTCTGTGACTCAAGTTTACCTGTGTAACAAATCCTCACTTGTACCACTGAACATAAAATAAAAGTTAAAGAAGAAAAAAATAGGCATGGTGGCTCATGCCTGTAATCCCAGCACTTTGAGAGGCCAAGGGGCAGACTGGCCAACATGGTGAAACCCTGTCTGTACTAAAAATACAAAAATTAGCAAGGAGTGGTGGTGCATGCCTGTAATCCCAGATACTCTGGAGGCTGATGCAGGAGAATCACTTGAATCTGGGACTCAATGGTTGCAGTGAGCTGGAATCATGCCACTGCACTCCAGGCTGGGTGACAGAGCAAGACTCCATCAAAGAAGAGGAAGAGGAAGAGGAAGAGGAAGAGGAAGAGGAAGAGGAAGGAGAAGGAGAAGGAGAAGGAGAAGGAGAAGAAGAAGAATTATTAAAAAGAATTAAAGAAAATACTGGCCAGGCGCGGTGGCTCAAGCCTGTAATCCTAGCACTTTGGGAGGCCGAGACGGGCGGATCACATGGTCAGGAGATCGAGACCATCCTGGCTAACACGGTGAAACCCCGTCTCTACTAAAAAAATACAAAACACCAGCCGGGTGCGGTGGCGGGTGCCTGTAGTCCCAGCTACTCCGGAGGCTGAAGCAGGAGAATGGCATAAACCCAGGAGGCGGAGCTTGCAGTGAGCTGAGATCCGGCCACTGCACTCCAGCCTGGGGGACAGAGCCAGACTGCGTTTCAAAAAAAAAAAAGAAAAAGAAAAAAAAAGAAAATACTACTGAATTTTTACATTAGTTTTGTGTTCTGAAACTTTACTGAAGACATTTACTAGGTCTAGGAGGCTTTTGGTGGAGTCTTTAGTCTTTTCTAAGTATAGAATCCTATCAGCTAAGAATGATGGATTCCAGCTGCATCCATGTCCCTACAAAGGACACAAACTCATCCTTTTTTATGGCTGCATAGTATTCCATGGTGTATATGTGCCACATTTTCTTAATCCAATCTGTCACTGATGGACATTTGGGTTGATTCCAAGTCTTTGCTATTGTGAATAGTGCTGCAATAAACATACGTGTGCATGTGTCTTTATAGCAGCATAATTTATAATCCTTTGGGTATATACCCAGTAATGGGATGGCTGGGTCATATGGTACATCTAGTTCTAGATCCTTGAGGAATCGCCATACTGTTTTCCATAATGGTTGAACTAGTTTACAATCCCACCAACAGTGTAAAAGTGTTCCTATTTCTCCACATCCTCTCCAGCACCTGTTGTTTCCCGACTTTTTAATGATCGCCATTCTAACTGGTGTGAGATGGTATCTCATTGTGGTTTTGATTTGCATTTCTCTGATGAATCCATCATTCTTAGCAAACTATCACAAGAACAGAAAACCAAACACCGCATGTTCTCACTCATAGGTGGGAACCGAACAATGAGATCACTTGGACTCGGGAAGGGGAACATCACACACCGGGGCCTATCATGGGGACGGGGGAGGGGGGAGGGATTGCATTGGGAGTTATACCTGATGTAAATGACGAGTTGATGGGTGCAGCACACCAACAAGGCACAAGTATACATATGTAACAAACCTGCACGTTATGCACATGTACCCTACAACTTACAGTATAATAATAATAAATAAATTAAAAAAAAAAAAAAAAAAAAAAAAAAGAATCCTATCAGCAAGGAGAGAGAGTTTGACTTCTTTTCTTAATTGGATGCCTTTTATTTCTTGCTCTTGTCTGATTGCTCTGGCTAGGACTTCCCATACTACGTTGAACGGGAGGGTTAGAGAGAACATCTTTGTCTTGTTCCCGTTCTGAAGAAGAATGTTTCTCTCATGCTGTCAGTGGGGTGTTGCAGTCTCCCATTGTTATTTTGTGGTTGCCTAAGTCTTTTCATGGGTCCAAAAGAACTTCTTTTACAAATCTGTTTGTATGCAGATGTTATGTTCCAATGTTGGATGCATACATATTTAGGACAGTTAAGTCTTCTTGTTGAATTGAACCCATTATCATTATGTAATGCCCTTTTTTGTCTTTCTTGATTGTTGTGGGTTTAAACTCGTTTTATATGATATGAGAATAGTAATTTTGATTAGCTTTTGTGTGTTCAGTATGCTATTGACTGTGGGTTTCTCATAGATGGCTATTATTATTTTGAGGTATGTTTCTTTGATGCCTAGTTTCTTGAGGGTTTTTATCATGAAGGGATGTTGGACTTTATTGATAGCTATTTCTGCATCACTTAAGATAATCACATGCTCTTTTGTTTTCAATTTTGCTTATGTGGTGAATCACATTTATTGATTTGCATATGTTGAACCAACCTTGAATCCCAAGAATAAAGCCTACTTGAATGTGGTGAATTAACTGTTTGTTGTACTGCTGGATTGGGCTTGCAAGTATTTTGTTGGTGATTTTTGTGTTCATGTTTGTCATGGTTATTGGCATGAAATTTTCTTTTTTCATTGTGTCTATGCCAGATTTTGGTATCAGGATAATGCTGGCTTCATAGAATGAGTTAAGGAGGACTCCTTCCTCCTCTATTTTTGGAATAGTTAATGGTAGGATTGATAACAATGCTTCCTTGTATGTCTGGTAGTATTTACCTGTGAATCCTTCTGGTCCAGGGCTTTTTTTGTTGTTGTTTTGTAAGGATTTTTAAATTACTAATTCAATTTTAGAATTCATTATTTTTCAGTTCAAGTTTTCACTTTCTTCCTGGTTCAATCTTGGAAGGGTATATGTTTGCATGAATTTATCCATTTCCTCTAGATTTTCCAATTTGTGTTATAGAAGTTTTCATCATAGTCTGAGGACCTTTTGTATTTCTGTAGGATTGGTTGTAAAGCCATCTTTTTTATTTCTGATTGTGCTTAGTTGAAACTTATCTTTTTCTTAGTTAATCTAGCTAAGTGTTCAATTGGTCTTTTTTATTCTTTCAAAGTACCAACTTTTGGTTTCATTGATCTTTGGTATGAATTTTCCATCACAATTTCATTTAGTTCTTTTCTAATTTTAGTTATTTTCATCTGCTATCTTTGGATTTGGTTTGTTCTTATTTTTCTAGTTCTGTTAAGTGTAATATTAAATTGTTAACTTGAGAACTTTCTAACTTTTGTTGTAGGTGTTGAGTGATGTAAACTTCCTCTTAACACTGCTTTGGATGCATCCCAATTATTTTGATATGTTATTTCTCTATTTTCATTAATTTCAACGAAATTATTTTTTATTTCTTTCTTGATTTTGTTGTTCACCCAAAAGTCATTTGGGAGCAAGTTGTTTAATTTCCATGTAATTGCACAGTTTTGAGATATCTTCTTGGTATTGATTTCTATTTTTATTGCACTGTGGTCTGAGCATATGCTTGGTATAATTTTGATTTTTAAAAATTTATTGAGGTTTACTTTATGGTCAAGCATATGCTCAATATTAGAATATGTTTGGGTGGATTATTCTGTAGGTGTCTATTAGGTCCAGTTGGTTGAGTGTCAAATTTAAGCCCCAAATTCCTTTGTCAGTTTCCTGCCTTAATGATCTCTCTCATGCTGTCAGTGGGGTGTTGCAGTCTCCCATTGTTATTTTGTGGTTGCCTAAGTCTTTTCATAGGTCCAAAAGAACTTCTTTTACAAATCTGTTTGTATGCAGATGTTATGCTCCAATATTGGATGCATACATATTTAGGACAGTTAAGTCTTCTTGTTGAATTGAAGCCATTATCATTATGTAATGCCCTTCTTTGTCTTTCTTGATTGTTGTGAGTTTAAACTCATTTTATATGATATGAGAATAATAACCCCTGCTCTTTTTTGTTTGCCATTTGCATGATAGATCTTTCTCTATCCCTTTACTTTGAGTCTGTGAGTGTCACTGCCTGGGAGATGGGTCTCTTGAAGACAGCAGACAGTTGGGTCTTGTCTTTTTATTGAACTTGCTACTCTATGGCTTTTAAGTGGGGCATTTTGACTTTTTTACATTCCAGGTTAGTATTGATATGTAAGATTTTGAACATGTCATCTTGTTGTTAGCTGTTTGTTGTGTAGCTTTGGTTGTGTAGTTGCTTCATAGTGTCTGTGGGAGGGATATGTGCTTAAGTGTGTTTTCATGGTAGAAGATATAATTCTTTCATTTCCATGTTTATCATTTCCCTAAGAACCTCTTGTATAGCTGGTTTAGTGATAATAAATTCCCTTAGTGTTTGCTTATTTTGGAAGTTTATTTCTCCTTCGCTTATGAAGCATAGTTTGGTGGGATATGAAATTCTTGGTTGGAATTTCTTTTCTTTAAGATTGCTGAATATAGAACCACAATCTCTTCTGGCTTGTAAGTTTTCTGATGAGAGGTCTTCTTCTAGCCTGATGGAGTTTCCTTTGTAAATGACTAGGGCCTTCTCTCCTGTAGCCTTTAATAATTTTTTCTTTCACACTGACCTTCATGAATCTGATGACTATGTGTCTTGGGGATGTTTGTCTTGTATAGTATCTCACAGAGGTTCTCTGTATTTCTTGAATTTGCATGTCAACCTCTCTAATGAGATTGAGGAAAGTTTCATGGACCATATCCTCAAATATGTTTTCCAAGTTATTTCTTCTCTCTCCTGTCAGGAATATCAATTAGTTTTAGGTTAGTCTCGTTACATAATCCCATATTTGTCAGAGGTTTTGTCATAATTTAAATGTTTTTTTCTTTATTTTTGTCTAAGTTGATTATAAGATTCTGTCTTCAAGCTCCAAGATTCTTTCCTTGGCTTGGTCTATTCTGTTGTTAATGCTTCAAAATATATCAGGTAATTTTTGTAGTAATTTTTTTCAATTCCAGAAATTTCATTTGGTTCTTTCTTAAAGTGGCTATTTTGTCTTCTTTCAACTTTTGGAGATTTTCACTGTATATCCTGGATTGGGTTTCACCTGTTACCTGAATCTTGATCAGTTTCTTTGTCATCCAGATTCTGAACTTTATGGCTTTAAGTCATTTCAATCTGGTTAAGAACCACTGCAGAGAAGTTGCCTTGTTTGAAGATAAAGGGAAACTCTGACTTTTTTAATTGCCAGAGTTCTAGCACTGATTCTTTCTCATCTGAGCAGGCACGTGCTCCTTTGTGTTTTGGATTTGCTGTAATTTCTATGAGGCTTTTTGTTTTGATATTCTTTATTTCCCTTTACGGTTTAACTGTGGTGCAAGTTGAGTATAGTTAATTAGCTTTGTTTCTAGGTGCTTCCAGGGTGCCAAGGCTCTGTATGGGATCTTTATTTGTGGCTAGATTCTTACCTTGGGTTTCACAGGCAATGTGTATTGGCAGAATACTTTTGGTGTTGTAATTTGGGCAGTAATGCAGTAGATGGCAGTTAAGAGTAATGGTTGGCAGAGAGTCTTACTCTGCTCTGTGGCTTTTTTATATTTCTGCACATTTGCAATGGCACTCTGTGGGGACCGGGGGAGAGAGATGACCCCCTAGCCAGGTCCATTCCCAAGCCTCAGGGTAGCCCCCTTTGATCACTGGCACTGCATCCACATTTCATTTGTTAGATGTTCTTGGCCATGGGGCTCTCTCAGGCAGAGACTGTGTCTAGCAGGCCTCACTCTTCCTGGACAGGCCCTGCAGACGGATGTGTGCCCTGCTTCTGCACTGGCCTATGAACTCACACCTCACACTCAGTGTATTGAGATTGGGGGTTCCTCCCCAGGTTGAGTTCTGGCAAAAATCTCAACTCAGAACTCCTGAACTGTGTGCTACAACCTTGGGGCATTGGAACCATGCCTGTGGCTTTGTCCTCTACCTCCTTGGGATCAGGCGCCTGTTGTGCTGGGAGAGCTGAAGTGTTCCCAGGCTGTGGGGAAAGCACTCCAGCAGGGCCACTGGCAAGACAGTCAGACCAAGCAGTGGAGGCTGTGCTGCGTGAACACACTTGCAGAATCAGCCAGGCAAAAACTTTGGAAGGATTGTGGACAGAAAGACATGCAGAACAGATGTGTCCAGACAACCCTGGGGGAATGGGCACCTATGGCCACATTTTGTTGTAGCTGCTCCACATGTAAAACCCCCTGGGGTCCATGCAGGCTAGAGCTCTGTCTTTGTCTATTCTTTGGGCAGATCCTCCTGACAATTGAAATGACTGCAAGAGTCATGGGATCTCTTGTAGCTAGGATGCCAGAGGTCCATGGTGAGAGTGGGTTGCCCTGCTGTCACTTAACTCACCCATTCCTTAGAAGGTGTTTAGGACCAGGAACTAATCCTGGTGCTTGGCACACCAATGCAGTTTTCCCAGCTTTCTCCCTATTCAGCCTTAGCATCTGTGTTACCTATCAAATCTCAGTGTTTTCTCTCCGTGTTTTCTCTCCAAAGATCTTTTTAAAGTACAAACAGATAGTGGAGAATTTTCTGGTTTGTTTATTGGATATTTTGGTCTCTTGTGGTGAGAGAAGTGCTTCCTGGATGTGTATACTTGGCCATCTTTTTCCTCCCTCCAGAAACTACTTTTAAAGAGGACCAGATGGTGTAGTTAGAAGACAAAGACTTCAAAGAAGCTATAATAAATATGTTTTTAGGGCTGGGCTTAGAGGCTCATGCCTGTAACCCCAACACTTTGCGAGGCCATCATAGGATGATTGCTTGAGACCGGGAATTTCAGGCCAGCCTGGGCAACATAGTGAGAATACAAAGAACTGAAAAAAACCGTGCTTAAGGAAGTAATGGAAGACGATGTCAGTGAAAATGTATAACAACCTCCAGAAATGCTCTATGCCATAAAAGAAAAAGGAAATCTGGCCAATAAAAATCAAAAGTAACTTTATCAGAACTCTCAAAATTAATAAAGTTTTACAGTCTCCAGAGAGCATTTATTTAGGAAAAACAGTTAAATCTTGGTTAAATAAACAAGCTTTGTGACATTTGAAATTGTCCTATTCTCATCTCTGTCTCTCCAACTATGCAATAGAATTTTAAAACAATCTTGGTAAAACTCAGAAGCCTGGCAGCCACTACAAGACAAAACAAGGTTAGAGCTCCTTCAAAGCCACATTGTCATTATTATAATTGTCATTGTTTGATTTGTCTGTTGATTCTGTGCAAAACTCCACTTGCAAGGATGTCTTTTAAAACTTGACTTGTAGCTCAACCAATTTGAAAATTCTTTTTCCTGGGAACATTTATCAAAAATAATGTGCGGAAATTGTTGAATATCACAACTACCTGAGGTGACTATAATAGTTCAGGCAGACAAGAAATTGACCAAAAATGATAAAAGGAAAAACTGAGGAATAAATTGTCCATAGTGGGCTTTGAAAAGTTGTTATATGTTCCCGGGAATCTAGAAAGCCACAAGCATGTGTAGGGCTTTGTATATGCCCAAGGCTGTACGCATGTGAAGGAAAGGCCTGAGAAAACCCTGAGCCCTCACTACTGGCTAATTTTAAAACTCTGTGTAAGCAGGAAATGGGGGCTAAAGACGAGCTATAAATTGCCTACCAGAACATTGAAGAGGTGTCCAAACACAGAAAAAGAGACTTTCAGTGAAAACTAGGAGACTTACTAGTTTCATGTTTGTAACGAAACCTCTGTTTAAATGTTAACTGACCACTAAGATAAATGAGCAGAGACTTCAGTGACCACATACGAAAAGAATACAGACTTTACAGAATTAAATCAGAAAAGCCACTAAGCAAAAGACAATAACATCAATAGTAAACAATATCATCAACGAACACCTTGGCAGGAGGGAGTGTCTAATTTCCAGAGTTACCACATTATATTATTTTCAACAAATAATATTTTATTTGTTGAAAATAAATAAATTTTCAGTAAAAAATTATAAGACATACAAAGAAACAAGAAAATATTGCCTATCATGGAAAAAATAACTTGAAACAGTCCATTAAGAAGCCAGATGTTGCATTTACATAGTCTTTAAATTGACTATTTTAAGTATGTTCAAAGAACTAAAGAAACCATGCCTAAAGAACTAAAGGAAAGGATTAGAGTTGTGCCTTACGGAATAAAGAACATTATAGAAAATTAATTTTAAGAGAAACTACAGTAATTCTGAGGTAAAAAAGATAACTAGATTTAAAAATTTCTCAGCAGCTGATGTGAACAAATGGAAGAAAGAATCAACAAATTGTGAAGAAGGTTCATTGAGTTTATCTAGTCTGAGGAACAGAAAGAAAAAAGAATGAAGAAAAATAAACAGGGCCTCAGATAACTGTGAGTTTCCTCCCTCTCCACAAGGAGAGGGAGGAAAGTGGCAGGAATAATAGCTGAAGAAATGTCTGAAAACTTCCCAAATTTGATTAAAAATATCAACCTGCACATCAAAGAAGCTCAACAAATGCCAAATAGTGGAAAAGAAAAAAAAAAAAAAAAAAAAGAGATCCAAACCTTGACACATAATAATCAAACTGTCAAGGGCCATAGAAAAAAATAATCTTGAAAGCTGTAAAAAAGAAACATGTCAGAGGGATCCTCAATTAAAAATTATCAACTGATTTCTCATCAGAAATTATAGAGGCCAGAAGGCAATGGGATGACATATTCAAAGTAACAACAACAACAACAAAAAACACTGTCACCTGAGAATTATTTTATCCAGCAAAATTATTCTTCAAAAATGAAGGAAAAGCAATATTTTCCCATACAAGCAAAAACTCAAAGAATTTGTCACTACAAAACCTGTTCTACAAGAAATACCTAAGGAAGTCCTACAAGAAATACTAAAGGAGTCCTTCAGGCTGGAATTTAAGGACTCTATACAGCATCCCAAATCCCTATGAAGAAATAAAGATCACCAGTAAAGGTAACTATACAGGTAAATATTAATTAAATGTCTGGAGTAAACCTAAGGGGAAAAACTCAGAAAATGCAGTAAAAGTAACTAAAAGTAATAAAATGTTACTGTAGAAAATACTTTACACAGAAGAAGACAGGAATGGAGGAACAGAAGAACAAAAAACATGTAAGACATAGAAACAAATAGCAAAATAGCTAATGTAAATCCTAACTTATAAATTACATTAAATGTAAGTGCATGAAATATTCCAACTAAAAGCAGAGATTGGCAGAATGTATAAAAAGATACAACTATGTGTGGTTTACAAGAGTCACAATTTAGATTCAAATACACAAATACGTAAAAAAGGAAAGGACAGAAAAAGATATTTCATACAATTAGTAACCAGAAGAGAGTTTGTATTAATACAAGACAAAATACATATGAGTATAAAACTTTATGACCTTAGGTTTGTCAATAGTTTCTTTTATATAATACCAATAGTTTTTTTTATATAATACAAGCAAGAAAAAATATAGATGAATTAGATTTTTTTCTATATTAAATACTTATGCTGCATATTATACTCTCAAGATAATGAAAAGACAACCCATGGAATTGATGAAAACATTTGCAAATCTTGTCCCTGATAAGGGACTTGTATGAGTATGAGAACATGTGAAAATCTCTTGCAATTCAACTATAAAAAGACAACCCACTTAGATGGGAAAAAAATTTGAATGGACATTTCTTCAAATAAGATGTATAAATGGCCAATAAGCACATAAAAACTGCTAAACAATATTAGTTATTAGGGAAATACAAATCAAAACTCCAATTGGATACCACTTTCCACCACCTAGGATGGCCATAATCCAAGAGATGAACAATAACAAATGGCAGTGAGGACGGGGAGAAAGTGGAACCCTCATACACTACTAGAAATGTATGATGGTGCTTTTGCTTTGGAAAACAGTATGGCAATTCCTTAAGCCTAGAGTTACCATGTGACGTATCAATTCCACTCCTACGTGTATACTCAAAAGAAATGAATACATGTACCTTACACACTTGTACACAGATGTTAGCAGCATTATTCACAATAGCCAAAAATTGAAAACAACCCAAATGTCCAACTGATTAATCAATAAATAAAATGTATATCCATACAATTGGATATTATTTAGCAAAAAAAAAGGAATGAAGTCTTGACTCATGCTAAATCATGGTTGCATTCTGCAAAGATTATGCAAAATGAAAAATCCAGACACAAAAGACTACATATTGTATTATTTCATTTATATGAAATACCCAAAATAGACTTCTGCTGAAGGTATTCATAATTACTTTATATTTGGTTTTGCTAAAAGGCTGGAATGTAATTTGTGGTCATATTGCTACCATGAGGGTAGACCTTACCTGAGGAAGATATCTACACAGGAAAGAGCAGAGCCAAGATATAAAGAAAGACAGATTTAGGCCGAGCGGGGTGGCTCACGCCTGTAATTCCAGCACTTTGGAAGGTCGAGGCGGGCGGATCATTTGAGGTCAGGAGATGGAGACCATCCTCGCTAACACGGTGAAACCCCGTTTCTACTAAAAAATACAAAAAAAAAAAAAAATTAGCCCGTCGTGATGGCGGGCGCCTTTAGTCCCAGCTACTGGCTGAGGCAGGAAAACGGCGTGAACCCGGGAGGCGGAGCTTGCAGTGAGCAGAGTTCGCATCACTGCACTCCAGCCTCCAGCCTGGGCGACAGAGCAAGACTCGTCTCAAAAAAAAAAAAAAAAAGAGAAAAAAAAAAAAAAGAAGAAGAAAAGAGAAGAAAAAAGAAGAAAAGAAAAGGAAGAAAAGAAAGATGTATAAGGGCATATTTTGAACACACAAATCGGTCTGGATATCAAGTAATCCCAGTTAAGTTACTTTAAAAAGTCCCAGTTTATGTTGGGTCTTTTGTTACATGAAACAGAAAGAGTCCTAACTAATGCAGTTGGTTAAAAAAAAATTATTTGTTTTTCACTTCCAGGGTAATTAATATATTGTAAATTCAGGAAAGATGTGCTTCAGGATTTTTTTTGACTGAAATAGTGATGTCTTTTTGTGAATATTCATTCTTCAGTAGACTAATTGGCCAGCAGAAAACACCAAACTCTGTCTAGCATGTATGTATCAATTAAACATGAAATAACATGAATTATATGATCATAATTTTTATATTCAAATTTCATTTCAAAATACATTACTTTTTAGTGGTAATAGTAGTCCTTCCACCAGTGGAGGGTTGGTTATGAGAGGAATATATTTCTTGCCGCAACTTTGAGAGTTCCTTACAGATAAAAGATAATATAATCATTTGATGGAAAGTAGAAACATGAGATAATAAATACATTTAATCATTTAGAAGGGTTACTAACAATGATTATACTCCCTCCCTTTTACTCCTTTTTAGCCTTGAGGTAATAATGTTCTAATCCCACTTGTTGAATATCACCTAGTGTTGCTTCACAGTACCTAATAAGTTATATTATATGCCTGTGCAGGAACCTGCAACTGATACAGGATATCTAAATTTGGAAGATAACTTGAGATTGAATGGGCGTGGTTCTCAAGATGAGGATGTGAAAGTTGTTGCTCTGAAAAGCCTGAAAAGTATATCCATAGAAGAAAAGTACTGAAACTTTAATATATAAGCAGATATAGTTTCTAACAAGATATTATCAATGAATGTTACTACCAGCACCATTTGCTCCATAACAGCAATACAATATTACCTATAATTTTTGATAATTCCTTCAGTACCTATTGAATGCCAGGTCGTGGACTACATGCTACAGATACAAGGAGGAATATAACACATGCTTTAATGAAGCAGCTCATAATGTAGTAAGGAGGTCACAGTCTACTGGGAATTTCACTGCTAATGAAATATAAAATCAATGTCTTAAAAATATTAAATGTACAACAGCATTTATTTTTTGCTTCAATTCTAACTTTCATTTGAATTATTTCTCCTGAAATATGTATATTCTACTTCCTCACTTGCACCTACATTTTATTGCATGAAATAAAGTGACTCCTGGATATGTGTCCTTTTCTAGTCCACGGGAAGTATTTATCCTACAGTACTACAGTACTAAGTTGTATTACTTTTCTCCATCCCCACCCCTTCCTTTTATACCTCTGACTGACGCTTTATAAGGGAATCCTTCTCTTCCAGCAAGCTTGTCAGTTCATGAAGCTTAAATTGGAAGTCACTACAACTTCCATCCCTCTTTGAAACATCTTTATGGTACTGGGTTAATTGGGACTAAGGATTTAAAAAGAAATAAGTATTAGTATAATATTTATATAGAAAATATGTAACTGAGTTCCAGGGAGGTTAAGTGACACAAACTCGCACAGTTAGTTATGAAATGAAAGTAAAACACCAATAGTCATAAACTTTCACAGAATTTCATGAGTATGTAATATGAAATGAAATGCCAATTACAAATTTCTCCTTTTTTTAAGGTGTCTTTGCTATGTAGGACTAAACATTATCTATGTAACAGTCTTAGGCCACAAGATTTAAAGTAAAGCTAAGAAAACAGGCATTTTAGAGTCCTTGAAATGATAATTCAGGAAATTGCAATACCAATAACTACTATTATATTCTGATTTTCAGTTCACAAAATATTCCTCCTCCATGAATTATCTCAGTTCTCACAGCAGTCCTGTGAAATAAGCATTATTATAATCTTCATTTACAAAACCAGAGAGGTTAAATGACACAGTCAGGCAGTAACATAGCTGCAACTCCAAGACAGATCTTCTGACTACAAATATTGTCCATTTCCCTCTTTACCTCATATGTGTATAGCTTAGGTAGAAGTGCTATTAGTAATGTTGGGATGGAAAAGAAATCAGTGGAGGAAATCTGCTAGAAGTATTGGTAGGTTTTTATAACAAATTATATTTTGTTTCATTTTGATTTTTGGTAAAAATTACACAGTGATGTTTGGAGAGACAAATTTATGATTATTTTGTTTATGAAAACATTTAACTATATTTTACTACATTTAGGAATCAGTAAAATAAGGGTTAAATTAAGTAAATTCAACCTAGAATTACAAGATAAGGTAATATATACTTACAAATATCACCTTAATTTTGATGTCAACTATAGGTACATAAAACTTAACGCTGTTTTCCTCCTCATGCTTGACAAAGTCCTTGCTATTTACCATCCCTCGAAATTAAGTGAGAATTTTTACAAATCTAACTGTGGCTCTGTTGAGTAATCTCAAATATTGCTTTTGTCTATACAAGCATGCTTTAGGCAAGATCATAAAGAGTTATCTACTTATCCCAAACAATAAATTAATAAAAACCAAAACACTGAAATGAATGTCTTATTTCACTTTCCTGGAAGAGATTAAACTAAATTAGAAAATAATTTAACAGTTATATTTTAGACACAGTAATGTGTATTTAAAACAAAAGGATACATGACATATTTCTAAAACTCTACCTTCAGCTATTTTTTTCTTGTAGCTTTAAACTTGAATCCATCATTATCTTGCTAGAAAGTTTGTGCTGACCTGTGTATTTATGCAGTGTAGGATCAACATACCCTCAGCCTGCAGATCTCTCTGTCTTTCTCCATTCTCAAGTTTTTTACCATCTCCGTGTAATGGTTGCCAATCTCATCCATTTTAGCCTGCAGCATTGGGCCTGTGCAAGTCTCAGAAACCTACAGAAGGCAAAATAACTATCTGTAATTGGATTGTTTTGAAGAAAATATGTGTTACGTTACAAGGATTATTATTATATGAAAACCACATGATTAAGTAAGACATTGAAATAATGAAAGTGATTTTCCGGAACTGCATTATAAAGTTCAAATGTCAGTCATTAAGATCTAACAGTATGTGAAGGAAAACAGTCCATATATTTTCTCAAGATTAATATATATTTTTATATATATATTTATATATATTATAAATATATATATTTATTATTGCCAACGCTAGGATTACAATGATGTAACTAAGGTAATACTGTATATTTAAAAGGAAGTTTTAATACCTGCATTCTAAGGTTTTGATTCTCTTGCTCTAAATTACGTTTACAATATTCCAGTTCTTTTAGTCTGTATTCCATGTCTGATAGTGTATGTCGAAGAGAGAGATTGTTTTCTTCCAGTGCCTGGCATTTTGAACTTGAGTCTTGGAGTCCTTGCTGTAAAGAAGACACAAGTACATAAGATAGATGCATTTTGTTTTTGGTGAGGGAGTGTTCTTTTTATTGATTCATTCAATTGAATCAAGTAAATATTTTCCTATGCCCAGTTTTCTTATACTCTTGGTCTTAGATGGTACTTGTAAGTCAGCCATGTAAGATATTATAGTGGTGCCTCTAGTCTCACTTGCCTATTTTGTGTGACAGGGAATCATGAGTAGATGAATTTATAATGTCTCAATTTAACAATCAGACTCTTGCTACTCTGTGACAATACTACCCTGCTTTCTAGTAGGCACAAAAACAACTATATGCCTGATTATTTATGTGACAACTAGTAACTAAGCAAGAATTTGGGACAGCCATAGGAGTAAAGGTCAGGAAGAGGGTAATCCTTAGAGACTACTTACAATTTCCTAGGAATTCTCTCTGCTCAGATATCCAGAGAACTCATCTAGGGTTTTTTCAATCATTTATTTATTGCACAAACATGTGTTAAGGTCTACAACAGCTTTTTTTCATTGACATGTTAGTAGATTAAATAAATGCATGAACCTAAATTTTTAGTATTTATACAATTCTGGTCACCCAACAAGACAAATAATTGTGTCCCATATGTGCTTTATATCTCAAATAGATGAGATTATCTGTTTTTCTGAGAGGGCTTTCAGCCATTGGAAATACCCGAAGCCACTCAATTCTCATATGAACAAATTTTTCCATCATATTTTCATTCTGTCTTGATCATATCTCATAACTCCAGTGTGCCAGTAATTGTGCATATGAAAAGCTATCAATCTAGATTAACATCAACAAAAACATCAATTTACCTTCTGCTGGTGATTATTTGCTCTCACTGATGCCAAGAGTTCTTCATACTCTTTTATTTGAGTTTCTTTGAATGATAAATCTTTCTCAAGTCTCATCTTGTCATTTTCCAGTGACTAGAAGCATAAATTATTTATTATGATTCAGAATTACAGAAACTTAACAGTCACATAATACAAAGACTTGTTTACCTTGGAAGATTTAAATAAGTACTTGTTGCATTTGTACTTGCTTAATAAAGCAGAATTCTTAAAAGTTAAGAAAATATGGGATAGGAAGTGATTGAAACTTCCAAAACCTTCACTGAAAGAGACATTTTGATGGACTAACTGTACATGAAATGAAGCAAAGCCTTCTGAAATATTTTAATGTTTTCCTTCAATCTACAAAGAGTTCTTGTTAATCCCAGCAAGTGGTAAATTTTTAAATTAGAGTCTAAATATGTTCATCATAACCTAGAAACAACAAAACTACTCCAAAGTCCTCAAGGCATTATTCAATGTGTGGAAAGCATTCTGAATGTATCTAGCGGATGGCACCAAGAACACCACTAAAATAGAAAATAGGAAAAATTAATTTTTTAGAGAAAAATGTTTTCAAGTTATATTTGAATGGAAATTCGGAGTATGCTTTATAATTATGAAAAACGGGGGATTTACCTTCAATGAGTCAGATTATTTTAATTCTGAAGACGACTCTCTGGCTTTAAGCATTAAATTGCCTTAGTGGTAAACTAAATGATAAGTGCACATCCAGCATTCTTTCATTTACATTTTGGATACCTCTTTTCTCCTCTCTCAATGCCAATTAACTGTTTGAAGAAAATAATTTAGCTTTGTCGGAGTAAGCATAATATTGTGCTATATTAAATTTTAAAAAATGTATACTGGACATCTTTATTTCTGTATTAGGAAGCTAGGAACTAGAAAGGCTTTGGAAAAAATCAAAATAAATCTTACTGTCAAGTCATTTTGAAGATGTCCAAGCTCCTCCCGTATGTTGCTAAATGTGGACAGCACTAGTCGGAGTGACTTATCAGACATACCCCTCATCTGCAGGAAGAAAGGATTCATGGTTTAGTTTTATTAACATTTGAAAATAGGCAATATAAGTGAAAGTTATCTTTTTTTTGTTCCTACTAGCAAACTTATTAATAATTTTACTTTGATATGGCAAATTAGAATAGTGATACAATGCATTTTGTCTATAGTGTGTGTAAGTAATCCAAATAATATTCCTGAAGATAGCAATGTATTTATAACAAATATTTATTATTTTTTCCATGATAAAGTATCATCTTTGTCACAAAGTAGAATCCTAGCAACAGAATTTAATTTTTACATTATTCTTTATTTAAAAGATTAGAAGAGATGAGACAGTCAATCATCAAATAATAAAATGAATCTCCCTAAGTGTATTGCCAACTGCTTGAATTTTGCCTGAGGTGAGAAGAATATAATTATAATTAAGTTTAACTTTAAAGCATAGAGCTATCTCAATTTTTTTTTTTTTTTTTTTTTTTTTTTTTAACCAGAGTCTCACTCTGTCACCTAGGCTGGAGTGTAGTGGCATGATCTCAGTCGACTGCAATCTCTGCCCCTTGAGTTCAAGTAATTCTTCCACCTCAGCTTCCCAAGTAGCTGGGTCTACAGGTACACACCAAAACACTCGGTGAATTTTTGTATTTTGAGTAGAGAACGGGTTTCACTGTGTTGGCCAGGCTGGTCTCTGGAAACTACTGACCTCAAGTGATCCACCAGCCTTGGCCTCCTAAAGTGCTGGGATTACAGATGTGAGCCACTGCACCTGGCTTATCTCAAATTTTAAAGAGAGAGGACACTCTTTTACTAGATTATTCTTATTTCATTAAAGAAAAATTGTTTAAAAAACAGACAACTTCAGCTTCTGGGAAGATGGAGTAGAAATACTTTCCACAACCAATCAGACATTGTTTAAGGCATAACTTTGTAACTTTAGCCTCTGATTGGTCACTTTCTGCAACCAATCCGACTGATAACGGACCAGTACTTCATTTACATAGAGTGTACACCAAGTTACCAGTGGGAAACCTCTAGAGGGCATTTAAATCACATAAAATTCTGTAACTGCGCTCTTCAGCCAATTGCTCAGCCCACTCCCACCCTGTGGAGTGTGCTTTCGTTTTCGATAAATCTCTGCTTTTGTTGCTTCATAAAAAAAAGAAAGAAAAAAAATACTTTTCCCTAGCCTTCCTGTTAAGTACAACTAAAAACCTTGGACATTATATATAAAATAAATATAAAAAGACTCAAATTGGTGACAAGAGAAATGATTGGTTAGGAATCTTGGGACCTGAGAAATGACACAGCAGTGAGTTCCTGGATTTTCTTTTTGCTTCATATATTAGATCAGTGTTGGGGAAGCTGGTAATCTAGTTACATCAATGGACAACAAAAGTCCTGAAAAGAGAATTCTCTCTCTAGCCAAAGGACCATGAAAGGGTCAGCCTAGCAGGACAGAAAGCTTTTAGATAGTAACCACTCTATCTTAGCCAAACACCACAGAAGAAACTGCAACTCTACTTCCACACAGACAATCGACGGCAAAGAAGAGAGCTTAGACTGCCCCCTTGTCAGGCTCTAGGGAGGTACACAACACCATTCACTGGGATGGTGTCAGAAAAGGCAGAGTGAAGAGATGGTGCTTTCATTCCTACTGGCCAAAAATGAAATTCCATGCACTGTGATGTCAGTTGAGACTGTGAAGGGAGCTTGGACTTTCACCCTATTGCATCAAGAGAAGCTGAGTGAGGGAACCTCCACTTCCACCACCAGCTGGCAACAATAGGTAGTGCACACACTTTCACTGATATTTGAATATTTGAATAAGACTCAGAGAACCACAACATAAAAATGGCCAGGTCTCCTATCCAAGTACTAGCCAGGCTCAATCCTGCTTAGCTTCTGAGATCAAACAAGATCAGGCATGTTCAGGGTCAATTGAAAATCACTCATAATTCCAAGAACAACAAATAACTCAATAAGAAAAAACACTTAATTGATGACAACATCAAGATAATAGAAATGTTAGAATTATCTGATAAAGTGTGTAAAACAATCATCATAAATACTTCAACAAGAAGTTGCAAAGAGACTGTAAAAATACATTGTCCCAACAACAAAATAAGTCTCAGCAAATAAATAGAAGACATAAAGAATACCTAAATGGAAATTTTAGAACTGAAAAGGACAATAACAAGACAAAGAAACAAAAACCAAACCAAAACAACAAAACTCTCAAGAGGTAGGCTAAAAAGCAGAATAGAGAGAACACAGGAAAGAATTAGTGAACTTAAAGATAGAATAAAATAAAGTATATAATCTGAATATCAGAAACAAATAGATTAGAAAAAATTAAACAGAGCCTAAGGGCCTGTGGGTGTATACCACATATCTAGTTTTCATGTTCAGAGTTCTGGAAGGAAAGGAGAAAGAGGATGGAGCTGAAAAAATGTTTAAAAAATTATGACTGAGAAGTTTTCCAAATTAGTAAAACCTGGTAACATACATATTCAAGAAGCTGAGCATATCCCAAACAGGATAAACCCAAAGAAATCCATTACCAGGCAAATCAGAGTCAAACTTCTTTAAACTAAAGACAGACTAAAAATTTTCAAAGCAGCAAGAAAAACATTAATTATTGGGAATAACAATTCAAATGACAACAGATTTCTCATTACAAATCATGAAGCCCAGAAGGAACTAGCATATTATTTTTTAAGTACTGAAAGAAAATAATTGTCAACTGTAAATTCTATATGCAGTGAAATTATCCTTTAGGAATGGAGGGAAAATCACATTTTCGGATGAGGGAAAATGAAAATAATTTGTCACTAGCAGACCTACCCTTAAAGAATAGCTAAAAGAAGTTGTCTAAAGAAAAGAAAAGGATAAAAGAAAGAATTTGGAACATTAAGAAGGAAGATATAGCATGGCAAGCAAAAATATGGTAAATACAATAGGTTTTCCTTCTTTTCTAGAGTTTTCTTTTTTTATTATACTTTAAGTTCTGGGATACATGTGCAGAATGTGCAGGTTTCTTACATAGGTATGCATGTGCTATGGTGGTTTACTGCACCCATCAAACTGTCGTCTACATTAGGTGTTTCTTCTAATGCTATCCCTCCCCTAACCCCTCACCCCATGACAGGCCCTGGTGTGTGATGTTCCCATGTGTTCTCACTGTTCAACTCCCACTTATGAGTGAGAACATGAGGTGTTTGGTTTTCTGTTTCTGTGTCAGTTTGCTGCAAATGATGGTTTCCAGCCTCATCCATGTCCCTGCAAAGGACATGAACTCATCCTTTTTTATGGCTGCATAGTATTCCATGGTACATATGTCCCACATTTTCTTTATGTAGTCTGTCATTGATGGGCAATTTGGGTTGGTTCCAAGTCTTTGCTATTGTGAATAGTGCTGCAATAAACATACATGTGCATGTGTCTTTATAGTAGAATGATTTATAATCTTTGGGTATATACCCAGTAATGGGATTGCTGAGTCAAATGGTATTTTTAGTTCTAGATCCTTGAGGAAGCGCCACACTGGTTAAACTAACTTACACTCCAACCAACAGTCTAAAAATGTTCCTATTTCTCCACATGCTCTCAAGCATTTGTTTTTTCCTGACTATTTGATGATCGCCATTCTAACTGACATGAGATGGTATCTCATTGTGGTTCCGATTTGCATTGCTCCAATGACCAATGATGATGAGCATTTTTTCCTATATTTGTTGGCTGCATTAATGTCTTATTTTGAGAAATGTCTGTTCATATCATTTGGCCACTTTTTGATGGGGTTGTTTTTGTCTTGTAAATTTGTTTAAGTTATTTGTAGATTCTCAGTATTAGTCCTTTGTCAGATGAATAGATTGCAAAAATTTTCTCCCATTCTGTAGGGTGCCTGTTGACTCTGATGATAGTTTCTTTTGCTGTGCAGAAGCTCTTTAGTTCAATTAGATCCCATTTGTCAATTTTTGTTTTTGTTGCCATTGTTTTTGGTGTTTTAGTCATGAAGTCTTTCCCATGCCTATGTCCTGAATGGTATTGCCTAGGTTTTCTTCTAGAGTTTTATGGTTTTAGGTCTTACATATAAGTCTTTAATCCATTTTGAGTTAATTTTTGTATAAGATGTAAGGAAGGGGTCCAGTTTCAGTTTTCAGCATATGGCTAGCCAGTTTTCCCAGCATTATTTATTAAATAGGGAATCCTTTTCCCATTGCTTGTTTTTGTCCAGTTTGTCAAAGATCCAATGGTTGTAAATGTGTGGCATTATTTCTGAGGCCTCTGTTCTGTTCCATTGGTCTATCTCTCTGTTTTGGTACTGGTACTATGCTGTTTTAGTTACTGTAACCTTGTAGTATAGTTTGAAGTCAGGTAGCATGATGCCTCCAAGCTTTGTTCTTTTTGCTTAGGATTTTCTTGGATATATGGGCTCTTTTTTTTGGTTCCATATGTAATTTAAAGTATTTTTTCTAATTCTGTGAAGAAACTCAGTGGTAGCTTGATAGGGTTAACACTGAATCTATAAATTACTTTAACTAATATGACCATTTTCAAGATATTGATTCTTCCTATCCATAAGAATGGAATGTTTTTCCATTTGTTTGTGTCCTCTCTTATTTCCTTGAGCAGTGGTTTGTAGCTCTCCTGGAAGAGGTCCTTCACATCCCTTATAAGTTGTATTCCTAGGTATTTTATTCTCTTTGTAGCAATTGTGAATGTGAGTTCACTCATGATTTGGCTCTCTGTTTGTCTATTATTAGTGTATAGGAATGTCTGTGATTTTTGCACATTGATTTTGTATCTTGAGACTTTGCTGAAGTTGCTTATCACCTTAAGGAGATTTTGGGTTGAGACAATGGGGTTTTCTAAATATACAATCATGTCAGCTGCAAACAGAGGCAATTTGACTTCCTCTCTTGCTATTTGAATACCCTTTATTTCTTTCACTTGCCTGGTTGTCCTGGCCAGAACTTCCAATACTGTGTTGAATAGGAGTAGTGAAAGAGGGCATCCCTGTCTTGTGCCAGTTTTCAAAGAGAATGCTTCCAGCTTTTGCCCATTCAGTATGATATTGGCTGTGGGTTTGTCGTAAATGGTTCTTATTATTTTGAGATATGTTCCATCAATACCTAGTTTATTGAGAGTTTTTAGCATGAAGGGGTGTTGAATTTTATCAAAGGCCTTTTCTGCCTCTATTGAGATAATCATGTGGTTTTTGTCATTGGTTCTGTTTATGTAATGGATTATGTTTATTGATTTGCATATGTTGAATCAGCCTTGCATTCTGGTGATGAAGCTGACTTGATCTTGGTGGATAAGCTTTTTGATATGCTGCTGAATTCAGTGTGCCTGTATTTTATTGAGGATATTTGCATTGATGTTCATCAGGGATATTGGCCTGAAATTTCCTTTTTTTGTTCTGTCTCTACCAGGTTTTGGTATCAGGATGATGCTGGCCTCATAAAATGAGTTAGGGAGGAGTCTCTCTTTTACTATTGTTTGGAATAGTTTCAGAAGGAATGTTACCAGCTCCTCTTTGTCCCTCTGGTAGAATTTGGCTGTGAATCTGTCTGGTCCTGGGCTTTTTGTTTTTTCTTTCTTTGTTTTTTGTTTGTTTGTTTGTTTTTGTGTTTTTTTGTTTGTTTGTTTGTTTGTTTTGGTTGGTAGGCTATTAATTACTGCCTCAATTTCAGAACTTGTTATTGGTCTATTCAGGGATTCAACTTCTTCCTGGTTTAGCCTTGGGAGGGTGTATGTTTCTAGGAATTTTTCCATTTCTTCTAGTTTTTCTGGTCTATTTGCTTAGATGTGTTTATAGTATTCTCTGATGGTAGTTTGTATTTCTGTGGGATCAGTGGTGATATCACCTTTATGATTTTTTATTGTGTCTATTTTTCTCTCTTTTCTTCTTTATTAGTCTGGCTAGTGGTCTATTTTGTTAATATTTTCAAAAAAGCCAGCTCCTGGAGTCATTGATTTTTTTGAAGAGTATTTCCTGTCTGTATCTCTCTCAGTTCTGTTCTGATTTTAGTTATTTCTTGTCTTCTGCTAGGTTTTGAATTTGTTTGCTCTTGCTTCTCTAGTTCTTTTAATTGTGATGTTAGGATGTTGATTTTAGATCTTTTCCACTTTCTCCTGTGGGCATTTAGTGCTATAAATTTCCCTCTAAACACTGCTTTAGCTGTGTCTCAGAGATTCTGGTATGTTGTGTCTTTGTTCTCATTGATTTCAAAGAACTTGTTTATTTCTACCTTGATTTCGTTATTTACCCAGTAGTCATTCAGGAGTAGATAGTTCAGTATCCATGTAGTTGTGCGGTTTTGAGTGAGTTTATTAATCCCGAGTTCTAATTTGATTGCACTGTGGTCAGAGAGACTGTTTCTTATGATTTTTGTTGCTTTATATTTGCTGAGAAGTGTTTTACTTCCAATTGTGTGGTAGATTTTAGAATAAGTGTGATGTAGTGCTGAGAATAATGTACATTCTGTTGATTTGGGGTGGAGAATTCTGTAGATGTCTATTAGGTCTACTTGGCCTAGGGCAGAGTTCAAGTCCTGAATATCCTTTTGAATTTTATGTCACATTGATCTGTCTAATATTAACAGTAGGCTGTTAAAGTCTCCAACTATTATTGTATGGGAGTCTAAGTCTCTTTGTAGGTCTCTAAGAACTTACTTTATGAATCTGGGTGTTCCTGTATTGGGTGCATATATATTTAGGATAGGTAGCTCTTCTTGTTGCATCAATCCCTTTACCATTATGTAATGCCCTTCTCTGTCTTTTTTAAATCTTAATTGGTTTAAAGTCTGTTTTATCACAGACTAGGATTGCAACCCCTGCTTTTTTTTTTTCTTTCCATTTGCTTGGTAAATCTTCCTCTATCCCTTTATTTTGAACCTATGTGTGTCTTTGCATGTGAGATGGTCTCCTGAATACAGCACACTGATGGGTGTTCACTCTTTATCCAGTTTGCCAGTCTGTGCCTTTTAACTGGGGCATTTAGCCCTTTTACATTTAAGGTTAACATAGTTATGTGTGAATTTGATCCTGTCATTATGATGCCAGCTGGTTACTTTGCCCGTTAGTTGATGCAGTTTCTTCATAGTGTCGATGGACTTTACAATTTTTTATATTTTGGTAGTGGCCGGAACTGGTTTTTCCTTTCCATATTTAGTGCTTCCTCCAGGAGCTCTTGTAAGGCAGGCCTGGTTGTGACAAAATCTTTCAGTATTTGCTTGTTTGTAAAGGATTTTATTTCTCCTTGGCTTGTGAAGTTTAGTTTGGCTGGATATGAAATTCTGGGTTGAAAATTCTTTTCTTTAAGAATGTTGAATATTGTCCCCTACTCTCTTCTGCCTTGTAGGGTTTTTGCAGAAAGATCCACTATTAGTCTGATGGGCTTCCCTTTGTGGGTAACCCGACCTTTCTCTCTGGCTGCCCTTGACATTTTTTCCTTCATTTCAACCTTGGTGAATCTAACGATTATGTGTCTTGGGTTTGCTCTTCTCAAGGAGTATCTTTTTGGTGCTCTCTGTGTTTCCTGAATTTGAATGTTGGCTGGTCTTGCTAGGTTGGGGAAGTTCTCCCGGATAATATCCTGAAGAGTGCTTTCCAACTTGGTTCAATGCTCCCCATCACTTTCAGGTGTACCAATCAAACGTAGATTTGATCTTTTCACATAGTCCCATATTTCTTGGAGGCTTTGTTCATTCTTTTTCATTGTTTTTTCTCTAATCTTGTCTTCTTGCTTTATTTGGATAAATTGATCTTCAATCTGGGATATCCTTTATTCTGCTTGATCAATTTGGCTATTGATACTTGTGTATGCTTCACGAAGTTCTCATGCTGTGTTTTTCAGCTCCATCACGTCATTTATGTTCTTCTCTAAACTGGTTATTCTAGTTAGCAATTCCTCTAACCTTTTTTCAAGGTTCTTAGCTTCCTTGCATTGGGTTAGAACATGCTCCTTTAGCTCGGAGGAGTTTGTTACTACCCACCTTCTGAAGCCTACTTCTGTCAATTCATCAAACTCATTCCCCATCCAGTTTTGTTTACCTTCCTGGCAAGGAGTTGAGATCCTTTGGAGGAGAAGAGTCATTCTGGTTTTTGGAATTTTCAGCCTTTTTCCACTGTTTTTTCCTCATCTTCGTGGATTTATCTACCTTTGGCCTTTGATGTCAGTGACCTTCGGAAGTGGTTTGTGTGTGGACATCCTTTCTGTTGATGTTCATGCTATTCCTTTATTTTTGTTAGTTTTCCTTCTAATAGGCCCCTTCTGCTTCACGTCTGCTGGAGTTTCCTGGAGGTCCACTCCAGACCCTGTTTGCCTGGGTATCACCAGCAGAGGCTGCAGAACAGCAAAGATTGCTGCCTGTTCCTTCCTCTGGAAGCTTCATCCCAGAGGGGTACCCACACAATACCAGCTGGAGCTCTCCTGTTTGAGGTGACCATAGACCCCTGCTGGGAGATATCTCCTAGTCAGGGGGCCCAGGCGTCAGAACCAGTTGAGGAGGCAGTCCGTCCCTTAGCAGAGCTAGATCACTGTGCTGGGAGATCTGCTGCTCTCTTCAGAGCCAGCAGGCAGGAACGTTTAAGTATGCTGATGCTGCACCCACAGCTGTCCCTTCCCTCAGGTGCTCTGTCCCAGGGAGATGGGACTTTTATCTGTAAGCCCCTGACTGGGGCTACTGCCTTTCTTTCAGAGATGACCTGCCCAGAGAGGAGGAATCTAGAGAGGCAGTCTGGCTACAGAGGCTTTGCTGAGCTGTGATGGGGTCCACCCAGTTTGAACTTCCTGGCAACTTTGTTTGTTTACACTGTGAGGGGAAAACCTCCTACTCAAGCCTTAGTAATGGTGGATGCCTCTCCCCCGCACCAAGCTTGAGTGTCCCAGGTTGCCTTCAGACTGCTCTGCTGGCAGCAAGAATTTCAAGCCAGTGGATCTTAGCATGCTGGGCTCCATGGGGGTGGGATCCACTGAGCTAGACCACTTGGCTCCCTGGCTTCAGCCCCCTTTCGGGGGGAGTGAAGGGTTCTGTCTCACTGGTGTTCCAGGTGCCACTAGGTTATGAAAAAAAAAAAAAACTCCTGCAGCTAGCTCAGTGTCTGCCCAAATGGCCACCCAGTTTTGTGCTTGAAACCCAGGGCCATGATGGTGTAGGCACCCAAGGTTATCTCCTGGTTTATGGGTTTTGAAGACCGTGGGAAATGTGTTGTATCTGGGCCAGAGTGTAGAGTTCCTCATGGCACAGTCCCTCACCGCTTCCCTTGGCTAGGGAAAGGAGTTCCCCAACCCCTTGCACTTCCCGGGTGAGGTGACACCCCACTCTGCTTCTGCTTGCCCTCTGCGGGCTGCACCCACTGTCTAACCAGTCCCAATGAGATGACCTGGGTACCTTAGTTCAAAATGCAGAAATCATTTGTCTTCTGCATTGATCTCTCTGGGAGCTGCAGACCCGAGCTGTTCCTATTCAGCCATCTTGCCCTGGAAACTTTTCTAGAATTTTCTAAATTATGTTAAGTGGTTGAAGCAAAATTTAGTAACACTGTCTAATGTAGTTCTCAATGTATGTGGAGAGAATATTTAAGACAATTATAAATGCAGATAATAAAGATATGTAAAGGAAGCAAAATTTTATACATTTCACTGAAACTGGTGAAATATCAACACCAGTACACTGGGCTAAGTGTTTAAATGGTTTAAAATAATATACAATGTAATACTTAGAGCAACCACTAAAAAGCCATAGTAAGAGATACAAGCAAGGGTACTAGAGACAAATTAAAGTGGAATTCTAAAACATGTTCAAGTAATCCATGGGAAAGCAGGACAAAGAAAACAGGGAAACAAAAATTAGAGACAACAAACAGGAAATAAAACAAAATGACTGATCTAGCCCTAACATAACAATAATTGCAACTTATCTAAATATACAAAATAAATAAAAGACAGAGATTGACTGAGAGGATAAAGAAAAAAAATCCCACTCCCATATCTATAAGATACTCACTTCAAATAAAATGAAAATTTTGCGCATATATATGTATATATATGATAGTAAAAGGTTGGACAATAATCAAACCACACAAACATTAATCAAAAGAAAGTTAAAGCCATGCTAAAAGGGAAATTGTAGCACTAAATGCTTATATTAGAAAACAAGAGAGGTTCCAAATCAATAACCTAAGTTCCTATGTCAAGCACCTAGACAAATAAGAGCAAAATATACCAAAAGCAAGCAAAGATAGGGCGTAATACAGATAAGAACAGAAACTTATCATTTTTGTGGTAAGACCATTAAAATTCATTCTTTTAAAACAGAAATCAATGAAACTGAAAACAGAAAAACAATAGTGAAGACCAATGAAACTAAAATCTGCTTATTTGAAAAAGTCAATAAAATTGATAAGCCTCTGACAAGATTGACAAAGAAGAAAAACAGAAGACACTAATTATTAATATCAGGAATTAAATAGAGAATAGCAGTACAGCCATCAAAAGGATAAAATACTATAAACAACATGAACAACTATACATGCATAGATTTGACAACTTAGATGGAATGTACTACTTCTTTGATAAACACAAGATACCATAACTCACCCAATATAAAATAAATCATTTGAAGAGCCCTGTAACTATTAAGGAATTGAATTTAGTTTTTTTATTCCCCTAAACCAAATCTCCAGGCCCAGATATTTTCACTGGAGAATTCTATCGAATGTTAAAAAGGAATTAGCAACAAATATTCAGAGTCTTCTAGAAAATAGAAATGGAAGAAACATTTCCTAACTCATTTTATAAAACTTGTATTACCCTGATATCAAAACCAAAGAGAGTACCGAAAAAAAGAAAGAAAAGAAAACTACAAACCTACAAACCAATGTGTCTCATGAACTTAGACGCAAAGATCCTCAGAAAGAGTTTTCAAAAAAAAATAGACCTGGAATGCACGTTGGATGGATATCCCACCACCAGAGATAATATCAAGAATGGCTCCCAGATTCAGGTTTTGAGGAGCATATGTGTTCCTCAAACCACCATCTATAATACAGACTGTTTGTCACTAAAAATAATATTTCATTTAATTTTCATAAACATTATACCAGGTTCAATACTTTGGTGATCAACAAAGACCTGAGACCAAATATCAAACTTAGAAATTGGTGTCACCAGACAAAACTAGATTATCTTTAGGTTCATTTGTTGGAAAAACATGTACTCTTCTCTTTAGTCATATTTTCTTAGCATCTATCTTTTTTTTTTTTTTTTTTTTTGAGACGGAGTCTTGCTTTGTTGCCCAGGCTGCAGTGCAGTGGTGCGATCTCAGCTCACTGCAATCTCCACCTCCTGTATTCAAGCCATTCTCCTGCTTCAGCCTCCCAAGTAGCTGGGATTACAGGCATGCGCCAACATGCCCAGCTTATTTTTGTATTTTTAGTAGAGAGACGGGGTTTTACCATGCTGACCAGGCTGGTCTCAAACTCCTGACATCAAGGGATCCGCCCACCTCAGCCTCCCAAAGTGCTGGGATTACAGGCGTGAGCCACCGCACCCAGTCCTTATTATCTGTCTTGATCTGTGGTCTCTCCCTTCCTCATGGGGAATTTACTGTTCCAGTGGTCTCTAGTCTTCCACAATTCTGGAAAAGTAAGGAATTGGCCTTTCCATTTCTCCTTGCCAATGATGAGATAGGGTGTGTGTGGTAGGAAAGAGGGTGGAATGGAGAAGAGGAAGGCAAAAACTATGAGATAGAGTCAGATTGTACTAAAGTGCTGAGGGGTAAATAAGGGCATTCTATAGAAGGGAATAATATTTCCAGAATGTGTTCCCAGATGCTAGTCATTCAATATACTTTTTGGTGATCTCACTAAACTGAAATATAACCCTAGTCTAATAAAAGAATCATCAACTCTTAGGAAAGAGGATTTTAATTTGGGACTTTCTGTTCTTAATCAAGGGAAGCAACCTAGGAAGCTGTTTGTTAGTGTTGATTTCACACATCCACGCTTGACCCCATCTCACCTGCAGAATGTAGCGAATTTGCTGTTTTGTAAACTCTGATAATCCTTTAGGAATCAATGATTCAATGTCTTCCAACTGTAAGAAAAAAAGGCTTATCCATGGAACAGATACATGTCAATCTTAAGAAAAGCAATCCACAGACTTTTGTGTAATGGGACATATTTTAGGAATATTAAAAGATTAATTCACTTTTTGAGAAACAGTTTCTATGAGTTTAATTTCTAGCTTTATCAGTTCTTATTTTAAAAAATCAATTATATTACAAACAGTATAAAAATAATCCTGAATTCCACGCATTCGAGGGAAAACCTTTAGGAAACCAATGAGAAGTTCCATTTCTATTTTTAAAAAGATGAAATTAAAACAAAAGCAAAATGGTCTATTAAATACCTTTACACACTTTATTCATTGTATATTTTTAAAAACTGGAAGTTTTTTTGGGTGATATGACATTCTAGAAGTTCATTTTTGAAATAATGAAAACTTTGGGAAATAAAAATTAAGGGTGTTACAGGTTTTACTGAGAATTTACATAGAGCTGTGGTGACTTTTGAAAGATTGTAATGTTGCCACCACAACACTGAAACAGCTTCAACTAATTTTAAGTGAGGAGCTGAAGGGAAGTATTTCTTAAAGGTAATTTAGGAATTACTGAATAATTGTAATGAATGCAGTATACCAGTACACTGGAAAAAACGATTAAAATCACAAAAGAGGGAACTGTGCTTTTTATTGCATTGAAATAGGTTTTTCTCTATTTGATTATTCTATTAAAAGCAATTATTAAGATAATATGCATATGTACTAGATTAATACTTGAACATATTTTTACTTTAAGTTGCTGACTGGCATGGCACATACAAGGTTTTGAAGCATATTAAAACTAAATTTGCTATTTAATTAATCATATAGATTTCAGTTTTCTAAAGCAGAGAATATGTGGTCAGTGAAATAAGTCTTGTACCCCATAAATAAATGCACCTACTATGTACACACAGAAATGAAAAATAGAACATTTCAAATAAATATTGCAATAAGCATAGACAAATCACAAAGTGACAGTTGATAAAACTTTTTTGTGAATGATTAGTAGTTTTATAGTTATTATAAATATGTAGTGTTTATATAATTTTAAAGGCAAAATGGCCACAAATTTTTTCACTTACCTGCATTTTCAGTCTAGTAAAGGTACTTAACTAAAAGAATATTATTATTGCAAATATCAGAATCTCTTATTACACTATATTCGATTTTCAACTATTTTTGCACTTACCTCATCTGTAGACTCAAAGTCTTGTTTGCTGCAAGAACAAAAAAAATGATAGACAACTTTAGGAAAGTATATTCACTGATCATATATAAATGCTAGTTTCCTATTAATTGTATCTTACTTTTTGAAATATAAGAGGACTTATTCAATTTATAAGCACAAGTGAAAATATTAAAACTAAAATGGCACTTTTACTTAGTTTGACTAAAATATTTTTTCTGGAATTAGCAGATCTATTAAAAATGAACATCCGAATAACAAAATAATAAAATATACAGAAGTGGTTAGTACCATCCGTTAGCACCAGTTTAATTGTGGCTAGATTAGAAGTCCCCTGTGCTTGGCAATAAATGCTACTTGGGTGAATAAATAACAAAAATAGCTTTTCTCTCTCTATTTCCACTTTCATTTTCTCCTTCTTGTATCTTTCAGTGCTGATTCCATCTTCTCTCCACAGTGTTTTCAAGTTCTTCATACCCTATTTAATAAAATCAAAGCTTGCAAGAAAAGCCTGAATAACTCATTTAATCTATACTAGAGTATATTTGGCAATGACTAGCTTGAATGATATTTGAATAGTTACATAGGGACAAAGCATTAAGCAAAATGATCAAAATTCTAGTGGGGTAATAGAATTTCCAGCATCATAATGAGGATTTGGTCACAGGGCTTGAAAGACCCTTTGTGGAGCCATGATAGGTAGGAAAATGCTGAAGAAGATTTGTTTCTGGTTATACCAGACTGGCACTTGCTCCTTTGGGAATGTTGAAAACTGGAAAGGATACATTGATACTGTTGTCTGGGGCAAGACACAGGCCTTCATTTTTGCCAACTTGTTCCCACTCTTCTTGATGGAAGAATTAGGCCCAAAATATATATGGTAAACATACTTCTCAAACAAATGAACAGAAAACAGTAAACATGGGTTCTGACAGCAAGGCATAATATTTATTTTATTTTAAAATAATTAACTTGACTTTATTGCCTAATAGAATTTTATCATGAAAACATTTCAAGATTGATTTGTGTCTTCTTTTTTTTAACTTTTAAATTAAGTTGAGGGGTACATGTACAGGTTTGTTATATAGGTAAATTGCATTTTGTGGTGGTTTGGTGTACAAATGATTTCATCGCTGAGGTAATAAGCACAGTACCCAATAGGTAGTTTTTTGATCCTCATCCTCCTCCCACCCTCCACCCTCAAGTAGGTCTGTTGTTCCCTTCTTTGTGTCTGTATGTACTCAATGTTTAGCTCCCACTTATAAGTAAGAACATGCAGTATTTGGCTTTCTGTTTCTGCATTCGTTTGCTAAGAATAACAGCCTCCAGCTCCGTCCATGTCCCTGCAAAGAACATGATCTCATTCTTTTATATGGCTATATACTATTCCATGGTATAGATGAACCACATTTCCATTATCCAGTCTAAATACCGTCAGTGGGCATTTAGGTTGATTCCACGTCATTGTTATTGTGAATAGTGCTGTGATGAACATAGGTGTGCAAGTGTCTGTATGGTAGAACGATTTATATTCCTTTGCGTATTGTTGAAAACAGTTTGGCAATTAGTCCAAGAACTTAAAACAGAATCAGCATTTGATTCAATGAATTTCTGGGTCAAATGGTGATTCTGTTTTAAGTTGTTGGACAAATTGCCAAACTGCTTTTCACAATGGCTGAACTAGTTTAGATTCCCACTGGCAGTGCATATGCATTACCTTTTCTCCACAACCATACCAGAATCAGTCATTTTTTGACTTTTTAATAACAACCATTCTGACTGGTGTGAGAAGGTATTTCATTGTGGTTTTGATTTGCATTTTTCTAATGTTCAGTGATGTTGAGGTTTTTTTCATGTGCTTGTCAGCTACATGTATGTCTTCTTTTGAAAAGTGTCTGTTCATGTCATTTGCCCACTTTTTAATGAGGTTGTTTGTTTTTTGCTTGTAAGTTGTCAAAAAGAAGTGTGGCAATTTTTCAAAGACCTAAAGACAGAGATACCATTCTACCCAGCAATCCCATAACTGTACATATACACAAAAGAATATAAATAATTCTACTGTAAAGACACATGCTTGTGTAAGTTCATTGCAGCACTATACTATTCACAATAGCAAAGACGTGGAATCAACCTAAATGCCATCAGTGATAGACTGGATAAAGAAAATGTGGTACATATACACCATGGAATACTACGTACCCATAAAAAACAAGATCATGCCCTTTGCAGGGACATGGATGGAGCTGGAGGCCATTATTCTTAGCAAACTAACACAGGAACAGAAAACCAAATACTGCATGTTCTCACTTATAAGTGGGAGCTAAATGATGAGAACACATGGACACATAGAGGGGGAACAACACATACTAGGGCCTATTAAAAGGTGGAGGGTGGGCGGAGGAAGAGGATCAGGAAAAATAACTAATGGGTACTAGGCTTAATACATGTGTGATGAAATAGTCTGTACAACAAACCCCCGTAACACAAGTTTACCTATGTAACAAGCCTGTACTTGTACTCCTGAACTTTAAAAAAATATTTAAATTCCTTATAGATTCTGGATATTAGACCTGTGTTGGATGCATAGTCTGCAAATATTTTCTTCTCTTATTCTGTAGATTGTCTTTTAAGTCTGTTGATAGTTTATTTTGCTGTGCAGAAGGTCTTCAGTTCAATTAGGTCCCATTTGTCCGTTTTTGTTTTTGTTGTAATTGCTTTTGGCATCTTTGTCCATGAAGTCTTTGTCAAGACTTAGGTCTAGAATGATATTTCCTAGGTTATCTTCGAGAGTTTTTATAGATTTTGGTTTCAGGTTTAAGACTTTAATCCAACTTGAGTTAATTTTTGTATATCGTGTAAGGAGGGTTCCACTTTCAATATTCTGCATATGGCTAACCAGTTATCCCAGCACCATCTATTGAATAAGGAGTCCTTTCCCCATTGCTTATTTTTGTAGATTTTGTCAAAAATCAGATAATTGTAGGTATTTGGCAATATTTCTGGGATCTCTATTCTGTTCCATGGGTCTATGTGTCTGTTTTTGTAGCAGTACCATACTGTTTTGGTTATTGTTGCCTTGTAGTAGAGTTTTAAGTTGGGTAATTTGATGCCTTCAACTTTGTTATTTTTGCTTAGGATTGTCTTGCTATTCCAGTCTTTTATGGTTCCATATGAATTTCAAAATAGTTTTCTTTAATTCTGTGAAGAATGACATTGTTAGTTTGATAGGAATAGCATTGAATCTGTAAATGGCTTTGGGCAGCCGTATTGTCATTTTGATAATACTGATTATTCTTATCCACTAGCATGGAATGTTTTTCTATTTGTTGGTGTCATCTCTGATTTCTGTGAGCAGTGTTTTGTAATTCTTATTGTAGAGGTCTTTTACTCCCTGGGTTAGCTGTATTCCTAAGTATTTTACTCTTTTTGTAGCAATCGTGAATGAGATTGTATTTTTGATTTGGCTTTCAGCTTGGATATTGTTGGTGTATCGAAATGTAGCTGATTTTTGTACATTGATTTCACATCCTAAAACTTTGTTTAAGTGGTGTATCAAATCAAGGAACCTTTGGGCAGAGACTATGGGGATTTCTAGGTATAGAATCATATTGTCTGCACAGAGGGATAGTTTGACTTCCTTTTTTCCTGCTTGAATGTCCTTTATTTCTTTCTCTTGCCTGAGAGCTCTGGCTGGGACTTCCAGTGCTATGTTGCATAGAAGTGGTGAGAGAGAACATTCTTATCTTGTTCTGGTTTCAAGAAGAATGCTTCCATCTTTTGCCCATTTAGTATGATGTTGCCTATGGGCTTATTAGAGATGGCTCTTATTATTTTGAAGTATGTTTCTTCAATTCTTAGTTTCTTGACAGTTTTTAACATGAAGGGATCTTACATTTCATCAGAAAACCTTTTCTGTATCTTTCGAGTGATCATGTGGTTTTTGTTTTCAGTTCTGTACTAGCATTTATTGATTTGCATATGTTAAACCTACCTTGCCTCCCAGAAATAAAGCCTACTTGATTGTGGTGTGGATTAGCTTTTTGATGTGCTGCTTAATTTGGTTTGCTAGTATTTTATTGGGGATTTTTGCATCAATGTTCATCAAGTATATTGGCCTTAATTTTTATTTTTTGTTGTGTCCATGCCAGGTTTTGGTATCAGGATGATGCTGGTCTTATAGAATGAGTTAGAAAGGAGTCCCTCTTTCTTATTTTTTCAGAAGAGTTTCAGTAGAAATGATACCAACTCTTCCTTATACATTTGGTAGAATTTGGTTGTGAATCCATCTGGTTTTGGGCTTTTGCTATTTGCTAGGCTCATTATTACTGACTCAGTTTCGGAACTCATTATTGGTCTGTTCAGGGATTCAGTCTCTTCCTGGTTCAATCTTCAGAAGTTGTATGTTTTCGGGAATGTATTTGCTTTAGGTTTTCTAGCTTGTGTGCATAAGGGTGTTTGTAATAGTCTCTGAGGGATTTTTGTATTTCTATCCCCTTTTCATTTCTGATTGCATTTATTTGTATCTTCTCACTTTTTCTCTTTATTAGTCTAGCTAAAGGTCTATCTTTCTCATTACTTCTTTCAAGGAAACAGCTTCTGGATTCATCACTCTTTTGTACAGTTTTTCATGTCTCAATTTCCTTCAGTTCAGCTTGAATTTGGTTATTTCTTGTCTTCTACTGTCTTTGGGGTTAGTTTTCTCTTGTTTCTATAGTTCCTCTAGATGTGTTTTTGGGTCGTTAATTTGAGATCTTTCTAACTTTTTGATATGGGAGGTTAGTACTATAAACTTCCCTTTTAACACTGCTTTGTTTGTATCCCAGAGATTCTGATACGTTGTATCTTTGTTGTGATTCGTTTCAAAGAATTTCTTGATTTCTGGCTTAATTTCATTATTTACCCAGAAGTCATTGGGTAAATAATGAAATTAAGGTTGTTTCACTTCCATTTAATTATATGGTTTTGAGTGATTTTCTTAGCATCAATTTCTATTTTTATTGTACTGTGGTTCAAGGGTGTAGTTGTTGTTATTTCATGGTTTTTTGTTTGTTTGTTTGTTTGTTTTTTGTATTTGCTGATGATTGTTTTATGCTCAATTTTTGGTCAATTTTGGAATATGTGCCATGTGCAGATGAGAAGAATGTATAGTCTGTTGTTTTGAGGCGGAGAGTTCTGTAGCTATCTCTTAGGTCCATTTTGTCAAGTGTTGAGTTAAGGTTCCGAATATCTTTGTTAGTTTTCTGTCTTGCTGATATGTCTAATACTGTCAGTGGAGTGTAACAATCTCCCACTGTTATTGTGTTGTTATCTAAATCTCTTCATAGCTCTCTATGAACTTTCTTTATGTATCTTGATGTGCCTGTGTTGGGTGCATATGTATGTGGGATTATTAGGTCTCATATTGAGCCCTTTACCATTATGTAATGCCCTTTGTCTTATTTGATTTTTGTTAGTTTAAAGTCTATTTTCTCTGAAATTAGGGTTGCAACACCTGCTTTTTTCTGTTTTCCATTTGCTTCGTCGATTTTTCTCCATCTCTTTACTTTGAGCCTATGGGTGTCATTTTATGTCACATGAGTCTCTTGAAGATAGGATACCTTTGAGTTTTGCTTCTTTATCCAACTAGCCACCCTGTACCTTTTAATTGGGGCATTTAGCCCATTTGTATTCGAGGTTAGTATTGATCCTGTCATCATGTTGTTAGCTGATTATTATGTAGACTTGTTGGTGTGGTTACTTTATAGTAACACAGGCTCCGCCAGTGTTCCTGTATGCGTTTGCCCGCATATAGTATCACTGTCCTGTGTACTTAAGTGTGTTTTTATAGTGTTTAATAATGGTCTTCCTTTCCATATTTAGCAATTCCTTCAGGACTTCTTGTAAGGTATGTTTGGTGCTACCAAATTCCCTAAGCATTTGCTTCTCTGAAAATGATCTTATTTCTCCTTTGCTTATAAAACTTAGTTTGGCCAGATGTGAAATTTTTGGTTGAAAATTATTTTCTTTAAGAGTGCTGAATATAGTCCCCCATTCTCTTTTGGCTTGTAGGGTTTCTACTGACAGATCTGTTGCTGACTCAATGAGGTTCTCTTTGTAGGTGACCTGCCCTTTCTTTCCAACTGCCTTTTACATTTTTTTCTTTCATTTCGAGAATCTGATGACTATGTGTCTTGGGTGGTCTTCTTGTGAAGTATTTTGCAGAGGTTCTCTGCATTTCCTGAATTTGAATATTGGCCTCTCTAGTGAGGTTGGGGCGATTTTCGTAGACAATATCCTGAAATATGTTTTCCAAGTTGCTTCATTTTTCTGCCTCTCAGGCATGCCCAGGTGTCATAGAGGGTCTCTTTACATAATCCCTTATTTCTCAGAAGTTTTGTTCATCCTTCTTTGTTGTTTGTTCTTTTTCTCTGAGTTATTTTGTTGAGCCAGTCTTCAAGCTCTGAGATTTTTTCCCCCACTTTTGTCAATTCTGCTGTTAAAACTTGCAATTACATTATGAAATTCTTGTAGCACGTTTTTCAGCTCTATTAAATCAGTTTGGTTCTTTCTTATAATAAGCCATTTTGTCTATCAGCTCCTGCATTGTTTTATTGTAATCCTTAAACTCCTTGTATTGGGTTTCAATTTTCTCCTCTGTGTCGATGATCTTTGTTCTTATCCATATTCTGAATTCTATTTCTGTCATTTCAGCCATCTCATCCTGGTTAGGAACCACTGCTGGGGCACTAATGCAATCCTTTTGAGGTAGGAAGGCACTCTGGCTTTTTAAGTTGCCAGAGTTCTTGCACTGGTTCTCTCTCATCTTTGCGGGCTGATGTTCCTCCAATCTTTGAAGCTGCTGACCTTTGGTTGGTTATTTTTTTCTTTTATCCTGTTTGGTGTCCTTGGAGATTTGGTTGTAGTACAAGGTGAGTACGGTCGACTGGCTTCATTTCTGGAGGATTTTAGGGGGCCAAGGCTCAGCTACGGACTCCTGAACTGCATGCTTGAATTCTGGGGGGGTGGTATTGGGCCAGACTTTGATATATGGCCCCTGAATGTTAGGAACTTGCCACACTGGAGAGGTTGAATTCTTCCCAGACCGCTGGTCACAACACTCCTATGGGTGGTGCCAGCCACCATACTCTATAGAGTGGTGGCAGTGTGATCCACCTTCGTTTGCACATGCCAACAGCAGTGGCAGTATGGTGGGGTGCACATTCATTGACTGCAACATGGAGATTGCAGGTGCAGGCGTGCCGGCCTCTGTGGTAGTGTTCACAGTGGCAGCTGTGGCAGCATGGTGGAGGTGGGGGAGGCATCAGGCTCCGCCAGTGTCCCTGCATGCGTTTGCCCGGCAGTGGTGTAAGCACAGGGGTGGGGCACTGGTAGCACTGAACTGCGCGCGCCCTTTGTGTGCGCGTTCACACAGGCGGCAGCTACTGCTGGGGGTGGGGGCGGGTCCACTGGTCTTCCCACATACTTTCACATAGACAGCAGTGTCCGTGCAGGTGTGGGGCGCTGGTGGGTGCTGGACTAGTGGTCTCTGAGCCGACGAATGCTCTGATGATAATGGCGGCACAGCAGGGGACTGGGGGGCGGGATGCACCGACGCTGGCAGCTGTGGCACAGCAAGATGCATGCGCACATTCATGCTAGTGGGAAAGGGGAGGCAAGGCCCGTCTGCACACACGCACTGTCAAAACGATGTGGAGGATGGGGTTAGCCATAGGAGAGTGCGTGCAACAAAGTGGCACGAGTGAGGCTGTTATGGGGAAGGACACGGGCAGACTGGTGCATGCCCACGGGGGCTGCTCCCCTGCCCACTAGAGCTCTTCACTGATAAAGTAGTGCCTGTCAGTGCAGGAGGTATGATGAGGGCTCCCAGGACACACCCCACCTGGGCATCTGAGGCTGCACTACAAGCAGGCAGAGCCAGTCTGGGGCTGCAGGAGAGGGCAGTAGACTGAGGGGTGTTCTGGCCTCTTCTCATGGGCAAGACTGCCCTGCAATGTTTAGGTCCAACAGTTTCCCTAGGGCTAAAGTGTCCTAGGGATGGGCATCCTTGGCTGTGTTCCACTACAGAGGCTCCCACACCAACCCTCTAGGCTCCACACTGACTGGAGTTCTGCCCCTACCACTTCTCTAAGCATGTCTCCCTGCCAACTCACGTGTTCATGGGAGTTGTGGAGTCTCCTGCTGGCAGGTTTCTAGAGGCCCATGCCAAGTGCAGGTTGCTCTTTACCTGCTCAACTCACTCCTTCCCGAGGAGTTGTTGGGGCCTAGAAAGGAGCCCCAGTGTGTGGGTAGCCCCGTTCAGGATTCCCAGCTTCTTTCCTCTTCAGCCCCCATAATATTTATTTTAAAGTAAAATAGTTTTAGTGTGTTAACTCCTACCACTACTTTCTTTGTAACGGCTTATGAGTAATATATTGCCTACAGAGACAAGTGGGTCACTTACTGTGCAAAAGCTCTTACACACACTTATAAAACTATATGAACTAGTGAGTAGAAAGATTACTGAAGGTTCCCTTTTCCAAGGCATGACTACATATGTGCAATTGTCTGCATGTACCTATGTGGTATTTCCTGTGTTGCCCAAAATCGAATTTATAGGGAGGCCCTAGCAAAAGTAGAAATAGCTTCTTGTTTTTTAATGCTTTACTAAAGTAACTACATGTATAGATGCAAAGCTAAAGCAAGTTAAAAATGTGAATCACAATGCAGTTTTAGTAGTCTTGCATTACTCTTAACTGGAATTATGATAATATTAATAGACCTTTGCATTTAAAAGATACTAATCCTTACTTCTTCCAATTCAAATGCCAACCTGATATACACGTCCCTAGTCACTTTTCTTTCTATAAATAAGAAAACAAAACAAAGAAACAAAACAAGGAACAATAAATAGCACTTAATATCAGAATTTTAAAAAGTTACCAGAATGGTTTCATGTGACAAACTTCTTTAATTTTTACCTTGCAGCCCACTAATTGCTGAATTGCACTTTGGAATAATAGGAAAAGTGTATACAAAAGAGGAGGGAAAGATGGAGAACGTGGAAGCAAAGAGAGCAGATTAGGGAGGTGGAAAAGTCAGTGGGGAGTATATCTTCATTCAACACTGGAAGATGGTGGCTAGAATTACATTGGGCAGAAAAAAGAACAGAGTGACACTCCCTGTATGCACAATCTTAAACAATTTGCCTAATATTACACATCTAGTGTTGCAAGGTTAAGTGATTTTCCTAAGGAAAATTGGTTCTCAGAGTGTGGGTTCTAGTCCCAGATTTTGCCACTTTTGCAGCCTCAGTTTAGTGGTCCTGAAACTTGATCATGTATCAGAATCCTCTGAAAAGCGTGTTGCTGAGCCCTCCCCACAGAATTTCTGATTCTTTAGGTCTATTTCTAAATGTTCACATGATGCGGATGCCACTTGTAACTAAATATCTTAACTAATTTATTGCTTTAACAAATGAATACGTATTTTTACTTGCCTGATACTATGCATTTAGTATGTATAAAAAAAAAAAAAACTGTGACATGAACCCAGGATATGAACGCTGGATCTACAACAAGGGTACTTAAGACTATGTCCTATATACTTCTGAATTTTACAATGTGATACTTTGATAGAAATATTCACAGGGCATGGTTAATGCACAGAAGTAGAGCACCTAGACCAAACTGAAGATTTAGGGAAGGCTTTGCAGAAAAGTTCATAGATTATAGGTAAAGGAGTACTCAAAAATGTTTGAATCTATCTCAGGCACTTAGTAGCTGTGTGATCTTAATAACTTATTCTCTTTGGGTCTTCATCTGAAACTTTGTAAGGTTATCATGCAAATTAGGTAATATAGATAATGCCTGGCACATGGTGGATGCTTAACATACAACTGATTATTACATTAAGGGAAGTATTTTAAAATAATGAACATGTGTAAAGAGATGAAATAGTTGTTTGGGTAATGGGAAAGAAGGAGATTTGTTTGTGTAATGGGTAGTGGAGATGGTGTTGATTAGGATAAAACTATGATGAAGGTCAAGTTGAAGATAGAAATCATGCATTTATAATGGCACCAGTTCAAATAAATGGCTCTGCTTTTCTCTAGCAGTGATCAGCTGCATGAGCATAGCAGTAATTAAGGCCTTTGTTCATTTAGCAAATATCTGTTGAGCACCACAGTAAACCAGCCACCACACTATGCACCAAGGACACCAGGGTAAATAAAACAGCCCTCATGGAGCCCTCTGCATTCTAAAGATAGTGGGTGTTGGATGAAGGAGGTGTTGGTGGTTTTTTTAAAAAAGAGAATAGGGCAGAGAGTTAGAGTAATCCAGAGTTGGGGTTTTGCTAAGTGGGAAGGGCAGTTCAACAAGGAGGCAAAGCAGTTGAGGGTGACAGTAAGATAATGGTTGTAGTCATTAATATGAAAGCAAGAAAAGTCAGGTGGGAGGGAGCTAATATATGGGGAAAAGACAAGCTGTACAAGAGATTAAGAGAGAACACATTACAGACACCAGAATGTTGACATGGAAAAATATATACCATATATATTTGAGTGAGAAAACATACAAAATAGTATATATGGTGTCATCCCATTTACATTAACCTATATATTATATAAAATTATATATTATTTAAAATCTAAGAAGTAGAAGAATCTAGTTAGTGAAAAGTCTGAATTAGAAAAAATTCTATTGACTTTCCTTTATCTTCCAGATTATTTTGAATTTGTGGAGCTTTCCTAGATTTTGCCTGACAGATGGCCACAGATATGCTGTAACTATATAGTAGAAGGCACCTTTTGGGGTGTAGCTTATAGAATTCATTTCATGACAAAATATGGTCTCATCTACACATGAACAGTTGATAAATTTTTAATGCATATCTATTTAAATCTATAATTTTATATTGTATTATATAAAATTATGTTTATATCCATTGATATATTTTTAATTTAATGTAATAGATAATATAATATACAAAGTTTATATATAATATATGACATATCAAATATATTTTAAACTCTGGCCTACATATGATGAACGCACATAAGTGGAAGATAAACAGTCGTGTGTTGGCAATAGGATGGTACCTAGTATCATCAATATAATATCTTAAAACAAGTTATAGTATGCCATGCATTTTTTAGCTCCTTGCCCAAGAGGTTGCTTTTGCCATGAAAGTACATCACAAAGGAGGGTACATGGAATTCTTTACTAATCCTAAAAGGGCTTGTGTTTTTTGTTTTTTGTCTGATGATTTTCATAATCTACGTTAACTCTTAAAATGAGACATTTGCTCATATCTGTCCTGTTACCTATTGAAAGTACTAGAGTTTTGCTGTGAACCTAGAACTGCTGGTAAAAATAAAGTCTATTTTTAAAATATTAGAATGTTGTAAAATGTTTGGTAGCTACAACATGAAGGCAAATAATATGTTTACAGTACCTTCCTCCAATTCTCTGCAAATGTTCTAATAAGCAGTGATATAGATCCGTATTCTTTCGACTCAGATCAGCAAGCAACTCTCCAAAATATCTGGGGTCCAATTTTTCAGGGCCATCGTCCTGAATTATCACCTGAAGCAAACATCAATCACAATTGTAAGCAATATTAAGTTTTTCTAAGTTCACAGATATTTTTATGTGAAGTGAAAGCAAGATAACCTATTAAAGTCATCACACAAATCAAGCCATTTTTTCAGAGATACATTTTTTAACGTGGGAGAAATTTAAAGAAAAATCAACATTGCGATGGCAATTTCAACTTATTTTCACTGAAGTCTAAGTGTTCGAATGAATGAGAAACTTGAATAACATAAACATTCTTGAATATAGGCATTAAATAAAACAGCAAAATGAGCAAATTAAATCACATGGCTTATTCATATGTCTCCTGTGGAAAAAAGAAAATATGAATTATACTTTTTATTAATTTTTAAAATTAAAAATTAATTGACACATAATAAAAGTACATATTTATGAGTTTTAGTGTACTATTTCAATACCTGCATACAATCTGTAATAATCAAATCAGGATAATAGCATACTCATCATCTCAAACAATAATCATTTCTTCACGGTGAGAGCATTTAAAATCCTCTCTTCTAGATATTTGAAAGTATAGAGTAAATTTCTATTAGCTATAGTCTCCCTACAGTGTTATAGAACACTGGAACTTATTTTTTCTACATAGTGGTAGTTTTGGATTTGTTAACCAATCTCTTCCTATACTTTCTTCCCCCTCCCTTCTAAGCCTCTTGCTACCACTATTCTTCTTTCTACTTGCATGACATCAATATATTTATATATTTAGCTCCCCCATATAAGTGAGAACATGTGATATTTATCTTTCTGTGCTGGGCTTATTTCAGTTTACATAATGTCCTCCAGACTTATCAATGTTGCCTCAAATGACAGGATTTTATTCCTTTTTATGACTGAATATACTCCATTGTGTACATTGTGTATATACACACCATATTTTCTTTATCCACTTACCCGTTGATGGACACTTAGGTTGATTTCATATCTTGGATATTGTTAATAGTGCTGCAATCAACATGGGAGTGCAGATATTTCTTCAACATACTGATTTTTGAATTATACTGACTATAGTAGAATTACTTCCAGTTGGACTTGCATATTCTAAGTGAAAGTCAGTCTGATTTGTTAGTATATCTTAAAGGTAGATTAAATAAACCTACTCAATTCAATGCGTTTTAAAGTATTTCTTGTTTGACTTCCCCCATTTATTATTTAAAGCGAATATTTAGTCAATCTCACATTGGAAAGAGTAGCTCAGAGCCAACTGTAGAGAACTCATAGACTTCAGAGACATTTGAAATCCTAGACGTAAATTACTATGAACAGTGTCCTAAATAAGACCATTCTACTGGCTTCCTATTCTTGGGTATCAATCCTTTCAATATTATTGGGCGCTGTGGCTCCCATCCCCAAAACACACTGCCTGGAGGATGATAACTTAGGTTACACTCCATACTACTTTTAATATTGCATGTGAAACCAAGTACCCTAAAAACACATTTATTCTTAAGCATATAGATGGTAAATGGATTTGAATTTGACTACTGATACTTCCTTTTCAACCTCTCCTCTGAATGCAGACCTTAAAACACTGTACATTCTAAAGCAAATGGAAGAATTGCAAAGTAAGCAAAGATAATTTTTCATAATTACATCTGTGACACAAAAATCAGTTTATAAAATGTTGATCAGTGAAAAAAAGTGAGACACAAAATACAGTGTAGTATCATCACATTTTTGTTAAGTCTAGATGAATATACCACAATATTAGTTATCTTGTCCATGTACACTTTGGAGTTGCTTTCCTGAGTAAATAATGATTATCTCCTAAAAAGAATAAAGTCTCATGCATGAAGGCATGAGTAGATGGGTAAACCTGTAAAGTCAATATTATCACATAGTACGTTTAAATATAGAATTAACAAGTAGTGCATATATAGAGATGTAGATAATATATGAAAATAGACATAGTTTCATATGTCTATATTTATATATTCTATATAAAACCTTTAAATGCTTACATAAACATAAATTTATTTTTTTCCCAGTATGTTCTCTCCTTTAGCCATAGTAGATTTCACTCTCTGGGGCACACACCACACATTCCTGCCTCTAGGATTTTACTCACATTGTTTTCTGCTTAAATACCCTCTGTCCTTCTTGTTGTATATCCAAATCTTACCCATCCTTTGAAACTCATCTCAAAATCTATCATATCCATGAAAACTAAAACTATGCCAACCAACAAGCTAATTCAATTCAGCTCTTTGTGCTCAGCTATCTTGAATTGTTTTTATACTATTATACAGATGTAAGTCTTGTTCTCTCAGCACCCTCTTTTTACCACAAAAGAAATAAACAAGAATGAGTCATATTTTTTGGTATATTTGATAGTATCTAATACGGTACTGATTAAATACTCTACAGCTGCTCACTAAAACTTGTTGCATTGAAAGAAGTCATCTACCTGATTAGAAATGCCCCAAGTGCTAGTGATTCTGGAAATAATTTTTTTATAGGTTTCTCTCTTAAAGCCGCCGCCAACAACAACAACAACAAACGGTTAACAAAGTCAGAAAAAGTATAGGCAGCCCTTCCTTAGGAATATCATGGTGATCCCTTGTACCTTCCTTACTAGGAAGAGTCAGTATCATCACACACAGTCTAATTGGAGCAACTAAACTGAACTCCTTGTAGAGTTGGAGGCTGGTATTTGAGTTCTACATAGACTTCTGGATAATGTCCATCAGCTTCTCAGTGATTGACTCCTCTCAGGAAATGAAGGTCAAAAGCAGGCAAGTCGCTATTCAGAACTATGTCTCATTTAAAGAGTCAATGTGTTTAGGAAAATCATAAGATAAGGACCGAACCAGCCCTTTTGGAATCCATAATCCATTTGGGTTCAAATTTGGGAGGGGAATCCTGGCCAGGCGCGGTGGCTCAAGCCTGTAATCCCAGCACTTTGGGAGGCCGAGACGGGCGGATCACAAGGTCAGGAGATCGAGACCATCCTGGCTAACACGGTGAAACCCCGTCTCTACTAAAAAATACAAAAAACTAGCCGGGCGAGGTGGCGGCGCCTGTAGTCCCAGCTACTCGGGAGGCTGAGGCAGGGGAATGGCGTAAACCCGGGAGGCGGAGCTTGCAGTGAGCTGAGATCTGGCCACTGCACTCCAGCCTGGGCGACAGAGCGAGACTCCATCTCAAAAAAAAAAAAAAATTGGGAGGGGAGAGGACTGAGGAAATTAAAATTCTCATCTATTGTTAAGTCAGGACTATTACTCAAGACCAAGGTGAAATTTTCCTAACTGTAAACTGTGTTGTGCTAGTTAGCAATATTTTCCATTATTAAATCTCAGCTCTTTGGAGCTTCTTAATTTTAATGGAACTATTTGTTGGTCTGTTTTGACATAGCTTTTAGAAGTGGCTCAAAGCCATCTTTTTTGTTGCCTTGAGAAAGCCAAGATAGAAGTCGTCCCAAGGATACATGTGTGCCTTGGGCCAGAATAATGGTAGCAGTAATGGATAGAAGTTTTCTCCCTGTTACATTACTGACGTGAAATATAGCTGCACCTCATATATACTCATCTTCCTGATGAATGGGAGCTATTTCAAATGTTAATCTTGGATAATTACTTTAGTTGTTTACCTATAATCAAGGAAGGAATACAGACTGTGCTGAAGAATATAAATATATACAGATATACAAAACATGATATTTTTCTAAAAAATTACAAAAATTGTTAGATTCATGAGCATGCATCAATGAAGTACGTTTAATCAGATCACTATTTGACTATAATAATTGCCAAACAGTCTAATTCCTTGTCTCTAATTCTAGGTGAGAAGCCCATGATGATAATTGCTTTAGCAAACTCAAGGCAAAGCAACAATGCTTAAGTGTGCAACCAGAGGCAACTTAGTGTCCATTTTCCAGAAAAAGTCTGTAGGAAGGAAGCAATTTCAAAAGAAAATAATTTCTAAAGAGAAATTATGGACCTCACCTCACTACTGCCTTGGAAGTTCTTGACCTGGTTCCAATTTGGGGTGTTGTTTCATATTTGTAGTCTGTGAAACTCTAGGAGTAGTAGGTGGACTTTTGTTGCTAGCCTCCACACTTTATAAACTTTCATATTCAAAGGCAACACACTTAACCAACCGTAGTTACATAGTTCAGTGGTAGTGATTATAAGGTACAATTAATAGTTGCTGATTTCAACTGAGCTATCTATATTCTCTTGCCTGGTTTCCCTTCAGCTTAAGAACAAATATTTGTGAGAAGGTTTCTCAGGGGTAGGGATAGTTTGTAGTCAAGGAACAAATGACAATCCAGTAGAACAGTCTTGGCTTAATTAAATTTATTCCTACTAGGTAACTGGCTTAAATGTGTGCACGTTTCACCTATTTAGAAGGGTAGTTTAGCAGATTATAAAGCTATTAAAATGCCGTATTATATAAAAGCAATTATATCTAAGGAACTAAACTCCCAAAAGGTCATTAAAATATTAAGTAATAAGATCTGCTGTATTAAGATCCAACTGGATAGTGAGTTCTGAACTGTTGCATGGCAATGGAAAACCTCACTATTAGTAAAAGGTTATATAACATATAGATTATACATATATGTCCAGCAAAAATTATAAGGATGTGGTGACAGTTTTGGATGTATAAGATTACTACTTGATTTTGCTTTGATTTGGAACATTTAATATCTATTGGACTGATTCAAACATAGTTAATCCAGTGGGTATTAATCCCTGATGAAATTAAATGCATTTCAGATACAATGTCATTTGGCTAATGAGGTAAAAATAAATAATTGATCTCTCCCTATTTTATGCCAGAAGTAGCAATTCTGACAAGAGAAAAAGTAAAATAATTTTAGGTTCTGAAAATCCTCACTATTATTTTAATCTATATACATATTTTAATAAAGAAATGATGCTACCTAGTGCATATTAGATTATCTTTTATATTCTTTTTTCTTTTTCTTTAATTTTTAATTTTTGTGCATATATAGCAGATGTACATAATTATGGGATATATGAGATATTTTGATACAGGCATACAATATGTAATAATCATATCAGGGTAAATGGGGTATCCATCGCCTTAAGTATTTATCCTTTCTCTGTGTTACAAACAACTTATAATGCTCTTTTAGTTATTTTTAAATGTACAATTAAATTATTGTTGACTATAGTTATACTGTTTTTCTATCAAATACTAGATCTTATTGTTTCTAATTCTTTTTGTGCCCATTAACAATTCCTAATACTCTCTCACCCCCGCCCCACTACCCTTCTCAACCTCTGGTTACCATCATTCTACTCTCTATCTCCATGAGTTCAAATGTTTTATATTTTAGTTTCCACAAATAAGTGAAAACATGTGATATTTGTTTTTCTGTGCCTGGCTTATTTCACTTAACATAATGTCCTCCTTTTCCACCCATGTTGTTGTTAACTGACAGGATATCATTCTTTTTATGGCTGAATAGTACTTCATTGTGTATATATACCAAATTTTCTTTATCCATTAGACTGTTGGATAAATAAAATTTTTAGATTCCTTCCAAATGTTGGTTATTTCCTTTCTTTTGTGTATATACCCAGCAGTGGAATTGCTGGATCATATGGTAGCTCTATTTTTAATTTTTTGAGGAACCGCCAAACTGTTCTACATAGTGGTTGCACTAATTTACATTCCCACCAGCAGTGTACTATGGTTCCCTTTTCTCCACATACTCACCAGCATGTGTTATTGCCTTTTGGATAAAATCCATTTTAACTGGGGTGAGATAATCTCTCACTGTAGTTTTGATTTGCATTTCTCTGATGATCAATGATGCTGAGCACATTTTTACACATCCTGTTTGCCATTTGTGCACCTTCTATTGAGAAATCTCTACTCAGATATTTGGAAATTATTAGATTTTTTTCCTATTGTTTGAGCTCCTCATATATTCTGGTTATTACCTCCTTGTCAGATGGGTAGTATGCAAATATTTTCTTTCATTCTGTGAGTTGTCTCTTCACAAGTTAAAAGCTGTACAGAACATTTTAACTTGATGTAATCCCATTTGTTCATTTTTGCTTCAGTTGTTTGTGCTTCTGGGTTATTACTCAAGAAATCTTTGCCCAGCCCAATGTCCTGGATAGTTTCCTCAATGTTTTCTTGTAGTAGTTTCATAGTTTGAGGTATTAGATTTATGGCTTTAGTCCATTTTGATTTTATTCTTGTATATGGTGAGAGATAGAGGCCTAATTTCATTCTTTTGCATATGGATACCCAGTTTTCCCAGCACAGTTTGTGGAAGAGACTGTCATTTTCCCGATGCGTGTTCATGGCACCTTGGTTGCAAATGAGTTCACTATAGATGCATGAATTTCTCTCTGGGTTCTCTATTCTATTCCATTTATCTATGTGTCTGTTTTATGCCATTACAAGGCTATTTTACCAGGTTAGTGTAACTCTGCAGTACAATTTGAAGTCGGTTGAATTTTTCCCAATTTTAGCAACATTGAGTTCCAATGCAAAGTCCCACACTTACCATGTTCCCCCTCCCTCAAGCACACAGATTTTCTCTCCCTGCCACACAGCCTCTGTTAGGGTGGCATCAACAATTCAAGACTGTTTTTCCTACCCTCATCAGTGCCTCTTTCAGTGATATGAAGTTACATTCAGGTACTGTGATCACTCACCTAATTTTTGGTTCTTATTAAAATACTTTCTTGTGTATGTAGCTAGTTGTTAGTTTTGGTGTTCCTGCAGGGAGGACAATTGGTGGAAGCTTCTCTTTGTCCATCTTGCCCCACCTCCTGGTTCATATTAGATTTTCAACACATGTTGTCACTGAATTGAATGTACTGTACAATAGTCACAATTCTAAAATGAAGACTTATTTAACCATAACAGTTCTGTACTTGAAATAAAGAACTAATTTAACTTTCTACGTGAAGAAATATAGATAGTAAAATGTTGTAATGAAAAAATAATTGAATTTGAGAACAAATGTGGAGCTTCCATTTCCCATTTGTGAGTTAAGTAAATTGCTTATCTTCTCTGTACCTGTTTTTTTTCAACTGTATTATGTAGGCAATTTAGTATTGCAGGAGGCATCAAATAAAATTAAATAAGGGGAAAAGTGCTCAGTAAATTTTTAAACAATTGTGCAAATAATTTTCTTTAATTTAAGGCATACGTACAGTTTGCTACTGGAATGACAGAAGAAATGAAAGACAATTGTCTCATTTTCTATAAGACTCTCAACTGCCTGGGAGTAGAGATACTGTTGTTTTTTTAAGTTCTAGCGCCCAGCATAGTACTTGGATATAATAAGTCCTAAGTAAACATTTGTTGTATAAAAGTATTTTTATCACCATAAAAATAATAATAATGCTGATTCTGCATCAACTCATCTTGTTCATCAAAAGAAATATTAAGGACATCCCTTTTAACAGCCTAATCTTTCAAGGTAAGTAAGTAGTGAAAAAGTTGCTTATAATAAACAATAAAATTGGAGCTACATATTAAGCAGAACAGAGGGAAAAGCACTAGTTGTAAGAGGTGCTTCAACAAATCACACTGAAATGGACTTAGTGAAACTTATTCAAAGCTATTCTCACTTCCTTTTTGGGGGTGTGTGTGTGTGTGCGTGCGTGTGTGTGTGTTTCCAGTTTGACATTCTTCTTTTCCCAACCAATTAAAAACAATGTAGGTGGTTTGGGTTGTAATTTTATAATGGGTATAAGTGATTGAATAATAACATTTCTAACAGTTTAAATTATTCTTTCTCATCAGAAAATAAAATGTATGATATTTTCTTGTACTATAAAGTGAGTATCAAGAATTTGCAAACCTTTTTCTCATAAACAATGGGAATTCTGCAACAAGGGTTCTAATGAGAGCTACAGATCAAATGCTAAGAGTTCCAAGAAGAAAACCTAACTTTCAACTGTATGAGAGAGGTTGTATGAAGAAAGAATCATCGAACTATGACAACTGATTAGGTGTGGCGTGGTAAAGTAGAGAGAACAGTAAAAAAAGGTGTTAAATATTAAGACAAATAAAGCACTGGATATATCATTAATAGATGAGACAGAGTGAAAAGCTGATATGATTCGTTTGAGATGACTGTGGGACAGTCAAGTAGAGATGTCAGGTAGGCAATTAAAAATGATGCATTGGAGCTGAGAAAGTTTGGGGTATTGTCCATACAAAAGTAGTAGCAAAGGTCAAGATTTTATATCATGTTGTCAACGAACAGAAGGTAGAAAAAAAGAAGGAGGCCTGTATTAGTCTGTTCTCATGCTGCTGATAAAGACATACTTGAGAATGGACAATTTATAAAAGGAAGAGATTTAATGGACTTACACTTCCACAGGGCTTGGGAGGCCTCACAATCATGGTGGGAGACAAGGAAGACCAAGCCATGTCTTACATGGATGGCAGCAGGCAAAAAGAGAGAGCTTGTGTGGGGAAACTCCCTCTTATAAAACTGTCAGATCTCATGAAACTGACTCATTATCACAAGATCAGCATGAGAAAGACCTGCCTCCATGATACAATTACCTCCTACCTGGTCCCTCCCACAACACATGAGCATTCAAGATGAGATTTTGTTGGGTACACAGCCAAACCGTATCAGGGGCCAAGAATGGGTCCTTGGAGAAGAGGTCCTGATGAAAGAAGGAAGAAGTGACTGAGAAGAAGTCATAGAAGCAGCAGTACAGTATAATGGAAAGAAATATATCAAGAATAGAACAGATAAGCAGTACTAAATGCAGTAGAACTGAAACAAAATTAGGGTCAAGAAAAGTAAGTGGGATTTGGCAACTTGGAGGTCAATAAAAGCACTTTCAGGAACATAGTGAAGCTAGAATCTGGTTTGCAGTGTTGAGGAATGTGTGAATAGTGAGAAAATGGCATCTGAGAGTATGCCTCCCTCCTTTGGAAACTTTTCAGATGAAGGGAACAAAAGAGATGAGATTATAAGTCAATAGAATTGTAGGGTCACAAAGGGAGTCACCCTGATCACAAAGTTAGAGTCTTAATTCTTGAAGATCAAAAGAATCAGAAGTTTGCTGATGGTATAGAAAAATTTTTCAGTAAAGTGGAGCATTGAAGGAATTCATGTGGTGAACCAAAATTGTGGTCCCTGGACCAGTAAAATAGCTTTAGGATAACCAGGGAACTTGAAAATGCAGATTATCACGCCCCAGTAATCTCTCCTTAAATAATTCTTCCAATTGATTCTGGTGCATGCTAAAGTTCGAGTTCCACCATCTATTGTTAGTAGAAGGCAAAGCTACCTGCAGAGAGGGAGATAGCAGCAGTGAGACTTGGAGTATGAGCAGGGTGGGAAAGATAAGAATTAGACATTGAAGACTGGTAATGACTTGATTAGAAACTATTAAAAAGGCTGTTTAACAATGGTGGGAGTCCAGAAAGACCGAGACAATCTGTACTAGACTAAATTGGTTTAGTCTGAAGACGTTCTCTAGGAAACAAAGAAGTCAAAATCTAGGGGCACAGAAGGTGGATGGCAGTCTATACAAAGCAAAGGATCAGCAAAGTGATGACAGTAAAAGGAGAAGGGCTTCTAGCAAGATCATTGCTGAACTGGCTGACAATGGAAACCAGTGTGGCTTAGAATTGAGGGCTGGAGAGTTTGGTGAAGGTGACGTTAAACAGAAATGAGAGAGTAAGAGATAAAATAAGAATGTGATGGCAAGAGAAAGAGACATTCAGAATCCCGGGTTAAACAGTTTCAAGTGAAGATATAAATTCAAAGACTGGCCAAAGGCTATGTGAACTGAAGACGTAGAAATGAAGAAATTGAGAGCGAGGAAGAACCTTGAAGACAGTGTGGGAAAGGGTACTGATGTGGGTGGTGAAATTCTTATAGATGATTCTGGATTCAGTAGGAAGTGGAGAGAAGATTGTAAATTGGCTGGTGAAACTGTTAAGAGAGTGACCAAAATGTCAGTAGAGAGTGATAACTCAAACCAAGGTGGGTGGTGTATATGGATTACAGAGTTTCAAAGAGAGTTGAAGGTTAGTAAGGGATAATTGATCAATAGGAACCAGAACATTTGTGTATTGAGAAAAGAATTAACAATAGATACACAAAAAACAAGCAAATGAAAAAAATTAGAGAATTATTAACACCAGCAAAAGTTGTGCTAATAAAAGAAGCAAAATAATACACAATTTGGTTCAGCAGTAAACGATATTTTATAGCAATAATAATATAAACACTGAACACTGATTTACCAAAACTAAATGGAGATTTAACTATATTGGGATGATGGAAGGGATGAAAACAGTTGGATGAGAGATTAATAGAATTAAACCTTTGTGTGTCAGAATTATCAACAGATAATATATAACACCGATAAATCAAGACATAGCAGCGTTAAGTATATGCGTACTATAAGTTTATGCATACTAAAAATACATGCATATCATTTAGCTTTATATATAGCAATTTAGCTAAATGCAAGTAAATATCACAAGACAAAGCTAACAATTGAAAATGGTTGCCTCTGGGGATCAGCTCTGGGTGGTGAAGAGGGTAGGGACAGGGAATTGCTGTTTGTTATATGCCTTTTACTGCTATTTGGCCTTTTAAACTACGCACATGTATTACTTTAATTTAAAAAACTGATTTCTAAAACAGCAAATAAGTAACAATGTGTTAAAAATAAAGTTGAGTTTGCCATAAAACAGTAGTTCAAAAAGGTTTCATAGCAAGAGGTTGCAGAGGTTGCAGAAGACAGATAAGGTAGTGTTGGGAAAAAGATAGGCCCCAAATGGACACTAATTAAATTTGTGGAAGCAACAGCAGGGAATAGACGTTTACATGAAAGGCACTCATTTTCAATAATGGGGTTGAAGAGGGCAATAAACATGGAGAGAAACTTGAGCCACCTGTTAATGAGTGAGGGGATAGACAGAACTGCTGAGTTTATTGAACTAACCAGCCCTGAAATTCTATCATTGGTGAATGACATGTTAAATAAACATTATAGCGAGCTTCCCAGAGACGTGCCAGAAAAAGCACCTGACACTAAGATATGATGTTTTTTGTCAATTCATTAAAGGCATCACATCACAAATTGGAGTATTTTTCATTGGCAACAGCACAATCCAGGTGATCAGGACTGTTCCCTTTACATCTTCCCATGACTACAAAAGAATTCCCTGAATCCTCAAGCCAAGTGGAAGAAAGTTGTACACACACTACATACACTTATTTGAATACTTCTTACAAACGCCACCTATATGACAACTTGTAAAATAAGTTCAGCTGAGCTTTTCCCTGTCATCAACAGGTGTAAAATTATCTGTTCCTTGCTAATGACAGGAAAATGATCACAGTATGTTATCCTTAATTTCTTCAGGAAAGTATAGGTGACTTGTAATATTTTGAATTTGAAATCAGAAGGGTGATATTACTAGGGAGGACCATGGAAAATGTACATAAATTAATTTTATAGAATATTTTAAAGCCACGTTTTTAGATATCTGATTTTGAAAAATATTTTTAATGCCTTTCACTTTGGGGAAAGTACTTTAAAGATGATCTAATTTCATCTAAAAATAGTCTTACAGTGAAACTAATTTCTTATATTGGTGATTTGAAACATTTGCGATCCAGAGTTGGGGAAGAAGATCAATAATCAAAGATTAATTTCAGCATCTGCTATGGACTTGACACTAAGATAGATGCTTTACATATTTTATCTCATTTAATCCTCTTGTAGGATATATTGTACATTAAAGTATGATTCTTCCCCTTTTAGAGATGTAGAAACTGAGGTTCAGTCCAGCTAAGTCTATTGCTGAAGCTCATACAGCTCAGCACGATCAGGTTTTATAAATTCAGATAATTAAATTGAGTGCTTGTGTTCTATTCCTCTTTACCACGCTCCTTCCAAACTACAATTTAACTCTAAACACAAACTGTGAAAATGGGGAAAATGGGTCCTACTTTAGTTTTAAAACAGCCTAACCTATGTCTGCATATTACTCTTTAAAGATACTCTTCTACCCACATATCACGACGGGGGACATGTAAACACCAAGGAGCCTAGATGGGAGAACTCCCTCCTTTGTCCATGGGATCTGCACAAGCAGGTTACCCTGTCATCACTCTGAGCAGGAATGGACCCAATCCAATGTAATCTATACAAGTGAAATTACTAACTCTAAGCTTCCAACAGACTAGTGCTTCCAAGGGCCTATTCTATTTTCAGCAGCACTTCAACTTCATCCTTATAAAATATTGAAAAAACTGGGGGTTGGGGGCTGTGGAGGGATAGCATTAGGAGAAATACCTAACGTAGATGACAGGTTGATGGGTGCAGCAAACCACCATGGCACATTTATATCTATGTAAACAAACCTGCACATTCTGTACACGTATCCGAGAACTTAAAGTACAATAAAAAAAGAGATTATCTAAAATGGAAAAAAAGCAAAATTTAATAAAATTAAAGAAAAAAAATCCTCCAGCCTTTACAAAAGCTACATAAAAATCTCAAACTACAGTATGAATAATAAAAAGTGATATATTAGTTACCCAATTCTGCCCCTTTACTGAGTAGACAACATATAGTCTAGTCAAATGTATTATTAGATGTACTAAGCTGGGAAAAGAATATCATAACATTACTGTTGCCACTGGACAAACTCTTAATCCTGTCATACAGTTCCCATCTCTGATAATTGTCCCTCCTACCATTTCTATTGTCATTATTCTACTTTGTTTTACACCTAGACTATTAAAATAGCTTCTAATAATATTTTCTTTGCAAAGTTTTCCCCATTGATTTTTTTCAAGTTGTAGACTTTGTAGTTTATAAAAAATTTCCAGCACATATTTTTATTTAGTATTTTATGGATGAGGATGTTGCTGAGAGATTTTGTATTACTAAGAACATATAGCTTGAGAGGAACAGAGTTAGGACAAGAACTCAGGTCTCCATACCCTGAAACTAGTCTGCTTTCTATCACCAATACCTTCCCTGTGTCAGACTCTTCTTAACCAAGTGCTTTCTTTATTTTTATACTATTGCTCAAGGACTCTCCACATAAATGACCCAAATTCAAGGAGGAACTATCAATGGGCTCTGGAGTCAGCCTACATATGTATAAATCTTGGCTGTACCACATGCTAGCTGTGTAAGTCTTTGCACATATTTTAAACTCTTTGAAACTCGGTTACCTTATATGAGCAATAAGGATAACAATAGCACCTTCCTAATCTGATCGTTGTAAGAAGAAAATTAATATGCTAGCCATAGTATCTATTAGTATTTTCCTACTCAGCAACCTTCACTCATCCTCCATTGCCTACTAAAGAAAGCCCAAAGTCTTTAAATTAACACTTGAGAATCTCATGACCTGGCCTTAATGTATCATATTAACACTACACCGTAATACTCCTTGTCGCATGTCTTTCATGCCATAAAAATCAAACCCCTAACTTTTTCTGAAACCCAGAATTTACTTTCCCAAATCTATAACTTTGTTTATGTGGTTCCCTCTGCCTAGGATATTATTTCCATGCAATATCAATACTGTATATGGAAATTCTGCCCGTTTTTCAAAGCCCAGGTTAATTACTTCCTCCTCAACACAGCCTTCCTCGATTTCTCAGCCAAAATTAATTTCTTCACTCTTTTGTTCCCAAAGTGTGTTGCTTCTTCCTCTTTTATGACTGAAAACACTTTGGTTTGTATTATGCTTTTATATGTGCCTGCCACTTTCCCCTATTAGAGGAAACTAAGGCAAAGCAAAGTTAAGGATTAGGTTGAACTGTATAAAATTGTTGCTATTATGCCAGTTTCAACCTACAAAAATGACAATTTCAAATGATCTAATCTAATAAAATGGTTTTTTTATAGTTGTATCTAATTCACTTAAGGTAAATATTCAATACCTTCTGGATTATATTCTATGAGTTATCCTAGAGGCCAATGTTTCTATGCAGATATACAGAAGAAAGACATTTTTAGGCTTTTTTTAAATTAGAAAACTGTAAAAAATGTAGAGACAAGGGTCTCACTATGTTGACCAGGCTTGTCTTGAACTGCTGGCTTCAAGAGATCCTCCAGCCTTGGCATACCAAAGTCCTGGGAATGCAGATGTGAGTCGCTGAACCTGGCTCTAGGCTTTTCTTAGATTGACAAAACATGGATTTTAAATCTTTTGTAGTTCTTTTTGACTAATGTGGCCAGAATGTATATTTCAAATTTTCAGTTCTTAGAAATAATCTCATGTATATTTAATATACAACAATCAAATTCTTATGTGGACTGGCTCCTTCTTTATTTTTTCTTATATTCTTTTGTCTTTTAGTAAGAGGTGCCTATGAAAGAGGTCAATTGGAGATCTAGAAAAATACAAGTGATGGTTGATTCCCTATTGTTCTAGTTATTAATGTTAGTTTTACCAAGATACAAGAAAATATTTTTCCTTCAACACTTGTATAGCAGATGTTTACAAGATTCCAAAGTCTTCATAACATAAATTACCAAGAATTGTATTACATGAGATTTCTCCTTAGCAACTAAGTTCTAGTTTCTATTTTGTCAATGTGATACATAATAAAATCTATACATATTTTGACTTGATTCTCAAGTCAAATAATATATTCTCAAAGAAGACATACAGAAAGTATGTATATATTCTCAAAGAAGACATACAGGAAGTAAATACCAGTTTGTGAAATGTGACCATTGAAATCATCTTAGATAATATAACTGCCAATTTATTGTTCATTTAAATATGATACCTCATGAAAATATTTAACATTGCACAACTATTGGGCCCATTTTAGAACTGAAGATCCACTACAGATTAGGTATTCATTAACCAGTTCATAACTAACCTCATAGATTTAATGTCTTAGTGGACCTAAATTGTTTTGTCTTCTGAGAGAAGATGGGAAGATTTGTTCTAAATATGCTATGACAAGGCACAAATACCAGTGGTATAACTTCTCAGTATTTTGATGAAAATTTAATGGGAGTACCTGCACAGTGGTATGAGAAGAGTTCAAGAATGTTATTTCAGTTTGTTAAGGAATCAGCTGATTGATCTTACCTGCTCACAAATCTGGCTTGATCCACTATGGCACAGTTCATTTCCAGTATGTGTAGAAATTGGATCATTTCCTGTGATGGCTTGGATTTGCTGGCTAGAATCAGGTTGTTGCCAGTGTGCAGAGTGGATGACCTGGGGCTGTTGGACAATGTGATGATGGCATTGAGCCTGAGGATGGCACTCCTAAGACACATACACATGCCAAAAACAGCCACTTAGGATAAACATTACTAATCAAGAAAAACATCTGAAACCATGTTTTTTTTAACTTAATGTTTTCTTTCACTACAATTCAAACCCTAGGATTTATAGTTTTAACTAGTGATAGAAAATTTGTATTGAATTCTGCTTTTATTTGATCAAGTTGTCGTGACCATCCAAATACTTATCTAGATTGGCCAAGGCATTGCATGTTATAATTAAATTAATATTCCAGCTATACTTAACACTAAAATAATAATGAATATTAATATTAGTATTACTTTGATGATTCAGTAGGCACTTCAGAATCTAATTACATAAAACACGATAATACTGAAGATATAGATAAATTTAAAATGAAAAAATAATATAGTATAGTGATTTTCAATGTCAGGAAGCATATTAGAGTCACAGTGGGTGGGGAGCAAAGTTCTTATCCTTATGAAACTTAAGGATAAATTTATTAAAAAGATAAAAAAAGCCAGCCACTGAAACTTCAGACCTAGAAAACATGGATTCTAACTGATTTTATCACTAACTCTGATCTTGAGAAACTGTGTATGCAACCTTTATGAGCCTCTGTTTTCCCATTTATAAAAGTGAAGATGGTACATTTTCCATTGGGGTGCTATGAGAAGTAAATAAACTAATGTCTATAAGTTGATTACTACAAAGTAGGTGAGTAACAAACATTATCATTATGATCGCATCATCATAATTTTCATAATCATCATCAACTTTATCATTTACCCTAATAATTTTGCAGATGGAAAAAAAACTCTGAGGTCTAGAAAAGTAAGAGAATTTGCTCATAATAACACAATTAATTAATGGCAAACTTGGGACTGGAACTCATGATTTCCAGCTTAGACTTCTTTTAGGATATTAGGCTGAATTTGCACTGACCCCAAGATATTCTGGAATTTGTTGTTTTTCAACTAAATCGTTGTTATCTGCTTATTTGTCATGGCTTTTTTTCTGGTAAGTATAGAGCACGGACTAAGAAAAGATATCTAGTTATTTTAGTTTGGGGGATTTCAGGCATACTTGAATTTGCTTTCTTATCCTGTGATTATTCTACTTCGATAAGAGACATCTGGAAGCCTGTTTTCAAAAGAAACATACTGTATTTTGAATCACAGTGCTATATGTATGCACATACAATTAATTTTGAAAGTATAAATGTAATGCACTATATCCTTTTGACTATGGAAAGTTGACCTATATTAATACAGTAAAACACTTCATATTTTAAATTTTCATATGAAATAATTTTCAAGCTATATTAAATGAAAAAAAACAAAGTGCAAAAGAATGAAATAGTATACTCTTTCTGCTGTAACTTTTTTTTAAGTGACATATACATTTACAAATATATATAACTGCTTTGAAATGCATAGACCAAAAGAGTTTTAAGAGTAGCTGCTTCTGGGAGGAGAAACTGGGGACAAAAGTGTCTGGATAAGGAGGTTTATCTGTCACCGTATACCTTTCAATGCTCTTTTTATGCCTCTCAATTTTTTTATACTTTAAAATTTTTCCATGAATAAAAATTACCTTTTCATGTATACAAAAAATATTTTGAAAAAAATGAAATATATATAACAAACACATTTTACAAATAGAAGTTGCCTTGGTAGATATAAAGATAATAAAGGTCATAGAATAAGTTCATGGTATCATTTTCTCTAGACTCTTTTCAAATATTACACACTTTGTACATATACTAGCCCTAAAATCTTTACAGTGTAGGAATTTTGGGGGTGAACGTATGTTACATTATTATTATCTTTTATGTTACTAAATATCTTCATATATTGGAATGAGGTAAAATTACACTGATAGTCTGAGATGACTATTACTCATCGGAGAGCCTGTAGGCTATTGAAATAGAACCTCTCCTGAAGGAATAAAACAAAACAAAACAGTATGTTCCTCACAAAGCAAGTTAGGAAACTCTTGGAAAGCACACATCACTAGAGGGTAATAAAGAAAACAAAACCTGTTTCTTAAAAATCGTCCTGGCCGGGCACGGTGGCTCATGCCTGTAATCCCAGCACTTTGTGAGGCCAAGGCGGGTGGATCACGAGGTCAGGATATCGAGACCATCCTGGCTAACATGGTGAAACCCCGTCTCTACTAAAAAATACCAAAAATTAGCCGGGCATGGTGGCGGGCACCTGCAGTCCCAGCTACTCGGGAGACTGAGGCAGGAGAATGGCATGAACCCAGGAGGCGGAGGTTGCAGTGAGCTGAGATCGTGCCACTGCACTCCAGCCTGGGGGACAGAGTGAGACTCCGTCTTAAAAAAAAAAAAAAAAAAAAAATCCTTTGTTAGTGTATCAGTTGTCCAGTTGTCTCTTGAATAGAACACTGACATTCCTGTCATCTGTGGTGCCTTGCAGGTTACCTGAGCCCATTTGGCCTATGAACCATTTACTGGTACCACTGAGGTCTTAGCAGGTTTTCAGTTTTTAATTCTTACACCTGACTACTAAAGTTCTTTTTCTAAAGCAAAATGTTCATATATTCATCATATTTTTAAAATACATAATAAGCTGAATTTTTAAAGTACAAAAAGATCAAACATTTCTGATTTGTCATATTGTTTTTCCTTTTTGATAGAGTAAAAAGAATTATGATGAGTACAAATCATATGAACTGGATAGTTATCTTGCACCTGGCACCACTTTACCACCCTTCCACTACAAAGATCTCTTTTTTCTTGAACAGTTCTCATCTCCTAAGAGCTAGTCCTATTTGATTTGGTCACATGTGACGGTAAACAGGTTCATCCAGACTTTGGCTTTACTCAGATTGTCCTAGTTTATCTCCATCACTGAGGAAACTACTAGGACAAAGCAATTGAAGTTTGCTCTATCTGCATGGTTCCTTTTACATTGGGTAGCTTTCATGGCGGTTCCCAAACTCCCAAACTGTTTAAGTAATTAATAAGAAGAAGTGGGCATAAACAAGTAAATACTCAAGAACAGTAAATAGCTGCAGTATTCTCTTAAAGGAGCTAGTCTTTAGTTGTTCCAGCTGCACAGCAACAATGTACAAGATATTCAATCTTTTACTCTAGAGTCAATAATTAGAAACACTATTTGTTCTCTTGAAAATAAGAAGCTAGAAGCAGCATGAAATGATTTGCCTCTAACATTCCTTATTATTTAAAACGTGTCAAACTTATTTTCTATAGCCCAGGTGGATAAAGGACAGATGTTATAATTTGATTTGTTATAAAGGAAAACACTCCTTGAAGAATAGGTACATTTCATGAAATTTTTTCTACTTGGTATCATAATGTCCAGAAATATTCTGCTGCTCCTCTGTAAGATATGTGTTCAATACAGATCATAGCAAACCCTTCAGACTATATCCAGCTTTCCAAGCAAACCAAAATGTTAAATATTTGCATGTTTATGATTCTGAAAGTTGGCTTCATTTTAACTGAACACAAATAAGTAATAATGTATTAGTTCCTATGAATCTGGTATGTCCACAAGTGCTCATAAAAATAAAATGAGTTCTTATGCCAAAGAGTTCAAAAAGGAAAAGATATCATTTTTTAGTCAGTTTGATTTGCATATGAAAAAAATGATTTTGTTATCAAAACTGATTTGATAGTGTTTTAACTGCCTATTATGAGTCGAATTGTACCCTCCCACAGCCAAGATATGCTGAAGTCCTAACTCCAGTAACTCAGAATGTGACTCTATTTAGAGACAGAGTCTTTATAGAGATAATCAAGTCATTAGGATGGCCCTAATACAATGCAAATTTGGACACAGAAACAAACATGCACAGACAGAAGATGATGTGAAGACACACAGGAAAGTTTCCATAGGAAGACAAAGTACTGCAGTGATGCATCTACAAGCCGAGGAATGTCTGAGGCTACCAAAAGCAAGGAGACAGGAATGGAAGAGTTCCTTCTCTAGCAGCTTCAGAGAGAACATAGCCCTGCCAACACAGTAAGTTCAGACTTCTGGCCTCCAGAACTGTGAGACAATAAATTTCTGTTGTTTTAAACCACACAGTTTGTAGTACTTTGTTGCAGCAGCTCTAAGAAACTAATACACTGCCCTAGTTCAAGAATGTCCAACAGACAAGTCCTGGACATTGGACTGGACATGCTTGTATGAACTGAGAAGAGCAATATGAAACCTCAGTTCGTTATAGTAACAACTCTGCATGAAGGACTTGTGGCTCTAGATGCCATGGAATTACTGTGGCCTTGCTGCAGTTTTATACTTGGTCTGTCGATTTGAGCGTAACAGAATTTTTTTAATGTACTAGAAGCTTTAGTTTTCTAGATCTTTTACAGTATATGGTATTTCACATATCTGTTCCTATGTATTGTTCATTTAAAATTCATTCTATATTAAAAGAATTAGAACAAAATTATGTTTTAAATTATGATTTTTGTTGGACCAGTTTAAAGGATAACATACAAGGCATTGGGATATCTATATTAAGTTCAGATTCTGCCATTAATTTTCTATGTGACTTCACATATCCTGGTTTCAATTTTCTTTCAGTAAAAAGGGGACAATAATACTTCACATGAAAAATGGATATGAAAGTATTAAGGATGGTATGAAGGGTTCTAGATATCATAGCATATTATAAGTCATGGTGGTCTTGCCTTGCACTTCACAGTTGAATGTCACTTGAGCTCTATTAAAATACTCACAATTCAAAATTATACACTTAAAAACAAGTTTTTAAACAAACATTACTTACCTGGTCAGTATTTAGCTTCTCTACTTTTCTTATTGTTTTTTCATAAATAACGTTGTTTCCTGGGAAGAAATGGCTTCCTCTTAGGAATTGAGACAGTGGTTCCTAAAATGATAGTAAATTATATGTTTTGTTTTGAAAGTTGTCTTTTCAGAGTAATGTTAAATTAGGCAAATATCCAGTGTCTAATAGGCTCCGAGGTAGTGGCCGTCCTTAGGAAGAGAGTGGAATGACATCCCAATAATGTTGGTAGATGCAAGGAAATAATAATAAAGGTAGTTCCCTTTATCAAAAAGAACAATCTGGATTTCTCCTATTACATTTTACTAGGCCTAATAACGTCTTTTGTGGAGATTGGTGGAGAGTGGAAAAGATAATTTTCTCTCTGTTCCTAAGGCAAGATATAATGAGTTTCCTTCGAGGTATGCAAGCATGAGGTCAATCTCATTTAAATTGGGTTCACTGGAAGATTTCTTTCTATGCAAAAATTGTTGGAGAAATGCAAAATAAACATATTTCAGCATGACTAGGCCACAAAGTAGGTAGAAATATATTAAAGATTTTTTTCTGCAACTCAATTGGGTGCCCTTGAAATGTACAATTCTTAATTGTGATTATAATCAAGGCTAAGACTCTCAGAACAACATATGTTTTGAATATTAAGAGCAGAATAGAGGCTTTAAGAGCCACTTTATCTCCATATATTCAACTAAATTGCTGTAAGATTAGCTGAGTGCCTAGAAGACGTCAGACAATGAAATATAGGCTGGTGACATGTCCAAAATCTGAAAGAAACTGGGGAAGAGCTAATAAGAATCAGACCAGGAGTCTAAAATAAATGTCATATGCACCATGTTCTTTTCCCTTCCTTTCGTTTTCATTTGAAGTCTACTTGTGTAGGGAGATCTGGGGTTGTTTTGTTTGTTGTTTTTCTATGAAACACAATTTGCATTCATTTATTTTGTGATATAGGGGAATACTATAGAAGACCACATAGGCAAGCCTGTTACTGGTTAATGTATTTAAGAACATTTCAAAATCAACAAAACGTGCTAGGATTTTTGTAATCTGCTATTGTAAATACTCATAGAGCAGCTGGACCAAAACACTGATTGTTTAAAAGGGAAGATGCTATCGAATCAAAAGTTACATACTTACTGTATTTAAGTTTGAGCAAAAGGTGTTTTAACCAACTGTTCCTTGGAGACTTTGGTAAAACAAATATATAAGTGACCAAATCTGTCTAGGTGATGAAGTATTAAATCTAGAGCTGAATATATTTAGAAAGATTTTCCTAGAAGCTATTTTGTGTTTGTTTGTTTTTGTAAAAGAGCCCCTATGGTAGTTATGTGCAATCATGAAACACATGCTTAAGTGCTTGCTATACACAGTGTACTTAGCTACATGCTTTGAGGCATAAAAATATAAGTCTGACTTATTTTATTACCAAGAGCATTTAATATTGATCAGTATTCATCAAACTATGGTAGATAGCCTATTTTTATTCTGTGCTCAAGCTAAGAATGGAAGTTAGATTTTAAAGGACTATAAATAAAAAACAAAGTCCAAGGCCCTATGTGGCCAGGAAAATGTAAAATATTTGTTATCTGTTTCTTTACAGAAAAATTATGCCAATCCCTGATCTAGATAATATATGAACACAAACATGTATGCAAGGTAGAAAGAGACAAATGCCCTTACATGTACAGAGAAAGAACTTACGGGATGGAGTTCAGAGGAAAAAAACTGAGTTCCATCTGATGGTGCTCTAGTAGGGTACCTGGATTAGGTGGCACTTGAAAGAAGATTAAAGTGGTCTTTGAATATGAGAAAACGGAAGAAAATGGTATTCCAAGTGAAGGAAACAAAACAATTAAAGTCACCAAGTTTGGAAAAGTGTAAGTTATATGTCTAGGACACACTTAGTAGATAGAGCTTGGTTCTTCAAGCAGTGAGAAGTCTTTATGTGCTTTTAAACAGGGGTATGAGGTGAAGTTTACTTCAGGGAGATTAATTAGAGGAAGAGTACAGATTAGGAGACTGGTAAGATTATCCCAATAATCAAAGATGGTACTGTTCAAAGATGACTCTGAGATCTTGAATCTGAGGAGTCTATTACATGGTACCAAAAATGAAAATGTTGAGACATTTTATGTGCTCCTAATAAGAATCTAGGTCTGATTATGTTTTTATTCCCCAGAACACTTAGCAAACTACATAGTGCATAGTAATCCCTTTAACATGTGGCAAATGATTGCAAATAGCTCCCAAATTGACTCTTTTACAAAAAAATGTCTGGATAGACACTCAGATATAGATGTTTAACACATAGGTGAAAATGCAGGTCTGGAACTAAGTGGGGAGTGCAAGGCTACAGATCTATTATATATATCAAGATCACCTGCTCACTAGTGCTAGATTAAGCCAGGCAATTGCTGAATAGTCAAATGAAGAGCAAATATAGAACTAGACATTTCTCAAGAGGTCTTAGAGGATAAAATATTGTAATTTAAGGGAAGAGTAATTTTCAAGAAGCAGTAGGAAGTCAAAGGTAAAAATGTTTCAAAGTGGCCAACAGATGAGAATTATAAAGTGGATTGGATTTGGATTACTACAAATCCATTGGGTTTGACTACTAAAATCAGTGGAAGAAAGTATAATGGGAGAGAAATCATTGAGTCATAAAATCTATATTGCAGTTCTTCCTTCTCCTATGTGCTGCAGAAAATCAGGTAGGCCATTAACCTTATCAGAGGCTCAGTTTTCTTAGCATAGGGAGGGTAATGCAGAATATTAAGTAATATCATGTGTTTTAAAGTACCCTTAATCTATAATTTTAATGTACAAATTACATTTGTTTTAAATAATATTGTAATATAATATTTAAAATCCATACTGTGTTTTAAATAATATTGATAATTCCCTTATAACTTTTCTACAAAAATATACACAAGTAGGCTTACTGAGGGCAGGGACTTTGACTGTCTTGAGTACCACATAGTGAGTGAATAGATGACTGAGTGAGAAGGAATGATATGAACCTTCATCTTAGGAATGTAACCATCCTCTAAGAGAGGGAAAACAAATTTAGCAAAAGCATGAAATTTTTTTTTTTCTGTGAAATGAAGTTCACTATAAACGATGAACAATCATTTTTTTTACAAGACAAAGGATGGTCTAGGCACAAACGATGTTGATTCTGTCTCGAATATTTTGGTCATATTACTTGAATGACTTACTGAAAAAAAATACCTCCAAATTTAGGGGACTATTATTTTCCCCAAATCTGTAAGAAAGTAAATCAAAAATTGATATAAATAAACAATTCTTTGAAAATAAGTCAATAAAATAAATTCAATCAGAAGTTTTAGATTTCTCAACAAATGAGCTGCTAGACAACTCTACTATTTTGGCACCTTCTTTTTCTCAACCTGTCCATTTGAATTGGTGCCAGATCCACCCTAAAAATTAATAGGTGTTTTCAAAGTGGCAGATCTTATAATTTTAATTGTAACAGCTAGAACCTCTGGCAGTAATTCTCACATCTAACAAAATATATAATCCCCAACATCTACTTTACTGTTCCCAGGCCCCAAAACCTTAGTGGAAAATTTTTTAAAAAAAGATTTGCTGATTTGGCTCGTTACAATTTGAAGATATCCAACTTCAAGTAGACCCTCCAACCTTTGTGGTTATATTTGTATTCATCAAATTCTTTATAACGTTGATAATATTTTCATTTTCCTCAACTCCTGTGCTTATACTCCGTCTTTCTCCTCCTATTTACAGTGAAAACCAAGATAATCTATCTAATTAGATCTCTCTGTTTTCCTGCACATCTCAAAAATCTCTCTTTTCTGCTCCTTCCATCCACTTAAGGAAAAAGATGCATTCTCTCTCTCTTTCTCTTTTTTCCTGAAGTCGTTTCTCCATCTGTACCTGGAATCCCATTCCTTCTTATGTCTTCCAGAATATTATCCCATTTGTCTACTTTCTCTGTTGCATCTTTAGCCTTTCTTATTACTGTTAATGGTCAAACTCTATTTCTCCAACCTCATCTTCTTAGGCCTTTTGGTCACTTGAGATGGTTGAGCACCCCATGTTTGCATTTGCTTCAGTTACGGTGTGTTCACATCCCTTGCTGATAACCTCTCTGTCTGTGAAAGTGGCTCCTTCCTTCTGTTCACTTAAAGTAGACATTTCTCAAAGTTCTGACCCAATCTTCTCCATTACCTCTTAGTGATCTCACTCATTCCCATAGCTTCAATGATACCTTTAAGAGGAATGATTCCCACATCTCTGTCAAATGTGACCTTTGAGTCATTTTTTAACTGCCTGTTAGGTGTCTTTGTTTCTATGCACCTAAAATGCTACTGGTTCAAATAAAACTCAAAATTTCACCCTTTTCTAAATCTACTTCTCCTCCCACTCACATTTCAATCACTTTAAGTGGGTCACCTTACTCTCAGTGTCTCAAGCTAAAAAGCTTAGGGTCATATTGACTTTTCTCCATATCCAATAAGTCATCGAATCTTGTTAAAGCTACCATCTAAAATAGCTGTCGGAAAAGATATAGAGTGATGAATTAGCATCAGAAGACCTGAGCAAGTTATACTTACTCAAACTTTCATTTCCTTAGTAGTAAAATAATGCTAACAACAAGATTAATCATACTAATACCTTAAATACCACAATAAATCCTTCCCTGATTTCCCCCAAACAAATATATTATCTCCGACATCTGAACTCCAATAATAATTTATCCGTAGTCCTTTCATGGCATCTATCCTACATCTCATCATGTATTCTACATAGCTATTTGTGGACCTGTCTTATTTCTTTCCCTGATAAGAGCTGTATGCTCCTTTAATTTGGGAAACATGTCTTATTTCACTTTCTGTTGAGAGACTGTATAGTGTCTTCCCCGTAGCAGGAGCTTCACAACTGGAAAATTAATGAAATTGATTAGTATTAATTGGATTATATCCACTAATGGAACAAATGTATTTCCTTCATTTCTGGATCAGATGTTAACCAGAATGCATAAATCCTTAGATTAAATGATGACAAATGGAGATCAGGAACAACAAAAAATAAACAGACTCAACAGAGATAGAAAAAATCATAATGGAACATGTGGATTGAGATTATTTTAATTACAGGAAAAAGAAATAAAGATTAGACAAGCTGGGAGGTGAAAGAGGATGAAATTGCTGTTTAGAAGGCTCAGCTTATTATAAATATTGTAATTAAACTAGAATCTTCTCCTGAGGGGATTTAAAAGAGCAAACAAAAAAAGAATCTACTTAGATAAATAAAATGGGGCGTATAGCTAAACAGGATTTTCAAGCTATTTTGTAAAACAAGTTAGATTACTTTTCATTTACAAAGCATCGTGAAACTTGAAATTTGCTTCATTCCTCAATAATGTAAAGAGTTAAATGATTTAAAATGACCATTTTCTTCAACCTTCTGCTGGGACTTTGTCCTGAGAGAAAAATTGATACGACTGTATTCAACTACAAGTTGAACAAGTTTGTAGTTGAACACAGTCATGTTGATGAGGTCTTACAGGGGTAGGCTCAGTTTTTCCAATATGTTAGGTATTTGCATATATACTTCTAATTTCTCCGTTCTTGTAACTACATGTGGGTAAGGGGGTGCATAAGTGAGTATTAGATCCTAATTCACCTCCATCATCAATTGTCCTTCATTTGCAAATGTTTCACTCCCATCTCTCTATTGTTCAATTTCAGTTCCAATTTTGCTCCTTTGTAATTGAATGGTTTTGCACTAGCTAGGAACTTAAGTTGAAGAAGGTTGGGACTTTGTTTTGTTTACTGCTTTATCCTCCAGTTCTTAGGGCAATTTCTGGAATGCAATAGGCAATCAATAAATATTTATTGAGTAAATGACTGAATTTCTCTCTGCTTCCATTTTTTTTTTTCACCTTTTTAGGATTAACCAGGACATAATATTGAAATTGCCCAGCACGGAGTATATACCCAATAGTTATTAATTCTTTTTTTTCCCTATTAACTAAAGAATAAAGATTCATCCAAAGTCATGTAAGAGTTGCTGGCAAAGTGGATTGGAATCCAAATGATTGGACATTTTATATCTCTCTGGATATATCCTAGGCAAGCACAGCAATTCTCACACTATGAAAATAATGGGTATCTAGAACTAACTCTGAAAGCCAGGAGTATCAAGTGCAATATGCATCCAAGTATGCATATCCCCCAGATTATGTATAAAAAGAAAGAAAAAGAGAGAGGGAAAGGAAGAAGAGGAATGTTTGAAGTGACTGGCCAAGTAACAGAAAAAGATATGCTATCCTCTCCCAGGCCCTTTCCATCTCCCCCTCCCTACCTCTCCCTCCCTACCTCCATCATTTTCAGATTCATTGCATAAATATTTGATTCTGCAAAAGGAGGAACAGGCAACTGATTTAACTGTAATAACATGCCCTTTCAATATTTACATGGATGTATGAAAACTCAAGCAAATGTCCAAAACAATCACTCCTCGACTCAGAGCCTCGTAAGTTCATACCGACACACATGCACAACTAGCAGCCTGCCTAGCTAAGGAGCCATGAGATTATTTTTAATAAATAAGTAAATGAAGAAGAAAGGGTTTAGATATTAGTAGAAGCTTAGTACATCTTCCCCACTCAGAATAGTAGGAAGCAGGACCCTAATCTAACCCTTTCCTTTCCACAGCTGAAGTAAATATTTTATCTTATAAGGGAAGGGCAGGATGGCTTCACATCATGGCAGAAAAAATAAAGAGCAAAGCAAAGAATTATTGTAGTCCTCTCTGGATCATACTGTTGCCAATTGTGAAACCGATGTCCTTACAACCTCCTAGAGCTTCCTGTTGCAGCTAAAAAAGGGGTATGTGTGCATGAATGTAAATGCATGTGTTGAGGATGGCTTATTATAGTGGAATCTCAGTTTGTGAAATGTAAGGATTTATATCTCAGTAAACAACAATAATGTAATTTTCTAAAAAACTCATTTCTGGGCACAAAAGTTCACACACCACAGGCAATACAGGCATAGGGGCACTATTTAACTTTTGACCTTTAATTTTCATCTTCCTAGTCCATATCTCCATGGCAAAGGTAAATAGTCTGAAAACTCCAACCCCTGGTGTAGCAATTGACAGAGCTTTTATGTGAAGCCTGTAAAAGAACTTTGTCCCTTTTTTCTTTCGTTCAAAGTGCATAAAAGTCTTTTGTAGCATAAGGGTGGGACTATAGAAGAGGAAAATGTTTACAACCCAAGAATTTCCAACCTGCTTGGAAGTATTGCATCTCTGAGTCAGAATATATAGACGCCTGGTTGTCTGGCATTAAAGATGACATTTATTGATACTGATAATCAGCAATTTACTTTGTAACTGTAAGAAAGTCCAACAATCTGATCTTAAGGATCTGGTAACTGATTAAGCCTTTTTGTTTAAGCAATTAACTTCTAAAGAATTATATCTTGGGAAAAGTTTGTGTCTTACCTGTTCAGGATTTTGTACTACATATTTCCTAATAGTGGTCTGTGGATATGTAGTAACTTTCACTGTTGGAGAATGAAGTTCCTGTAAAGAAAAGATAAAAGCTGGATATAATCATAGTTATTTAATTACCTTGGAGCTATCAATAACAATAGGGAACAATTTCCAGTGTGATATTTTTAGTTATTTGCATGAATGATGATGTATGATTTAGTTAATTTTAATTTCAGAAACGTGTATAAAAGCATGTGTTCAGTGCTCAGCATTTTACTGGGTACTTGTATTATACTCATTTCATGGTATTTCATCCACATTCCAAACTATATTTGACAAGCATTTTAAAATGCTTGTTTCATTATAAATGATTACAAGAAAATAATACCTCAATAGTGATGAATTAAACCTCTGGTTTGGAAAAGACATCTTATCTTAAAAAAAATGAAAAGAGACACAAAGAGAAAAATGTGTATGTGTGTGTAGTTAAACATATAAATCTTCAGTGTGCTGGAAAGAGAGGACCATAGATATCATTGTAAAATGTTGATGGGAAAAGAGTTTTTTTTAGGGGGTTCATGTAGATTTATTTATTATTTTTAACTTTTATTATAGGTTCAGGAGGACATATGCAGGTTTGTTATATAGGTAAATTCATGACACAGGGGTTTGTTGTACAGATTATTTCATCACACAGGGACTAAGCCCAGTACCCAGTAGTTATTTTTACTAATCGTCTCCCTCCTCCCACCCTCCATCCTCAAGTGTGGGCCAATGTGTATTGTTCCCCTTTTTGTGTCCAGGATTTCTCATTATTTAGCTCCCACTTACAAGTGAGAACATGCGGTATTTGGTTTTCTGTTCCTGTGTAAGTTTGCTGTGTAATGGCCTACAGCTCCATCCATGTTCCCACAAAAGACATGATCTCATTCTATTTTATGGCTGCCTACTATTCCATGGTACATATATATATATATCACATTTTCTTTATCCAATCTGTCATTAATGGGCATAGTGATTTCATATCTTTGCCTTTGTGAACAATGCTGCAATGAACATTCATGTACATGTGTCTTTATGGTAGAATGATTTATATTCCTTAGGATATATACCCAGTAATGGGATTGCTGAGTTGTATACCCAGTAAGGGGATTTCTGGTAAAAGGGTAGTTCTATTTTTGGTCCTTTGAGGAATTGCCACACTAATTTACACTCCCACCAACAATGTATAAACTTTCCCTTTTCTCCACAGTCTCACCAGCATCTGTTAGGTTTTATTTTCTTCTGACTTTTTAATAATAGTCATTCTGACTGTTATCAGATGGAATCTCATTGTGGTTTTGACTTGCATTTCTCTAATGATCAGTAATATTAAGCTTCTTTTCATATGCTTGTTGGTTACATGTATGGCTTCTTTTGAGAAGTGTCTGTTCATGTCCTTTGCCCACTTTTTAATTGGGTTGTTTGTTTTTCTCTTGTAAATTTGTTCAAGTTCCTTATAGATGCTGGATATTAGACTTGTCAAATGTGTAGTTGACAAATATTTTATCCCATTCTATAGGCTGTCCTTTCACTCTATTGATAGTTTCCTTTAATGTGCAGAAGCTCTTTAGTTAAATTAGATTCTGTTTGTCAATTTTGCTTTTATTGGGATTGCTTTTGACATTTTGTTTCTATGTCCAGAATGGTATTGCTTAGGTTGTCTTCTAGGGTTTTTAGAGTTTGGGGTTTTACATTTAAGACTGTAATCAATCAATCCTGAGTTGATTTTTGTATACGGTGTAAGGAAGGGGTCCAGTTTCAATCTTCTGCATATGGCTAACCAGTTATCCCAGCTCCATTTATTGAATAGGGAGTCCTTTCCCCATTGCTTGTTTTTGACAGCTTGGTCAAAAATCTGATAGTTGACCAGTACCATGCTGTTTTGGTTACTATAGCCCTGTAGTAGTTTGAAGTTGGGCAGCGTGATGTCTCCAGCTTTGTTCTTTTTGCTTAGGATTGCCTTGGCTATTTGGGCTCTTTTTCTCATTCCATATGAATTTTAAAATAGTTTTATTTCTAGTTCTGTGAAGAATGTCCTTGGTAGTTTAATAGGAATAGCATTGAATCTATAAATTACTTTGGGCAGCACGATCATTTTAACAATATTGATTCTTCCTATCCATGAGCATGGAATGTTTCTCCATGTTTGTGTCATCTCTGATTTCTTTGAGCGGTGTTTTGTAATTCTCATTGTAGAGATCGTTCACCTCACTAGTTAGCTGTATTCCTAGGTATTTCGTGTGTGTGTGTGGGTGGGGGGGCAATTGTGAAAGGGATTGCATTTCTGATTTTGCTCTCAGCATAATTGTTGTCCGTGTATAAGAATGTTAGTGATTTTGCACATTGATTTGGTATCCTGAAATTTGGCTGAAGGTAGTTTTTGGCTAAGACTATGGGGGTTTCTAGATATAGAATCATGTCAACTGCAAACAGGGATAGTTTGACTTCCTCTCTTTCTATGTTAATGTTCTTTATTTCTTTCTCTTACCTGTTTGCTCTGACCAGTACTCCCAATACTATGTTGAATAGGAGTGGAGAAAGGGGGCATCCTTGTCTTGTGCAGGGTTTCAAGGGGAATGCTTCCAGCTTTTTCCCTTTCACTATGGTGTTGGTTGTAGGTTTGTCATATATGGCTCTTATTATTTTAAAGTATGTTCCTTCAATACCTAGTTTATTGAGACTTTTTAACATGAAGCAATGTTAAATTTTATCAAAAGCCTTTCTGCATTTATTGAGATAATCATGTGGTTTTGTCTATAGTTCTGTTTATGTGATGCCTTGCATTTATTAATTCGTGAATGCTGAACCAGTGTTGCATCCCAGAAGTGAAACCTATCTGATGGTGGTGCATTGGCTTTTTTATGTGCTGCTGGATTAAGTTTGCAAGTATTTGGTGGAGGATTTTTGCATCAATGCTCATCAGGGATATTGGCCTGAAGCTTTCTCATTTTTTTGTTGTGTCTCTGCCAGGTTTTGGTATCAAGGTGATGCTGGCCTCATAGAATGATTTGGGGAGGAATCGTACCTCTTCATTTTTTTTGTAGTACTTTCAATATGAATGGTACCAACTCTTCTTTGTACATCTGGTAGAATTTGGCTGTGAATCCATCTGGTCTTGGGCTTTTTGTTGTTGCTGTTAGGTTATTTATTATTGATTCAATTTTGGAGCTCATTATTGGTCTGCTCAGAGATTCAATTTTTTTCTTGCTTCCATCTTGGGAGGAAAAATGTGTCCAGGAATTCATTCATCTCTACTAGGTTTTTCAGTTTGTATGCATAGAGGTGTTTGTAGCAGTTTCTAATGGTTATTTTTATTTCTGTGAGATCAGTGGTAACATGCTCTTTGTCATTTCTAAGTGTGTTTATTTGGATCTTCTCTCTCTTCTTCTTTATTAGTCTAACCAGTAGCATATGTGCCTTATTAATTTTTTGAGAAACGAACTCCTGGATTTGTTGATCTTTTGAATGTTTTTTTGTGTCTCAATTTCCTTTAGTTCAGTAATGATTTTGGTTATTTCTTGTCTTCTGCTAGCTTTGGGGTTAGTTTGCTCTTCATTTTCTAATTCTTACTGTTGTGATGTTAGGTTGTTAATTTGAGATCTTTCTAACTTCTGGTTGTGGGTGTTTAATGCTATAAATTTCCCTCTTAACACTGCCTTAGCTGTGTACCAGAGATTCTGGCATGTTGTGTCTTTGTTCTCACTAGTTTCAAAGAACTTCTTGATTTCTGCCTTAATGTCATTATTTACCCAAAAGTCACTCAAGAGCATGTTGTTTAATTTCCACGTAAATGCATGATTTTGAGGGATTTTTAAAAATTTGACTTCTATTTTTATTGCACTTTGGTCCAAGAAGGTGTTTGGTATGATTTCAGTTCTTTTGCATTTCCTGAGGATTGTTTTATATCTGACTGTTTGGTGGATTTTAGAGCATGTGCTATGTGATGATGAGAAGAATGTATAGTATGTTGTTTTGGGGAGGAGAAGTTCCATAGAGGTCTATCTGATCTATTTGGTCAAATCTTTTTTTTTTTTTTTTTTTTTGAGACGGAGTCTCGCTCTGTCGCCCAGGCTGGAGTGCAGTGGCCAGATCTCAGCTCACTGCAAGCTCCGCCCCCGGGTTCACGCCATTCTCCTGCCTCAGCCTTCCGAGTAGCTGGGACTACAGGCGCCCGCCACTGCGCCCGGCTAGTTTTTTGTATTTTTTAGTAGAGACGGGGTTTCACCGTATTAGCCAGGATGGTCTCGATCTCCTGACCTTGTGATCCGCCCGTCTCGGCCTCCCAAAGTGCTGGGATTACAGGCTTGAGCCACCGCGCCCGGCCCTATTTGGTCAAATCTTGAGTTCAGGACCTGAGTATCTTTGTTAAGTTTCTGCCTTGATGAGCTGTCTAATACTTTCAGTGGAGTGTTGATGTCTCCCACTGTTATTGCATGGGAGTCTACATCTCTTTGTAAGTCTCTAAGAACTTGCTTTATGAATCTTGGTACTCCTGTGATGGGTGCATATATATTTAGGATAGTTAAGTCTTCCTGTTAAATTGAAATATTTACCATTAGGTAATGCCCTTCTTTGTCTTTTTTTTTTTTTTTTTTTTTTTTTTTTTATCTTTCTTAAAGTCTGTTTTGTCTGAAATTAGTATTGCAACCCGTGCTTTTTTATTTTTTCATTTTCTTGGTAGATTTTTCTCCATCCCTTTATTTTTAGCCTACGGGTGTCATTGTATGTGAGATGGGTCTCTTGAAGACAGCATTTTTTGGGGGGAGTCTAGGTTCTTCATCCAGCTTGCCATTCTGTGCCTTTTAACTGGGGCGTTTAGCCCATTTACATTCAAGATTGGTATGGAAGTGTGTGCATTTGATTCTGTTATTATTTTGTTAACTGGTTATTGTGCTGGCTTGTTTGTGTGGCTGCTTTATAATGTAACCAATCTGTGCACTTAAGTGTGTTTTTCTATTGACTGGTAATAATCTTTACTTTCCATGTTTAGTGCGCCTTTCAAGATCTCTTGTAAGGCAGGTCTGATGGTAACAAACTCCCTTATCATTTGCTTATCTGAAAATAATCTTATTTATCCTTTGCTTAAGAAGCTTAGTTTGACTGGATATGAAATCCTTGTTTGATGATTTTTTTCTTTAATAGTATTGAATACAGGCCTCTAATCTCTCCTGGCTTGAGGGTTTCTGCTGAAAAGTCCACTGTTAGCCTGATGGGTTTTCCTTTGTAAGTGACCTGTCCTTTCTCTCTAGCTGCCATTAACATTCTTTGTTTCATTTCAACCTTGAAAAATCTGCTGATTATGTGTCTTGAGGATTATCTTCTTGTGTAGAACCTTGCATGGTTCTCTGTATTTTCTAAATTTGACTGTTGGCTTCTCTAGCAAGGCTAGGGAAGTTTTCATGGACTATATCCTAAAATGTTTTTCCAAGGTTTTGCTTTCTCCCTGTCCCTTTCAGAGTTGCCAATAATTCATAGATTTAGCTTGTTTACATAATCCCATATTCCTCAGAGATTTTGTTCATTCTTTTTTATTCTTTTTTTCTTTATTTTTGTCTGACTGTCTTATTTCAAAGAGTCAGTGTTCAGGTTCTGAGATTCTTTCCTTGGCTTGATGTATTCTTCTTTTATTTTATTTTATTTTATTTTTTTATTTTTTTAAGACGGAGTCTCGCTCTGTCGCCCAGGCTGGAGTGCAGTGGCGCGATCTCAGCTCACTACAACCTCCGCCCCCCAGGTTCATGCCATTCTCCTGCCTCAGCCTCCTGAGTAGCTGGGACTACAGGCGCCCGCCACTGCGCCCGGCTAATTTTTTGTGTATTCTTCTTTTAATACTTGTGATTGCATTGTGAAATTCTTCTAGTGTGTTTTTTCAGCTCTATCAGATCAGTTAGGTTCTTTTTTCACTACCTATTCCATGTGTCGGTTCTTGTATCATTTTATTGTGATTATTAGTTTTCTCAGATTGGGTTTTGCCATTCTCCTAAATCTCAATGATCTTTATTTCTATCTATATTCTGAATTCTGTTTCTGTTATTTCAGCCAGTTCAACCTGGTTAAGAACCTTTGTTGGAGAACAAGTGTAATCATTTGGAGGACATAAGCCACTCTGTCCTTTTGAGTTGCCAGTGTTCTTGCATTGGTTTTTTCTTACCTCCGTGTGTGGGTGTTCCTTTAACTGCAGTGTAGGTTGAACACAGTCAGTAGACTTCTTTTTTGGATGTTTTCACAGGGCTGAGATTTTGTGCAGGGTCTAAATAGCTGACTTCTTGTCTTTGGTTTCACAGGGAGTTATGTTAGTGAGGTATTGTTGTTGAAGCTTTGGGTTGTGATCCAATATGTGGCGCTTAGGCATAGCAATCTGTTAGTAGGCTCTTCCGCAGTCCCGTTGCTCCTCTGTTATTTCCTCACAGTTGCAGCTATGCTCCCTCTCAATGCCCTGAAAGTGTGGGCTCCTCTCCCACTTGAGTGCTGGCTGTAAATTGTGGCTTGGCACTCCAGGGATGGCCATTACAGCTCTATGGTGATATCAGTGTTTGTTTTCTCCTCAACTTGGAGGCAGCAGAGACGACCTTAGCAGTGGTTGTGGTCAAAGGTCTTTTACTTGTCTCCCGGGGGCTCCACCCAGGGAGATACAGGTCAGCAATCACTCAGTGCTATCAGCCCGGGATGGAGGTTCTGTGCTGTAGGCCTAAGCCGGGGTTCCCTGCCTGGTAATGAGCAGGCAACGGGTTCCATGGCAGGGAAAAGAGTTAATATCATCCATATAAAGAGAGTTCTTATATATCAATGAGAACAAAATCCTAAGGGCTACATTTCTAAGTCAGTTATAACCTTTATCCCACTGTCCAGTGGTTTGTTATGTATGTGGCCCATGCTAGTCTGTGAGCTCCTTGAAAATAGTGATTGTATCTAATTTATCTTGGTGCAATATGTGGCACATACTTGGTGTTCAGCAAATGTAAGCTGAGTAAGTGCATTACTCTAATTGACCTAACTCTAATCTAGACCAAACTGAGAAGTGGTAGGGAAACTTTTCTTTAATAATCTTATTTTTCTGCATAATATCATATTTTCCTTGCTGTACTCAAGGACTAAAGACCAGTTTTTGTTCATTTGTCTCCTCACTATCCAAGTTCACATCCTGACCCCGCACTGGGTCAGATTGTTTTCTTAAAACAGCATCTCCCGCCTTCCTACCTTCTAAATCCCATAACCCCTTTACTCCTCTTTCATGTAACAACAAACTTAGTGTGCTTTATGTTTTACTTTCTTAGAATTTACTTTTTTATATATGGCAATTACTTAATAAAACACATATTTTAATATTCTGTTTATTATTATAGCTACCTTTTGGATACACAATACCTAGATTCAAGAATAATCCTAAAAGTGGGATTATTAGCCATAAAGGCTAAGGAAATAGACCCTTGTGTGTCTTTCAAATCATACACCTATAAGAAGAGTTAGTTATGACCCTATAAGTTATTCTCTCTGAATATGAACTCATAATACAATCACTCATAAAGCCAAGTCTTCAATCAATCTGAGATCTGGGTATTTCATCCACACTCACTAGGAGATCTTTGGCTAAATTAAACTGCACTCAAACTAAAAGCAGTTAGATTGAATAGGCAATGAAACAGAAGAATCTGATTCATAGTACTCGTTTCACATTACTTTTACTGGGCTGAGCTGATTCTCATATGTGAGAATCCTCTTTCATAGTTTATGATCCTCACATGATGTGAATGTGTAAAGTCTTATGAGGATCTAAAGATTGCTTACATACATGAAGAAGCCTTCCATATAAAAAAGAGGAACAAATCTAATGTAATTCACAACTTCTTTTACCTGTTCAGTATTTTGGGTTATATGTAGAGTACTTGGGCCACATGTAGATATTTTTAAAGTTGGAGAATGGAGTTCCTGTTAAGAGAAACAAAAGGGAGTTCAGAAATTATTTGAAAGTCTTAAGTTCTCATGGTATTTTTTCTTTATTTTTATAATAATCTGATTAGTACGAAATAAGAGCATTATTTAGTGCTTTCTTAGATAATGTCCATCTTTCCAAAGAACTAAATTACTTTGTTGTCTTCTCACATAATCCAATGATAAAAGAGTTTCTAGAGTGCTTTCATAGCAATACATTCTACTTGTACTGTTAGGTTGCATTCTTTTTGTTTCTGCTTCAAGAACTCTGCATTCATATACACCCCAATGTTATTATTATTATATGTTTGCAATTAACAAGATATAATATTTTATCAAATAAAATTTTTCTTTCAGTATTTGTTTTATTTATTTTTAAAAATTCATATAAATTTAAGGGGTACAAGTACAGTTTTGTTACATGGATATTTTGCATAGCGATGAAGTCTGGGCTCTTAGAGTAACCATCAACCGAATAGTGTACATGGTACTCATCAAATAATTTCTCATCAAATGATGTAAACTTTAATAATGATCAAACCAAGAGACAGACACCCCATTCTCCATGATGTGCTTATTTCACATTGCATGCCTGTATCAAAATATCTTATGCACCCCATAAATATATACATTTACTATGTGCCCCAAATTTTAAAAATAAAATAAAACTTAGAAAAAATAATTCTCAAACCAATATAAGAAACTACCTTTGAAAACTCAACTAAGAGTAATTTTAAGAATAAATTTTGAAGTACTTTTGAAGAAGGTAGTTTGAAGAATAAACTTGAGTAAATTTCAAACTACCTTTGAAAACTCAACTAAGAGTAACTAATTTTAAATCAATTCAAGCTGACTCTTAATTATGCTTTGTCTATTCTGCTTCTTGTCTAATTTCAAAGAGTAGACTGTATTGTTAAAAATAATCTGTAAAAGTGAAATAATATAATTTTTTAAATGGTCCAATAAAATGATCAATCTATCCATCACACTGGCATTGTTTACATATTTCCTCAAAGCCAACAAAACTGCAATCACTTCATTAGTGTGCAAAGAATTGATGGCATTACTCAATCTCCCCATACCTTACCATAATTTACAATCAATTGGCACAACTCCAGGATATTTTCCTACAAAGGTATAAATATTTTTTCTTTAGAACAAGGGGACTATTAAAAATCAGAATCATTAATTTACAAGGGAAGCACTGACAGACACATACAGAACTATGGCTATAATGTAGGTATTACATGTGTTCTTAAAACAGGACTATGCATTTACTCAAACTGCCAAATGTTCTGCATTCTTTCGTGTTGTTGTTCTTATCAAACTTATAACATTTTCATCCTCCCCCAACCTTTATATCAACAGCAGTACTGCAGGCTCAGTATTTCTAGGAATCTTTTGCATATGTTCCCAAATTTTCTGCTAATAATTGAGAAGACTTACTCAGACAAATGCAGAGAATTACAGATATTAGACAAAACAGGTACACATTATCCAGTTTAGGAAAATGGTTATAAATACAACCATGTGCAGGCAGGTTTTGCCCACAGACCCAAGAGGAGCAGATTCAAGAAGACAAGAAAAAAGAGGGGTGCTCTTTAGTTATGAAATAATACACGAACACATTCTTAATATAAACATTTATATAGATAAGGTTAAAGACCTTCTCTTGACCATCTCCCCTCCACTCACTTACCCAGAAGTTACCATTGTTGTCAGTTAAGGTGTCTACATAAATACCTATGTATAAATAGTAATATTATTGCTTTTGTTGTTCTACAACTTAAACCAAACAGTATCTCTTGTATTATGTACTAGATACATGTTTTAACTCATTATTTTAAATTAATAGTATTCAGCTTGTTTATATGTTTTCCTACCGATTAACATTTAGATTATTTCCAGGTTTCCACTATGCTGCAATGAGCATCCTTGTGCAACATGTTTCTTTAGAATTCCACACAGAATTAGGATTGCTGGGACATAGAGTATGTGTGTTACTCATTTGAACAGATACTGCCCAATTAATTTCCCAAATTTGACTATGATAATTATACATCCACCAGCAGTGTGTGAAGGTATTCATGACTAGAGGATGTTTGGTCTGTTTAGGCTGGGGCTAATAATATTATGCTAGTATCATTCTGAGAAGACCATTACGTACATGGCTAGTATCTGGTAGCTGTTGTAGAAATGATACCTCTCTCCTCCTTCTTGTAACCAATTCAAATATGATGGCATTAACAAATGAAACATAGCAAACCTTACTAGCCAACTGGACTGTCTTTTAAGATACAAAAGTGTACTAAGAAGTTTTATAAATCTGCAGAAATTAAAACAAATAGGAATACACACACATCACACATCACAGATAAAGACATTTATTTACGCTAGCATAGTCAGAATTACTTTATTCACATGCTGAGATAATAGACATTTAAAGGGCAAATGGTTGTATTTGAGCAAAGACTAGTCTTGCCCTAAAATGAAGGAATTCTTTAATCTTCTTATATGTGGAAAGCTGGAACATCAATTCCATAGATTATAATATACTCAATTATTTTTAGCCCTACTTCATCCTTCATTATTAGAATTGATCATCTAGACAAATGTGGCTTTCCCATACAACCCTCATGGAAACATTAGATAACAAATGTAGTACGTTGAAAAATTACGACATTAAGATGTAGCTTAACATGAATCAAAGATATTTAGACATATGGTATTGACCAGCATGAATTTAAATTGCATCAGTATGGATTTAGGCTGATCACAAGGGGGAAAACCTCTCTGAACATAGGTTTATTAATTCCAGAAAGACTTGCTAAAGAAAAACCCTTTTCCCTGGAAGTCTACAAAATTAGGTAATATGGTGTGAGTATATGTCAAAAATAAACAAAATCTTGATATTGAAAGGTATTTCCAATGGCATCAAGATCCAGGCAAGATTGCAGCAAGGCATCCCATAAATAGCAATTGACCATTCCATAGAAAGTGATCCAAAGTATTTTTGAATGAATGAATGAAAAGGAGATCTTAGTTTTAAAAGCACTCCAGGAATAACAATCCAAATCTCCCTCTTAATAACCTGTATCAGTCAGTGTTTAATTTTGTTACTTATCTGTATATCGCTTACCTAAATCTTTCATGTTGAAACTATTAAATTCAATGAACAGTCACTTTTTTTTTGTTTTTATGCCTTTTGTGACAAAACCCCACATTCCTGATGACCAAATAATTGAAGGCGATAATGGGGTGGTGGTGGCTATCATGACATAGTGGAAAAAGTGCTAGACTTGGAGCCAGGAGCCCTGGATTTTATTCCCATTTATACTACTAGCCACTTTTGTAATATTGGTCAACTCGTGTTCTCTCTCTGAGATTTTTTCCTCGTGTGAGAAATGGGACATGGGTGTGGGCGAGTGTGGATTAGAGGATCTTTAAGCTTGTTTCTATTTCTGACATTCTGTGAGTATAAGAGACCATTCCCAACTTATTATTCCACACAAACAAAACAATTTCAAAATTTTAAAACTTGTCAGTCTTGTTTTCCTTTGATGATGATTATAATGATAACTAACACCTATTAATAGCTTTCTATGCCAAACATGTTACATAGATCATTCTCTTTAACACTCAAAATAACCCCATAAAGAAGATACTATTATGACCCCATTATATACACAAGTAAAGTTAGACAGAGGTACTATAGGTAACCAGATGGAGATTACACAGCTAATGCTAAGGTGCTGGAATTCCAACTCAGTTAGCATGACTCCAGAACTCATTCTCTTAATCACTATACTTTGCCACTTTTATTGCTTGTCTCATTATATTTTCTGTTTTTCAAGTTGTGTAACCTAATTATATGGTTAGGTTTGACTAGTGCATATAACAGGTCAAATACTGGGATTTTTAAAATTATTCACTGTCAAAAGCAACTTTGGAGGCCTGAAAATAAGACACCTACCCAAAAGTGGCTGTGTGAGAGAACAGCCTTGATTAGATAATTTAAGCTTCCATAAACTCAATAGAATTTGTTTGTAAAATGCGTGATACATTTACGGAGCGTACTCACAGGCCTCTAAAACTCAATAAACCATTGAGTTTTTATTTAATACTCATATCATCTAATCTCTTCAATTTTGCAGGAAGACCTTACTTTTTCTCATAAAATATTCAGCATTTTGTTGTCATGTATTCCTGTGGGTCAGACTTGCTATATACACAAACATTATACCTTATTGCAACTTTAAGTAGAGTCTGGTGAAAAGGAATTTGGGGCCGGGCAAGGTGGCTCACGCCTGTAATCCCAACACTTTGGGAGGCCGAGGTGGGCGGATCACGAGGTCAGGAGATCCAGACCATCCAGGCTAATATGGTGAAACCCCGTCTCTACTAAAAATACAAAAAATTTTAGCCGGGTGTGGTGGGGGCGCCTGTAACCCCAGCTACTTGGGAGGCTGAGGCAGGAGAGGCAGAATGGCTGAACCTGGGAGGCGGAGCTTGCAGTGAATGAGGATCCATCCCACTGCCTGAGCTGGGGAGACAGAGTGAGGGGCTCGAGCAACAAAACAAACAAAACAAAAAACCAAAAAAGAAAGAAAGAAAGAAAGAAAGAAAAGAAAAAAGAAAAAGAAAAAGAATTTGGTTTATAATTATGTGGGCTTGGTTCTAATATATCTAGGTCCTTTTTTTCCTGCACTGCTTCAAGTAATGATTTTCAATTTTGGGAAAGTTATAACAGCTCTCTTCCTCCTATTCATTCTTTACTTTTTATAAAGTACATAGGGCATTACCAATTTTAAGACCAAAGTAGATTAAAATCAGTCTGTTTTGGGTATAATTTCATTACATCTCTTGAGATAACTGTCCATACCTTTGTACACTCTAAATCGTAGCTAGGAAACTCTGGTTTCCCTAGAGAATTCATTATTCACAAAAGTATATCTTATTTCCAACTATTTGTTTAAAAAGCTGTTTTCAGGGAAACATCACACATCGGGGCCTGTCTTGGGATCGGGGCTAGACGACGAATAACATTAGGAGAAATACCTAATGTAGATGATGGGTTGATGGGTGCAGCAAACCACCATGGCACGTGTATACCTATGTAACAAAACTGCATATTCTGCACATGTACCCCAGAACTTAAAGTGTATGTGTGTGTATATATATATACACATACACACACACACACACACACATATATATATATGCTGTTTTCAGAGTTAAATCAGATGATGTGCAAATGGCCTAAATGTCTCAGTTATTTACTTTAGTGAGAATGCTTTTGAGTAGCTCAGTGCAGTGGAGAAAGAAGGGAAAGCAGAAGCTTGAAAGGTGTTATTCTCCTTTGATAAAAGGAAAATGTTACAAGCTTAATATATATCCTGAATTCTAGGATTATTTCAGAGCAAGACCTTGAAAACTAGAGGGAAAACTATTTTTGTCCTCTAACATATTTTTGTTATTTTCAAATCTGATAATAGAACATTAGAATGGGAAAATATACAGTAAGGGTGACCATCAAATGTTTTGTTGAAATAAAAAATGTGAACTAATTTAAACTGAAATCATGAATACCTAAAGTTAATTAAGGGAGATAGCTGATGTAATGAAAATATCAGGAGCTAGTTTCTAAACTCAGGGAATCCACTAAACAGTTGTACTAAATAGACAAGTTATTTTGAGCTATTCGAGTCTCCATTTCCTTATTTGTTTAACAGACAAATAATACGCGATGAATATTGTCTTTATTCATACATTGTTCAATTTGTACAATAAATATAATAATGCTTGTTTACCTAATTTTTGAGGTTCTAGCAAGTTGTTTACTAGATACTCATATACATGGAAGAGTTGTGAAAAATAAAAAACCCATGTATTAATATGAAATATTATTTTTACTGGATTGATTATATATGTGACTAAGTTATTAACTTGCAGTTTCTTCACTACTGACTGTGTAATGACATTGAAAGAGATACAAATGATGAGTAGAATATAATCTCTACCCTCCCATGGTTATAATTATGTAGGGGATAAACACTATGAGTACAAATAGGAATTAAGTAGACTATCATAAGACCTATAAGAAGTTCACTAGGTGAGTTTTGAGGGCTAAGAGCTAACTTCAACCTGGGACAATCAGAGGATCAGAAGGTTACATTTGAGGAAAGGCTTGAAAAATTTGTATAATTTCAGCGTGTCTAGATTGGTGAGGGCGAGGAGCAGGGGCATTTCAGATGTAAAACCAATGGAGTGAAAGACATAGCTGTGGAAAATTGGGGACTTTATTTAGAGAACAATGATTTACACTTAGCTAAAACATAGGACACCAGAAGGAGGGTTCCAGGAAATTCCACAGGAGCCCTATCATGGAGGGTCTTGAAAGTCAGACTAAGCAATTTATAGATGCTTAGTGTCATTGAAAGTTTTTGCAGCAGAGGAGTGATATGGGATGTGTATAGGGAATTTAAGCAACTTTTCTAGAGAACATATTCTTAGGTGTAATTAAATTTGTGAAGATTTTAAAATAAATTCATGCAGGAACCCAAAATCTTTCTATCTTTCTTTCTTTCTTTTTCATTCTTTCTTTTCTTTTCTTTTTGTTTTTTTGTGAGACAGAGACTCACTCTGTCACCCAGGCTGGAGTGCAGTGGTGTGATCTCGGCTCACTGCAAACTCTGTCTCCCAGATTTGAGTGATTCTCCTGACTTAGCCTCCCAAGTAACTGGGATTACAGGCATGAGACACCATGCCAGGCTAATTTTTGTATTTTTAGTAGGGATGGGGGCGGGTTCACCATGTCAACCAGGCTGGTCTTGAACTCCTGACCCCAAGTGATTGGCCCGCCTCGACCTCCCAAAGTGTTGGGATTACAGGAGTAAACCACCATGTCCAGCCCTTTCCTTGGTAAATTCTAAATGTGTTTGTTTTGGTGTATGGGTGAGTATTTAACAGTAGTACAGGCTACATCCCTAATCCAAATATCCAAAATATGAAATGCTCCAATATTCAAGTTTTTGACATGACAAGTGGAAAATCCCACACTTGACTTCATTTGACAGGTTTCTAGTCAAAATGCAGTAAAATTTTTGTGCAAAAAATTACTAAAAATTTTTATAAAATTACCTTTGATCTGTGTGTATAAGGTGCGTATGAAACAACTAAATTTTGTGCTTAGACCTGGGTCCCATCCCTAAGATAGCTCATAATGTATATGCAAATGTTCCAAAATCTGAAAAAATATCCTAAATTTGAAACTCTTCTGGTTCAAAGCATTTTAGATAAGAAATACTCAACCTGCAGTAGTTTTTATGAAGGAATCTCTGAGCACATATATGATACGCTAAACGAATTACAAGGTAACTAAGTAAGATACAATAGATAAAAGTACTTCACACAGACAGTAATTCAGCAGCATGGGAGGTGAAGGGGGTATCTCTATAAGCAGACTAATTAGCAGTTTCAAGGTAATTTGATTAAAGGAAGTCACAACAAGATCCCAGGGAAATGATATAATGACAGATCAGAATAGCTACTCCTTTAACAACATTTGCCACAGTAATTAATGATTAATATTTGTCCATAAGGGAAAAAAGTATAAGTCAAATAAAAATAAGTCAGATCAAGATGCCTAATGGGGCCCAAGAACTAGAATAGTAAACTAATCAACTTATTAAATAATGTCCTTATGTTTATTTTATGTGTTCTCTTTTTTCACAGAGGCTATTTGTGTCTTACTTTCCATTTTCAGTTCAAAGAGAGGGCACAGAAGTGTGAAACCAACAAACAATCTTAGTTAAGTCACATATCTTTCCTAAAGTCACTGCTGGTTGTCACATTTAAGCATTTTTGGAAGCCATAATCACAGAAAGGGAGGAGAGAAAGAGGGGGGGAGAGAGAGAGAGAGAGAGAGAGAAAAAACTTACATGTAATTTCCAGTTGCATTATATTACCCAAACATTTGTTTTAATTTAAAAAAAAACCTCAACCCTCAAGACGTGTACAGTCCATGGTAGTGTGGAGGAAGCACCACTGACATACAACTTAGTATTATAAGTACATGTGTCACTTTATATTTAAATAATGCAAAGTGATACTAGCTTTAAAAGGAGACCATATCCAGAATGGAGGTGGGATTGGAGCACTACATTGAGGAGAGGGTGGGAAGATTCAGGGTTGAGAAAACTTTGAAGACGACTTTCCACATGAATTTTGAGAGATAGGTGGGATTCCAACAAAGATATGAGGGAAGGGTGGATGTTGCCAGAGTGGGTGATGGCATGAATAAAAGGAGGGTTTGGGAGGGAGGCAAAATGCTCAGTTTGTTCAAGAAATCTAGAGTGCTGTAGTGTCTGGAACACAAGGTGGAAGGAGGTGGGGAATGGGAGATAGATTGTAAAAGTAGGATTGGACTCTCCTAAGGAGGCCCTTTAACATCATCAAGATAAGGAGTTTGAACCTAACATCAGAACCTAATTATGACTGTTTTAGAAAAGATTTTTAATTACAAATCAAATGCCATTTTATTGCTGAGATCATACACTGAGATCATGCATAATAAGGTACAAAGCAATTTTATTTCTTTGTCATATTTCTATCAAATCTCTCTTGAAACATTATGACTCTAAATAACTAAAAATTAATCAACTTGCTGCCCAGTGCTGGAACATTATGTTTTGATACAAAATAATCAGTAACATTTATGAGAAAAATATTTTTAAAAAGAATACAAAATAATCAGTAACATTTATGAGAAAAATATTTTAAAAATTCTGAAGAACAAAAAATAATCTGCCTTCTTGGTAAATAAAATATTTTAAAAACATTGAAATGTTCATTTATATTACTTATTTATGGCCTGGCTTATGTACCAAAGGAGTTTAGGGTGTTTATGAGAGTGTGCACAAGGAAATGATTATGAAATACAATTTGGAGACTGTAATATAAATAAGAGTCAGTTGTGTAGGCCAGAAATATACACTCTAGCATAGTGGTTACAAGTATAGACCTGTCCAATAGTACTCTCTGCAAAGGTGGAAATGCTCTATTCTGTGCTGCTCAATACAACCACTAGCCACATATGGTTACTGAGCACTTAAAATGAAGCTAGCATGATTGGGGAACTGAATATTTAATTTTATTTGATTTTAATTTAAATATAAGTGCAAATGGCCATATGTGGCCAGTGACTACCATACTGGAAGTGCATCTCTAAAGAAAAAATTAAGGAAGACGTAGACTGCAGGCAAGCTTTAATGCTTGGTGTCACTTCACATTTAAAAAAGGAAAAAAAACACATTTTAAAAATTTCATCTCAAACATTGGGGTTCAGGTTCAAAGGCTATAAGAGCATGAGAACTTCCAAATTCCTCTTCTAAAGGGTACTTCTTCCTATAAACATCATAAATACATTCCTACTATTTCAGTCTTTTGATCACATACCACAGGTTTTAGAAAATTGCTTTCATGCTTTTCCTCATCAGCCTTTCTTAGCTAGTAGAGCCTTAATAAGCCTTTCAAGTATATGTGTTTACTTAATCTTTCCAGTGTCAAAGGAACTTTTACTTTAGGGTCTATTCTTTTAGCTTATTATCTTGTCTGTGTAGCAAGGGGGGTTTTTGACTGCAGTTTTAGATATCAATAATGCAAGTAAAGGAAAGAAAATTGAGTGCTAACTCCACGCCAGACATTGTGTTGGACATCTTCACATGTTAACTCATTCAATACTCACAACAGTTTTGAAGGAAGGTATTATTATCCCTACTTTACAAATGTGGTAACTGAGGTCCTGAGAGGCCAAGTGATTTATTCAAGGAAATACATTATTTAACACTTCCTATGTGTCAGGCACTTTGCCATGTGTTTTCCTCCATGTAATATCGTATTTGACTCTAGCAACAATCCTATGAGTTAGGTATTATTAATGCCCCATTTTACGAATAAAGCAACTGAGGCATACAGCTAGCAAGTTCTTAAAGCAAGGATTAAACAAACCCAAGAAGTTTGAAACCTAAGCGTACATTCCTAGGGACTCCAACTAGACTGCTTCGTAGTTCTATTCTGCCAAAGTCCACCTCATCATTGCATATTTATTTACAGCTCTTCCTGAGACATTCCACATAGACCTGTTTGGGCATTTTCTTCATACAATTTTCTCTGCAATTAGTCTTTAGACTGCAACGTCTGAATCTCTTCAGTCAAGACCTGTTGGTTTCATTTTCCTGTTGATAGCTCTGGTCAAAGAGCTCAAAATCCTGGTGTAAGACATACAAGAGAGACTGAGGGCAATGATAATTAAATCATAGAGAATATTACATAAGTAGTGCAGGCTTTGTTTCTAAATATTTGGAAATTTGTTAACATGAAAGTGTAATCTTTTACGTTGTCTAATTTGAATTTTAAAACTTTACATAAAGACTAATATACAGTATAGTATTCCACAAAGGAAAACCATGGAAGGCTTGTGTATGCTCCTGTTATTCCCAATGACTATGAGAATCACTGAAGGTAATAATAGTGAGTTACAAACACTCTAGGCTGAACAGTTTCAAAGGAAGCAGTATCTTTAAAAACCACCTGACATTCATGCTGACAGAATTTGCCAAGGCAAACATCCATTTGAATACATTCCCTGAATAGTATGGGAGATGTTTTTGTTAGAATCTTTCAAAGCCATGTAACATAGTTAAACACCTGTCTGAGGTTATTGTTGAGATGTTATACTGAACTTATACAGCAAGAAACATGTTATTTATAATAATCTATCTTTAGATGAAATAAACACTTCTTTTATTTAGGATAAAATCTGTGCTTCTGTTTTCATACAAAGAAAGCAACCGAATGTATAATAGAACTACTTCCTGCTTCTCCTTCTCTCCAACCCAAATCCCTCATTTAAGAGGTCCATACTGGGTTCTTTCTCTTCCTTTTCTGAAGAAAACTAGAAGACAGAGAGAAAATAAAATATACAGTCTTTTTGCAGTGCATGCTTTCTGTCTTTAAAAATTATGAGTATGTATACTTTATTCAAAATCAAAAAAGGATCTCTACTGGGATAACTCCTGGTGTGAAGAAAATGTTGGCTGAAATATATTTACTTGTAAAAGTTTTAACTTTTAAATAGGGCTTAAGAGCATGGCAAATTCCCCAATTGTTTTGTCATGAATTGTCAAGAAAAGAAACTTGAAAGGACAGTTTCCCTCTCTTCCACTTGCCACCCCCATATCTTGCCACACACACACCGTGACAGCTTATAAGTGCCTTTGACTGAAAACAGGCCCAGCAATTTATCAGACCTCCCTTAAACAAGATACAATTGCCATGGGCATTTTCACTCAGCAATTAGTTGCACTCTCCAATTTCTATAGCTTCATTTAATTGTAAGCACAAAAGAGGTGACCAAAGCTGAAAATTCAGCCCCTTTATCCTATGACCTCATTCTTTTTTCAGGCAACTTACTTCCCTGAACAATCATTCCCTTTAGTGACTACGCCCTTGAACAACAATTTATCAAAGCAGCGCACCGCTCCCCACAGAACAGGAAACTTTTCTGATAGTGTATAGAAATCCTGGAAGAGTAGAAGAGTTATCCACAATCTTTGCAACAAAAGAAAAAGCACACAAAAAAACCATACAAACAAAGGTAAGCCCCAACTGAATAATTGCTGAGAACAAAGGTCATTCATAAACACACATTTTCCCCCAGGCTGCTCTCTAGAGTTTGTTTGCAAGTTTCAAATTCAAAAGAATGGCAACCCTTATAACATATACACTAAAATAATCCTTCTCTCACAAAAGCATGTTTTACTTGATAAAATGGTGATGGTCACAACACAAAATAATCCTTTAAAACGAAATATAGATAGACACATGGGATACCTACAGACCAGGCTCTGTATGTCTGTTCTAAAAATGAACTCTCCCTGGACAGGTCAGTGATATTTATCCAGAAAATCACAGTGTTCGCTAAAAAAATAGGCACTTAATAAACATGTATTCAGTGAATGACTGGTATTTAAAAATATTTTAATCAATTTTTTCTCTCTCACAACAGAGCTACTCTGTATACGTGAAAAATATCTTGAACTTCATGAAAACCTTAATTAGTGGAAGGAAAGAATGTAAGCCCAATGAGTAATTCATATCAATGTTGCTCATTTAAGGCATTTCATTTTGAGTTAATGATGGTAGGTTAACAGCTAAGCTTTTTAAAAGATTGAACTAAGAATTGTTGTTTTACTTTAAGCTTCTAGAACTCTATTTATTTGCAAGACCACATTCAGTCTAAAATACATCTGAGATTTTGATTATACCTATGGTTTGACTATATCTGTTCATGTAGATAAACCCAGTAATTTTAATTCTACCATTAATTTAGAAAATTTCCCCAGCAACTGGTTTCTACATTTAATTTTCTCTGAGAAACACCCTATCAATCAAACAAAATAATAACCAAAAAACATAAAATATGTTTAATTAAAGAAACAAAGTAATATTATATGTCTGGAGAAATTTAAAATATGTTTATATCCATAAACACCATTTTAGTGCATAAGAGGTTAAGAGAAGAAAAGCGTGTACTCAAAAGCTAGAAATGGAAACTACTAAAGTGCTACAAAAAAACATTTGATTAAATCGAAAATGCCTACTACATGACCTAAAATTATGATTCAGGAAGCAAAGCAGAGTAGCATCAATTTTGGTTTCTCAAAGGCAACATATTTTACTACTGGTAATATTTCTTTTAAAATCTCATGAATTCCCTGAATGTCATCCAAGAACCAAAAGGCAAAAAACAAAACAAAACAGAAACAAAGTAAAAGTTTAACTGAATTCGTGATGATCAACCATTGATTGTAGTATCCATTTTTCTAGCTGCCATGGTCACCAACTCTGGTATTAGACTAATTGCTACACATCAACTCATCTGAAACATGGTTTATTAAGGATAGACCCTGTTTAAACATAAAGTGAATTAAAGGTTTTTGAGTAATAAGTACTGCTTGCTTATGCCTGTCATGGTACATTATGCATACCATCACATTATACTCATTTCGTTAGCATAAAGGTAATTTCAGATCAAATCTAAGTCCTACTTTACACGATGCCACAGTGCCATTCCATCAACAAACAGGGAGAAAGGAAAATAAAACAGAACAGTTTCCTAGTCATATTCTTTGTGGCAGCTATCTAAAAGCTGTCTTGCCAAATTCTCTTTTAGTGGATTTGTGAATGCCCTTTGATATCCAATTCAGTTTGAAAATATATAGTCAAATATTCTTTCTTCTTGTTTCACTAAGGAATTAATACTTCTTTTTTTCCCTTTACCGCATAGCTTAACTTTCACCTTTCTCATTTTCTAACAGCACTTACTTTTCTTTCTTTTCAATCACAAATAACTCCAGACTTCACAGAGCTCTCCATTCTGATCTTTTATCCCAGTTTCTGCAGCTGCACTTTCTACCCTTAGGTTCTTTATAAACTCCTCTAGGTGAGCTACATTTTAGGATGGAGATAGTCCATTTTTAAGGATCACTTTGGCAAATGCCAGGTAAAATAAGGAAAATCTTGTAAAAAGCTCAGCCAACTTGATCCTGAGTTATTGAAAGAGGAAGTTGAACCAAGGAGTAAATAATAAAACATACTCCTAAAAATTGTTCTGTAGTCAATATTTATAATTTGTCAAATTTCAGTTTTTAAATGTCTATTTACCTTTCTTTTACTAGCAAGTTGACAAAAAAAGGGTCTAAATATGTTTAAATAACTATGGCAGATAGGATGATTTTAGCATTCCTATGATAATAGTAATTGTTTTTAACCTTCACATTATTGTTTTTGAGTGACAGTAAAACAAAGGTGGCATTCATTTTGTTCTGCATTAGCATCTCAATATGAATATTGGAATGTACATTTGCATTATTTTTATCACTCATGCAAAGTAGTATTTTTGACCTTTATATTTTTCTTCTCCTTGACCTCAGTATAAGTGGAGTTTTTCTCAACCAGTTGAGAAATGTTACTTTATATTCTACTTAAATTTTTGGGTTTTGGAAAGATAATATGTATTATTCCTGATTGGTAATAATAATGTAACATAGCATCATATCCCAATGACTGCTTTTTGAGATTTTTGTATCTTAAAAACATAATTTCAGTTTGGACAGAATTTTCCAGAAAACTTAAAACATGCAAATTTAATGTTAAAGGTGTCAGAGGATGAAAATACACATAAGGCTGCTAATTTTACGTAGTCTTGCAGTATTACCTTGCATTTATTGGGAAGGTTATTAACACAGGTATTGGTGCTAAGAATAACTCTTAAGAAACAACGTATTTCATTTTATGGGATGTCTTAGAGTTCCATCTTTTGTAGCTTTCATGTAACATTTGCTTACATCTTGCCTTCCTCAATCCTATATCCACTCTTTCAGTAATCTTTCTACAAGTATTCCGTAAATTATTCATCTAGGCTGTACAACAAAAAGTGTGTCATTCTTGGAAGATGAAACACATATGACAATTCAGACATCTGCACCTCTTACTTATCCTGTAGCAGCTATACTCTTTGCTGAGCACAAATAATTGCTTATCACTCAGACATACCACAGTACCTGTGTCACCATATTTGATACCAAAAATCCTGTTTGCTTCTGATATGAAGTGAATCAGTAGGAACTTGTTCTAATAAAAAATCTACTGTACTCAAGTTGAGAACTGCTTTGCAGTAGGGGCAAAGGTATTCCTTGGATCAGATCTTTCAGTCAGATCAAACAGAAGATGAGCCTTCCTGTATTATGGTTAGATTATGAAAATAATTGAAACCCGGAAACAAACAACCACAGACACTAGTAAGTGAAATAACAGCCAAGAGATCAATTTGGGTGACTGTCCAAGGCATATATAACTGCAATCCACCAAAAGATATCCTGTAGAATAGACGCAAAGAAGCAGAAAGGAAGAGAAATCAGGTTGAAGATTGCTCTTCTCCACTAGCCTGGCGTAACTGTCTTTGTCGTACCTGAGAATGGTCGCTCCAAACCAAATTTTGGTAGGAGGAGGTGGTTTTGAGAGGGGAGAGCACTTCCCGGGAGTTGAAGGGGTCCAAGGCCTGCACCACCTTGTTCATGGGCCCACTGTAGGTCCTCACTCGCTCATACACTACATTTTTTTCTGGAGGCTGATGGACTTGGCCTGACTGATGGTAGCAGTGGTAATGCTGGGGCTGGCACTGTAGCACCTCTGGAAGCTGCTGGGTTCCACAGCTGCTGCTGCTCGTCTCACTCCAATAGCTCGAGCTCATCTTCTTCCAGTGGTCAGCAAGGGACCTCCCAGATGCTCTACCTAAGGAACAAACAGAGAAATATAATGGGAAAAAAAGGCAGGCAAGCAGGCAGGCAGGCAGACATACAGACACACGACACACGTGTAGAAACCACTTATCAAAAACCTCTGCCAATAGGGGTGCCGGGAAGAGAAGAAAGCTACCTGAGCCCCAGCAAGAGCAGGTCTGGCAGCTGCAGATGAAGCAGCAAAATATTTGAGCTCAAATGGAAAATGGAGCCACCCTGTGACATTGCTCCAGGAAATGGTACTGACACGCCCTTGAGGGGCGGATTCACCTAGCAGGTTTACATGCCAGGAGAGGCCCTGCCTTGCCACGGAGATAGCTACAAGGCTGCCCAGTAGGTAAAGGAGTCAGAAAAGCAGAAATGCAGAATGTCAGGGATGAAGCCAGAGCTTCCAAGCACATGGGCTTAAAACTTCACAAAGACATGAAGATGCAAAAAACTTGCTAGAGAAAAAAAGTCACAAATGTTATATGAAAGTGTCTTTTTTATGGTTCTTAAGGTTAGCAAAGGTAGTTACCAGCATAAGTATTATCACTCCAAATTCCCATACCAAAATAATGAGTATTAGTCTAGGAATACCCCAATTTTCACGGATAAATTTGCATTTTTTTGCAAAACCCATCTGATAATTGCAGTTAAGGAAGATTACTAAGGGATCTCTTTCCAGTAACTTTGTCTAATATATGGACTTCTTTATCTTACTCAAAGCCTTGTATTCTTTTCTATCATACATTGAAGGAAATCTGTCTAAATGATTGAATTGCTGTATAGGAAGGTGGATGGCCAAGAAAAACCTAAAGATTCCACAAATGCTTTGCATTTTGGCATTCACATCTGTTGTTTATCTTTTATGCAAAGGAATTTCTCCTGCCCTTATATGTGCCCTAGAAAACACTGAGTTTGACTGACTTTTTAATATCTAGTTAGTAAGGGAGCTGCAAGTCCTGAGAGGTGACTTAACTGACACAATGAGATTTAAATGTGTTTACAACTTACATTTATTACTACTTGAAATTTTGATCATAATGCCTACTTACCCTCAGATTTTACTATGCAATATACTTCAGCACCACTTAAATCCAGAATACTCATTGAAAGTGACTTTAGTGAAAAGTATCTTCCTAATGTGTATATGTGCAATAGGACCTAGCATACCACCACCATTCTAGAGAGAAAGAGAATGTCATGCAGGGGGCTAGCAGCGTTTTTTTTGTTTTTGTTTTTGTTTTTTTTTCTTTTTCTGCCAAGTGAACAAAGTGTTATGATTTACTATTTACTATGTGTCAGGTACTGTTCAAGGGGTTTTATGTGGGTTATAATTATTTCACCATTGAAGTGACTTTATGAGGGTTTATAGGTGAGAAACTGAGGCACAGACATGGAGAGTTTGAAAACTTTCCAAAGTTAAATAACCTGTAAATGGTGGGCCTGGCATTTTAACATATGGAGATTCATATTAGAGTCTAAGTTCTTATCTGGTATATTATACAGCTAGATAAATTCTCAAATTGTTCTATTTTACAGCTAGATCTTTTATTAGTTGGGTAGGGAAATAACCCTCACACACCTGGGGTATGTTTTGGAATATAATATATGAAAAAATATCTCTCTTGATTTGGAAAAAAATGAATGGCAGAGTTTACAAAGTGAGTAATTAAGTCTGACATCAATGCAAGTCAAAATTCTATATCAGACTGTAAATTGTCTGATGATACATGCACCAAGAGTAGAGATAGGTGATCCCCGAAAGACTTTTGGTATCCCTGCTTCATGGTCTCTGAATATCTGCCCTTAAAGTCAATTTTACCAGTGGCACAGTTTTGTTCTGAACTAATTGATCTCTGTGTTCCAACAACCATAGTAGATAAAATTGTATCTGGATTCTAGACAGAGTAAATAAATCCTCAGTATGATTTGAATGCAGTGGAACCAAGCCTCTATGATCCTGGAAAATCCCCAGGGATAACTGACCTCTCCTGTAAAAAAAGATTACTTTAAAGCAGCATTTCTCAAAGCGTGTCCTGAATAACACTAGTTCTACAGGATCCTATACCTGGAAAAAAACGTTTGTGATCAAATGAGTTTAAGAAATATTTGGAAATACTTGGTTAAATACAATTTGAGAATAGCTTTATTGCTATAATACTTCTATCCTTTCCTAAGCCGATGTGCACCATGATCTTCTAAATGGATCAATGGTATGCAGTGTTTTTCAAGTTTTGTTGGTGATAAAATAGATTTTGTGTGTCATATTTTGTGTTTTTCTGATTTTTTTCTTCTGCATGCTTTTGACTAGACTCATATAGTAAGAATTCATATCTAGTTTGTAATTCTACTTCTATAATAAAAAACATACCAAAGACCATTTGATGAGCCACATTACTATACTAGTGATACTCAAGTGAGATCCATGAATCTCATCGGGAAAATTTTTAGAATTGCAAATTCTCAGGCCCCACCCCAGACCTACTGTGTAAGAAATTCTGAGAGTGGGGACCAATGATCTGTTTTAAAAAGCTCTCTTGGTGATTCTGATGTACACTAAGGTTTGGATATCCCTGAACTATATCAATATAATGGAGGCAGATTTCGACAAAAGAGGACGATAGTAGTGGCAGAAAGATAGACTTCCTATTAGGTAAGAAATTGTAAGCAGCTCAAGAATAGTTTACTAGAAGTGTGCATGCAAGTAGAAGTGAGCTAGGACCCTGGATAAGAGTCAACATGTTCTACATATATGGAGAAGTAAAAATGGGTGTGAACTATAGTGTAGTACATTAATTATAGCTATATAAGGTATTCTGGCAATAAAAATAAAAGAGGATACTATTAGAGTATACCAGAAAGCTGTACACTGTAGTGTTAATTAATGCAGTTTTGCAGTCAGATAGACCTGGATTTACATTCTGGTCTACCATGTACTAGCTCTATGGCGTAACAAACTATGTTACTTTCCTGACCTTCTGTTGCTTTTCAATGAAATGGACAATAGCCCCTAACAAAGAATTTGGTGTGTCCACTAGATAAAATGCATGTGAAGTGTTTAGCATGGTGTGTAGTACTTAGTAGCTGAACAACAAATGGAAATTCTTAACATTATGCTCTAGGTCTGCCTTGAGGTAAAGGAAGAAAGGGCTTGCCATGATTTGGCAGATAGAAATATGTCTGTAGCAGAGCATATCATATAAGAAGGCCTTACTTGTGAAAAGGGAAAACAAACAGGGGTAGGGAAATGACCAATGGCATAGTCACAGAAAAGGCTCAATCAATTTACCGAAAAGGAAAAGGTAGAATGAAGTTTGAGTGAAAGGCAAAGGCAGTCATTTATAATTTAAAATGCTTGGCTGTGATGGAAGACTTTAGTTGAAGGTAAAGTCCTGTGATATCTCTTCTAGGTGTCTGTTTTGTAATGGACAAAAATTGTAAAGAGTAACTTAAATGTAATTCATTAATTTAGAATATATGCACAAAAGTACTCTAAGCAAGCAAGAAGAAAGGAAGTAATAAAAATAAGAACTGAAATAATTGAGATTGAGACAAGTGATAGAGAAAATAAATCAAACCAAAAGATGGTTCTTTGAAAAAAATTAGTAAAATTGATAATCCTCTGGCAAGATAGACCAAAAAAGAGAGAAAATACATATAACCAAATCATGAATGAAAGGACTCCACAGATATTAAAATGATAATGGAGTATCTTATAAACAATTTTATGTACATACATTCTACAACTTAGATGAAAAGGACCAATTCCATTTTCACTAGGAAATGAACCAATTCATAGTGAGAAATAGACGAACTACCACAACTCGCCCAAGAAGAAATAGATAAACTTAATAACCTTATATAAATAGAAGAGATTGAATTCATAGTTATAAACTTTCCAAGAAGAAAAATGCTGAATTCCACCAAATATTTAAGGAAAAACAATACATTTTCTTTTTAAAATTTGTATAAATTCAAGAGGTACAGGTGCAGTTTTGTTACATGGATATACTGCATAGTGACGAAATCTAGGCTTTTAGTGTAAACATCACCCAAATAATGTACATTGTATCCATTAAGTAATTTCTCATCCCTTACCTCCCTCCCACTCGCTCATCCTTCCAAGTCTCCACTGTCTGTTATTCCACTCTATGTCCATGTGTATACATTATTTAGTCCCATTTATAAGTGGAAAACACACGGCATTTGACTTTGTTTCTTTATTGTTCACTACAGAACTCTCCATCCAAAAACAATCTCATATACATTCTTCTCATTGCCACATAGGACATACTCTAAAACTGATCACATAATTCAAAGTAAAGCACTCCTCAGTAAATACAAATTAACTGAAATAATAACAAACAATCTCTTGAACAATGGCACAATCAAATTAGAAATTAAGACTAAGAAATTCATTCAAAACCTTACAATTACATGGAAATTGAATAATCTTCTTCGGAGTTACTTTTGGGTAAATAATGAAATTAAGGCAGAAATCAAGGAGTTATTTGAAACTAATGAGAGGAAGCATACAACATGGCTGAATTTCTAGGACACATTTAAGACAGTGTTAAGCAGAAAATTTATAGCCCTAAATGCACACATCAAAATTTAGAAAGAGCTCAAGTTAACAACCTAGCATCACAACTAAAAGTGCTAGAGAACCAAGGCCAAACAAATCCCAATGCTAGCAGAAGACAAGAAATAACCAAAACCAGAGGTTGAACTGAAGGAGATTGAGATACAAAAAAGCATTAAAAAGATCAACGAATCCAGGAGCTGGGTTTTTTTTTTTTTTAATTAATAAAATAGATCACTAGCTAGACTAATAAAGAAGAAAAGAGAGAAGATTCAAATAAACATAGTCAGAAATGACAAGAGAGATATTATCACAGATGCCACAGAATAAAAATAACCATCAGATAATATTATAAACAACAACCACTATGCTCATAAAATGGAAAATCTCAAAGAAATGTATTATTTCCTAGACACATTTACCTTCCCAAGACTAAAGCAGGAATAAATTGAATCCCTGAACAGACCAATAAAGAACTATGAAATTGAGTTAGTAATAAATAGACTACAACCAAAAAACACCCATGACCAGATGGATTCACAGCTGATTTCTACCAGATGTACAAAGAAGGGTTGGTAATATTCCAGCTGAAACTATATCAAAAAATATTTCTAACTCATTCTATGAGGCCAACAATATCCTCATACCAAAACCTGGCAGAGACACAACAAGAAAAGAAAACTTCAGGCCAATATCCTAGGTGAACATTGATGTAAAAATCTTCAACACAATACTGGCAAACCAAAAACAGCAGCACATCAAAAACTTTATTCATCATAAACAAACAGCCTTTATCCCTGGAATACAAGTTTGGTTCAACATAAGCAAATCAATAAATGTGATTCATCAGATAAACAGAACTGAAGATAAAAGCCACATGATTGTCTCAAGAGATGCAGAAAAGCCTTTTGATAAAATTCAACACTTTTTCATGTCGAAAACTCTTAATAAATTAGGTATTGAAGGAACATACTTGAAAATAATAAGAGCTGTCTATGACAAGCCCACAGCCAGAATTATGCAGAGTGGGCAAAAGCAGAAAGCATTTTTCTTGAAAATAGACACAAGATAAGGATGCCCTGTCTCACCACTCATATTCAACAGAATTTGGGAAGTTCTGGACAGGGCAATCAGGCAAGAGAAGAAATAAAGAGCATTCATATACTACAGGGGAAGTCAAATCATCTTTGTTTGAGGATAGCATAACCTTATATCTAGAAAACCTCATAGTCTCAGCCCAAAAGTTCCTTAAGCTGATAAACAACTTCAGCAAAGTCTCAGGATACAAAATCAATGTGCAAAGATCACTAACATTTCTATACACCAACAACAGTCAAGCCAAGAGCCAAATCAGGAACACAATCCTATTCATAATTGCCACACACACACACATACACACACACACAAACAAAACAAAACAAAAAACCCTAGGGATACAACTAACCAGGGAGATGAAAAATTTCTACAAGTAGAACTACAAAACACTGCTCAAATAAATCAGAGATGACACGAAGAAGTGGAAAAACATTCCATATTCATGGACACAAAGAATCAATATTGTTAAAATGGCCATACTGCTGAAAGCAATTTATAGATTCAATGCTATTCCCATTAAACTATCATTGACATTCTTCAGAGAACTAAAAAAAAAAAAAGCTATTTTAACATTCATATGAAACAAAAAATGAGCTGAATAGCCAAGGAAATCCTAAGCAAAAAGAACAAAGCTTGGAGGCATCACACTACTAGATTTCAGCCTATAATGCAGGGCTACACTAACCAAAACAGCATGACACTGGTACAAGAACAGACACAAAGACCAATGGAACAGAACAGAAAGCCCAGAAATAAGGCCACACACCTATAACTATCTGATCTTTGACCAAGTTTTCAAAAGCAATCAATGGGGAAAGGACTTCCTATTCAATAAATGGTGCTGGGATAACTGGCTAGCCATATGCAAAAGATTGAAACTGGAGCACTGCTTATGCTATATGCAACAATCAACTCAAGATTGATTAAAGACTTATATGTAAAACACAAAACTATAAAAATCTTGGGAGACAACCTAGGCCATACCATTGTGAACACAGGAATGGGCAAAAATTTAATGAGGAAGATGCCAAGCGCAATTGCAACAAAAACAAAAATTGGCAAATGGGATCCAATTAAGCTAAAGAGCTTCTGCACAGCAAGGGAAACTATCAACAGAGTGAACAGGCAAACTACAGAATGGGAGAAAAGTTTTTCAAACTATTCATTCTACAAAAATCTAATATCTAAATCTAAATCTAATATGCAGCATCTATAAGGAATTAAACGAATTTTTAAAAAAAAGCCATTAAAAAGTGGGCAAAGAACATGAACAGATCCTTTTCAAAAGAAGACATACATGCAGATAAAAAGCATATGAAAAATGCTTATATTACTGATCATCAGAGAAATGAAAATCAAAATCATAGTGAGATAACATCTCAGTCAAAATGGCTATTATTAACACATTTATGCTTAGCGTTCCAATAATGGAACGCTAAGCATGTGGGAGTTATTTATATCCAACTGCTCAAGTCATCGCCAAGGTCTGACTGCAAAAGTTCAAAAAATTGCAACCTCAGGCATAAATGGGTTAAAACGTTAAAAAACAACAGATGCTGGTGAGGTTGTGGAGAAAAAGGAACACTTATAGACTGTCGGTGGGGGTGTAAATTAGTTCAGCCATTGTGGAAGACAGTGTGGCGATTCCTCAAAGACCTAGAGGCAGAAATACCATTCAACTCAGCAATCCCATTACTAAGTATATAGCCAATGGAATATAAATCATTCTATTATAGACACATGTACATGCATGTTTATTGCAGCACTATTCACAATATCAAAGACATGGAATCAACCTAAATTCCCATCAGTGGTAGACTGAATAAAGAAAACGTGATACATATACACCATGAAATATTATGTAGCCATAAAAAAGAATGAGATCATGTTCTTTGCAGGAACATGGATGGAGCTGGAAGCCGTTGTCCTTAGCAAACTAACTCAGGAACAGAAAACCAAATACCACATGTTTTCACTTATAAGTGGCAGCTAAATGACGAGAACACACAGATGGGAACAAGGGAACAAAGCACACAGGGGTCTATCAGAGGGTGGAGGGTGGGAGGAGGTAGAGGATCAGGAAAAATAACTAATGAGTACTAGGTTTAACATCTGGGTGATGAAATAATCTGTACAACAAACCCCCATGACACTAGTTTACTTATATAACAAACCTGCACATGTACTTAAAATAAAAGTTTTAAACTGATCTTGAAATTAAAGTAAAAGCTTTTAAAAAGCGAGATAGATACACATTTTTTAAAAAATAAATGTAAAACGTCAGATGAATGGTTAAAGAAAATATGCTAAATATTCACAATGGAGTACTATTCATTCATAGAAAAGAATGAAATTCTATCATTCACAACAATATGGAAGGAACTGGAGGACTTTATGTTAAGCGAAATAAGCCAGGCACTGAAAAACAAATATAGTGTGCTCTCACTCATATATGGAAGCTAATAAAATTGATCTTATGAAGATAGTGAATAGAATGGTGGTTACCAGAGACTGGGAATGTTAGGAGATTGGAGAATAATGAGGGGTTGTTTAATGGATCCATACATATAGTTAGATAGAAGGAATAAGTTCTAGTGTATGATGGAACAATAGGGTGACTGTAGTTAGCAATAATTTATTGTATATTTCAAAATAGCCAGAAGAGATTTGGAAAGTTCCTAACACAAAGAAATGATAAATGTTTGAGGTGATGCATATCCCAATTACCCAGATTTGATAATTACACATTGTATGCTTGTGTCAAACTATTACATCTTCAGAGAAAGAGAAAAACAATATAGCAAACTTGTAGAAAACCAAATATAGCTCTAAAAGTAAAAAATAAAAATAAATGAAAAGTTTAGTGGATGACTTTAATAGCAAATTCGACACAGCTCAAGAGAGAACTAATAATCTAGGGTATATACAAGAAAATGTTGCTCAGAACACATCAGAAAGAGACACAAATATGAAAAATATGGACAAAAGATTAAGTAATATGGTGGACAATGTGAGAAGTTTTAATCAACTTCTACTCTGAGTCCCAGAAGGAGAAGAGAGAATGGAGTAGGAGTAATATTAAAAAGATATTACTTAGCATTTTCCAAAGCTAATTTAAGGCATGAATCTACTGCATCAAAACACCTAGTGAATTTCATACAGAAAAATAAATACTGAGACATAAAGTGAAAGTGAAGAAAACCTAAGAGACAGAACAATTAAAATCACTCAGAGAAAAGACAGAACCACATAAAAGATCAACAGTTAGAATGACACTGACTTCTGTACAGCCACATAATAAAAGGAAAGCGTGAGATACATTTTCAATGTGCTCAGAGAAAATAACTGTCAACCTGAAGTTTTATTCCCAGTGAAAATGCCTTTCGTGAATGAAAGATACTTGGTTTAATTGCTTACTGATATGTAAAAAATTACCTCAAAATTTAAGGACTTAAACTACCAATCATTTTATTATGTCTCACAGTTTCTGTAAGATAAACTTGGAGTATTTCTGTGTTGAGATTTCTCATGCAGTTGCAGAGTGGCTGGAACTGGAACAATGAGAGGTGGGAGCAGGTCAGAGCTGACTTTGCATCTCTCTTCATGAAGTGTCAGGACCTCTACATCAAGTTTTTTCACATAGGCCAGATTGTGCTTATTTATAGCAAAGAAGTTTCAGGGAAGTCAGACTGCTTCCCTAATGGCTGAGAGCTTCAAGAGTGAAAGTTACAGGGAACAAAATAAAGCTTTGCCAACTTTTATCACTTAGCCTCAGAAATTACATATCACTTCTACCAAATTCCTTAGGTCTGTAAATTTAAGTTAAAACTGCCTCCTTACTTATGTTAAGTGTGGCCTAAAGACTTCTCCATAGAATGAACTATAACCTAACTGGATATGTAAACAGACTATAACCTGCTCTTGTAGCCAATCACATGCAGCCAACTATCCAAACCCTGTTCAAACAAGGCAAATGCCAAGCTGTAACCAGTCCAGCTGTTTCTATACCTTATTTCTATTTCTGTACATAACTTTCCTTTCTCTGTTCATAAATATTGTCTGACCATGTGGCAGCCCCAGAGTCACTCTGAACCTATTGCAGTTCTGCAGGTTGCCTGAGTCATAAATTGTTCTTTGCTCCATTAAACTATTAAATTTAATTTGTCTGAAGTTTTTATTTTAATAGGTCACATAAAAGCCATCCAATGTTAAGGGGGAAGAAAAGTAGACCTTAATCTATGGGAAGAGTGTGAAAATCACACTTTAACAGCAGAACGTGGGATGAGACATATTGTTGCATCCATCTTTGAAAAATACAATCTGTGTAGCCACATTTTCAGACAAAAACAGGTCATTGCCAACTAATAATAAACCATAATCTAAAGGAGGTGATGCCTGATACAAGGAAAGAAGAGCAAATCAGTAGGTATTTGAAGTTAATGTAAATGAACTTTAGATAAAGCAATGATAATGTCTAGCAGAGTTAATGAGTAATATATAAATATAATTAAATACACGACAATAGTAATATATATTTCAGAAGGCAGAAATGAGTTCTCAAATATCTTACTGTCTAGGATAAGGGTAAATGTTTTTTGTAAATTTAAATTTTTAATTTTTAAACTTTTAAAAATTAAAATGTTATTTTTAAATTTTTAAAATTTAAAATGTTATTTTTAAATTTTGACAAGTTGCCTGTGCATGCTGCAATTTCAAGAATAACCACAAAGTGAATAGAAACACAGTAGCAGAGTGAAATAAGCTAGTAGAGGGAAAAATGAAGTCATAACAACAATGTCAATACAAAGAAGGAAATAAAATGAGAAAACAAAGAATAGTTGGAACATGTAAAAATCATAAAATAAGATGGTGGATTTAAACACAAAATATGGCAGTAGTCATATTAAATACAAATTTATTAAAATATAGTTAAAAAGTTTTTCCAAAAGAATTTTTTTAATCCAAGAATATGCTGTTTAAAAAGAATTATATTAAATATGAGGATACAGAAAAGTTACAAATACAAATCAGAAGAAAGCTGAAGTAATTATATTAATATAAGACAAAATTGATTTTTAAGATAAAAAGCATTGCTAGAGACCCAGTGATCACTACATGAGGACAAAACTTCAGTTCACAAAGTAGACAGACAATTTTAAATTTATGTTCATTTAATACTGTTTAAAAGTATATAAAGCAAAAATTGATTAAGGCAAAATAGCATGGTCAAATACAAACTCATAGTGCAAGGTATTTAAAACATCTCTCTCAATAACAAATATAGGAGGAAGAAATCAGCACAGACATAGATTATTTGAACAACACAATTAATAAACATGATGTCTTAACCTATTTTGTGTTACTATAAAATACTACATGAGGCCAGGTAGTTTATAAAGAAAAGAGATTTAGCTCACAATTCTGGGGGCTGTACAAGAAGCATGGTGGAGAAAGTCAAAGAAGTGGGCACCTGCAAGGAGAGGGACAAATGAGAAACATTGTGGTTTTATAACAGCGCACTCCCATGGGAACTAAGCCATTTCCAAAAGAGTTAATCCAGCCTCCAGTTTCGTGAGAAAAAGAACTCACTACCTCTAGAACAGCACCAAGCCACTCATAAAGAATCTGCCCCATAACCCAAACACGTCCCAGTAGGCCCCACATTCTAACACGGTCGCAATGGTAATCAAATTTTAACATGAGCTTTGATGGGGACGAACATATCATATCCAAACCCTAGCACCTGGCTAGTGCACATATGCAGAATACCACACTCCTAACAGGACATATGTAATTTTAAAAATTTACTGTTTATTGGGTAATAAAGAAAATAGCAATTATTTGGGGGGAAGGGGGGAGGGATAGCATTAGGAGATATATCTAATGTAAATGACGAGTTAATGGGTGCAGCACACCAACATGGCACATGTATACGTATGTAACAAACCTGCACATTGTGCACATGTACCCTAGAACGTAAAGTATAATAAAAAAAATTGAAATAATTTAGATTCTGTCTTGTGACTAAAATATGATTAGAAATCAGTGCAAAAAAGATGAATAAATGTCCACATATACCTGGAAATCAAGAAAAACACTGATAAATAGCCTTTGAATAAAAATAGTCATATTAGGAAATAAAAAATTTGAACCAGTACCATGTTGTTTTGGTTATTGTAGCCTTGTAGTATTGTTTAAAGTCAGGTAGCGTGATCCCTCCAGCTTTGTTCTTTTGCTTAGGATTGTCTTGGTTAAATGGCCTCTTTTTTGATTTCATATGAACTTTAGTTTTTTTTTTTCTGTGAAGAAAGTCAATGGTAGCTTGATGGGGTTGGCATTGAATCTATAAATTACTTGGGACAGTATGACCATTTTCACGATATTGATTCTTCCTATTCATGAGCGTGGAATGTTTTTCCATTTCTTTGTGACCTCTCTTATTTCCTTGAGCAGTGGTTTGTAGCTCTCCTTGAAGAGGTCCTTCACATCCCTTGTAAGTTGTATTCCTAGGTATTCTATTTTCTTCTTAGCAATTGTGAATGGGAGTTTACTCATGATTTGGCTCTGTCTATTACTGGTGTATAGGAATTCTCGTGATTTTTGCACATTGATTTTGTATCCTGAGACTTTGCTGAAGTTGCTTATCAGCTTAAGGAGATTTTGGGCTGAGACAATGGGGTTTTCTAAATATACAATCATGTCATCTGCAAACAGACAATTTTACTTCCTCTTTTCCTAATTGAATACCCTTTATTTGTTTTTGTTTTTTGTTTGTTTGTTTGTGACAGAGTCTCACTCTGTCGCCCAGGCTGGAGTGCAGTGGTGCGATCTCAGCTCACTGCTGCAAGCTCTGCCTCCCGGGTTCATGCCATTCTTCTGCCTCAGCCTCCAGAATAGCTGGGACTACAGGTGCCTGCCACCATGCCCGACTAATTTTTGTATTTTTAGTAGAGACAGGGTTTCACCGTCTTAGCCAAGATGGTCTGGCTCTCCTGACCTCATGATCCACCTGTCTTGGCCTCCCAAAGTGATGGGATTACAGGTGTGAACCACCGCACCCGGCCGAATACCCTTTATTTCTTTCTCTTGCCTGATTGCCCTTGCCAGACCTTCCAATACTATGTTGAATAGGAGTGGTGAGAGAGGGCAGCCTTGTCTTGTGCCAGTTTTCAAAGAGAATGCTTCCAGCTTTTGCCCATTTGGTATGATATTGGCTGTGGGTTTGTCACAAACAGCTCGTATTATTTTGAGATACGTTCCATAAATACCTAGTTTGTTGAGAGTTTTTAGCATAAAGGAATGTTGAATTTTATCAAAGTTCTTTTCTGAATCTATTGAGATAATCATGTGGTTTTTGTCATTGGTTCTATTTATGTGATGCACTACATTTATTGATTTGTGTATGTTGAACCCAGGGATGAAGCCGACTTGATTGTGGTGGATAAGCTTTTTGATGTGTTGCTGGATTCAGTGTGCCCATATTTTATTGAGGATTTTCATATCGATGTTTATCAGGGATATTGGTCTGAAGTTTTCTTTTTTTGTTGTGTCTCTGCCAGATTTTAGTATCAGGATGATGGTGGCCTCATAAAATGAGTTAGGGAAGAATCCCTCTTTTTCTAATGTTTGGAATAGTTTCAGAAAGAATTGTACCAGCTCCTCTTTGTACCTCGGGTATAATTTGGCTGTGAATCCGTCTGGTCCTGGGCTTTTTTTGGTTGCTACACTATTAATTACTGACTCAGTTTCAGAACTTTTTACTGGTCTATTCAGGGAATCAACTTCTTCCTGGTTTAGTCTTGGGAGGGTGTATGTATCCAGGAATTTATCCATTTCTTTTAGATTTTCTAGTTTATTTGCGTAGAGGTGTTTATAGTATTCTCTGATGGTAGTTTGTATTTCTGTGGGGTCAGTGGTGATATCCCCTTTATCATTTTTTTGTGTGTGTCTGATTCTTCTCTCTCTTCTTCTTTATTAGTCTGGCTAGCAGTCTATCTATTTTGTTGATCTTTTAAAACAAAGCTCCTGTATTATTTGATTTTTTTGAAGAGTTTTTCATGTTTCTATCCCTTCAGTTCTGCTCTAATCTTAGTTATTTTTTGTCTTCTGCTAACTTTTGAATTTGTTTGCTCTTGCTTCTCTAGTTCTTTTAATTGTAATGTTAGGGAGTCCATTTTAGATATTTCCTGCTTTCTCTTGTGGGCATTTAGTGCTATAAATTTCCCTCTAAACACTGCTTTAGCTGTGTCCCAGAGATTCTGGTACATTGTGTCTTTGTCAACTTAAAGAAATAAAGCATGAAGATGAAATTAGAGAAAAAAGAACAAAAAGAAAGGAACAAAGTCTCAAGAAATATGGGACTATGTGAAAAGACCAAACCTGCGTTTGATTGGTGTACCTGAAAGTAACGAGGAGAATGGAACCAAGTTGGAAAACACTCTTCTTGATATTATCCAGGAGAATTTCCCCAACATAGCATGACAGGCTAACATTCAAATTCAGGAAATACGAAGAACTCCATAGATATACTCCTCAAGATGAGCAACCCCAAGACATATAATCGTCAGATTCACCAAGGGTGAAATGAAGGAAAAAATGTTAAGGGCAGCCAGAGAGAAAGGTTGAGTTACCCACAAAGGGAAGCCCATCAGACTAACAATGGATCTCTTTGCAGAAAACCTACAATCCCAAAGAGAGTGGGATCCAATATTCAGCATTCTTAAGCAATTTTCAACCCAGAATTTCATATCCAGCCAAACTAATCTTCATAAATGAATGAGAAACTAAAATCCTTTACAGAGAAGTAAATGCTGAGAGATTTTGTCACAACCAGGCCTGTCCTACAAGAGCTCCTGAAGGAAACACTAAACATGGAAAGGAAAAACCGGTACCAGCCACTGCAAAAACATACCAAATTGTAAAGAACATTGACACTATCAAGAAACTGCATCAACTAATGGGCAAAACAACCAGCTAGCATCATAATGACAGGATCAAATTCACACATGACAATATTAAACTTAAATGTAAATGGGCTAAATGCCCCAATTAGAAGACATACACTGGCAAATTGGATAAAGAGTCAAGACTAATTAGTATGCTCTATTCAGGAGACCCATCTCACATGCAAAGAAACATATAGTCTCAAAATAAAGGGATGGAGGAAGATTTACCAAGCAAATGGAAATAAAAAAAAATAGCAGGGGTTGCAATGCTAGTCTCTGATAAAACAGACTTTAAACCAACAAAGAAAAAAAAAAGACAAAGAAGGGCATTGCATAATGGTAAAGGGATCAATGCAACAAGAAGAGCTAACTATCTGAAATATATTTTCACTCAATACAGGAGCACCCAGATTCATAAAGCAATTTCTTAAATACCTGCAGAGAGACTTAGACTCCCACACAATAATAGTGGGAGACTTTAACACCTCAATCCCAGTATTAGACAGATCAATGAGACAGAAAATTAACAAGGATATTCAGGACTTAAACTCAGCTCTGAACCAAGTGGATCTAATAGACATCTACAGAACTCTCCACCCCAAATCAACAGAATATACATTCTTCTCAGCACCACATCACACTTACTCTAAAATCGACCGCATAATTGGAAGTAAAACACTCCTCAGCAAATGCAAAAGAACAGAAATCATAACAGTCTCTCAGACCACAGTGCAATCAAATTAGAACTCAGGATTAAGGAACTCACTCAAAACCACACAACGACATGGAAACTGAACAACCTGCTCCTGAGTAACTACTGGGTACATAATGAAATCAAGGCAGAAATAAATAAGTTGTTTGAAACTAATGAGAACAGAGTTTTATTTTTTTGTCTCCTCTGACCATTTAGTTTCAAATAGCCTGTCTTCAAGCTCATTAATTCTTTCTTCTGCTTGATCAATTCTGCTATTAAAGGACTTTGATGCATTCTTTAGTATGCCAGTTGCATTTTTCATCTCCAGAATTTCTGCTTGATTCTATTTAATTATTTCATATTCTTTGTTAAATTTATTTGGTAGAATTCTGAATTCTTTCTGTGTTATCTTGAATGTCTTTGGGTTTCCTCAACACAGCTAATTTGAATTCTCTGTCAAAAGGTCACATATCTTTGTTTCCCCAGGACTGGTCCCTAGTGCCTTGGTTAGTTCATTTGGTGAGGTCATATTTTCCTGGATGGTGTTGATGCTAGTAGATGTTCACCTGTGTCTGGGCATTGAAGAGTTAGATATTCATATAGTCTTCATTGTCTGGACTTATTTGTAGCAGTCCTTCTTGGGAAGACTTTCTAGATATTTGAACAGACATAGGTGTTGTGATTTAAGCTGTGTCTGCTTCAGGGAGCATCCCAAGCCCAGTAATGCTGTGGTTCTTGCAGCTTCATACACGCACCGCCTTGATGGTCTTGGACCAGATCTGAGAGAATTCCCTGGATTAACAGGCAGAGAATATTGTTCTCTTCCCTTACTTTCTTCCAAACAGAGAATCTCTCTCTGTTCTGAGACACCTAAAACTGGGAGAAGAGTGACACAAGCACCCCTGTGGATACCACCACTTTCACTCTACTAGATGAGACCTGAAGCCAGCACAGCACTACCTATTGCCCAAGGCCTGCCCTAACCACTCTCTGGCTACTGCCTACATTCACCCAAGGCCTGCATCTCTACCATCAGCTGGTGGCAAAGCCAGTCAGGCCTATGTCTTTCCCTTCAGAGTGGTGAGGTCCTTAGGCCCCAGGTGGGTCCAGAGTTGTCATCCAGGATTCAGGGCTAGAGTTAAGAACCTTAGAAGTCTAACTGGTGTTCTGTTGTACTGCAGCTGAATTGGCACTCAAACCACAAGGTGCAGTCCTTCCCATTCCTTCCTTCCCTTTCTGAATGTAGAGGAACCCCCCCACCCTAGGCCACAAGGAGTACAGCCAAACTACCGTGAATGTTCCCTTAAGGTCCAAGCACTCCTAAGTCAGCTTGTGGTGAATGCTGCCTGGCCTTGGAGTCAGCTTTCATGGCAGTGGTCTCCTCTCTGGCCCAGGGCAGGTCCGGAAATGGCATCCAAGAGCCAAGTCCTGGAATCGAGGACCTCGAGAACCTGCTTCGTGCTCTACCCTGCTGTGGCTGAGCTGGCACCTAAGGTGCAGGACAAAGTCCCCTTTACTTTTCCCTCCACTTTTTTTTCTAGCAGAAGGAGTCTTCCCCATAGCTACCATAGTTAGGAATGTGCTAAGTCACACCTGAGACCAGCAAGTCTTAGCATCTCACCCAAGGCTCTTAATATAGTACCTGGATTTTGTTGCTGGTTATTCAGGGCCCAAGAGCTGTTCAGTTAGCAGGCGATGAATGCTGCCAGGACAGACTCCTTTTCTTCAAGGCACTGGGTTCCTTTCTGGCTCAGTGTGTGTCTAAAAATGTAATCTGGGAACTAGGGCCTAAAAGGGGGGCCTCACGACTGACCTCTGTCCTAGCCTACTGTGGCTGAGCTGATATCCAAGACACAAGACAAAGTCTTCCCCACTCTTCCCTCTCCGGCCCTCAAGGAGAAGGAAGGGGGTCTCTTTTGGAGCTGCTAGCTATGCAGCCTGGTGTTAGGGGAGGGGTGGTGCCAGCAGCCCCTTGTCTGCCCCAGCTGGTGCCTCAGCAGGTCACATGCCCTCCCCCCACCCAGTCCACTGTTTCTGGGCCCAGTTCAGCACTAGGACTCACCTAAGAGTTGCAGTCCTTATGGCCTAGACTGCCTTTCAAGTTTACTTAGAGACCAAAAGCACTTTGGCCATTGGTTGCAAGGTTTGAGGAAACTCAAGTTTGGACCCCTGGGATCAGCGATTCCCCTCTGGCTAGGGCTAGTTTAAATGCTCCCTTCATGGGCTGGTGTCAGCTGAGTTCAATAAAATTTTTCTTTTTGCTCTAACAGAACAGCACTGAGTTCAATGACTCACAGTTGCTGTGTTCTCGCTTCCTCAGTGCCCAGAAATGCTCTCCGCACCATGCCACCACTGCCAAGCACTGGGGAGGGGTGATATCAGTGATTCAAGACTGTTCTTTTTCTATTTTTCCAGTGCCTCTTTCAGTGAAATGAAGTTACAACCAAGTACTATGAGTGCTCGCCTGATTTTTGGTACTTGTGAAGGTGTTTTTTTCTGTGTAGATAGTTGGTAACTTGATGTCCTTGCAGGAGGGATGATTGGTAAAACCTTCTATTCTGCCATCTGGATCCACCCCCTTCAACAACTTCTACTGACTCAAGAAAAATTGGAAAATTTGACCACTAAAGAATTTGACTCTGAATTTTTTATACAACATTATATCCACACAAAAAAAATTCAGGTCACAATAGTTTCAATGGCAAGTTCTACCAGACATCAAAAAAGAAATAATTTATATAATATGGAAGGTTTTTTTTAAGAAAATAGGAAGAGTGTATCTTTTCAGCCGCTCGTTTTAAGAGAGTAACATAACATAATTTAAAAATCTGAAAAAGATAGTATGGCAAACAAACAAACAAAAAAACCTTATAGGCCAAGTTCATACTTCCACATAGATAAAAAATCCTAAGTCAAAAATCAGAAATCTAAATTAAACTTTTTTTTGTTTTTGAGACAGAGTCTCACTTTGTCACCCAGGCTGGAGAGTAGTGGTGTGATCTCGGCTCACTGCAACCTTGAGCTCCAGGGCTCAAGCGATCCTTCCAGCACAGCCCCACAAGTAGCTGGGGCTATAGGTGCACACCAACATGTCAGGCTAATTTTTTGTGTTTTTGGTAGAGACAGGGTTTCACCGTGTTGCCCAGGCTCATCTCAAACTCCTGAATTCAAGGATTACAGGTGTGAGCCACCATGCTTGGTCTGAATTAAACAGTTATAACAACATAATGCTTTATTACCAAGTTTGGTTAATCCCAGGAATGCAAGATTGATTTAACATTTTAAAAAGCAAGCATTAAAATTCATACATTGATTGATTCAAGCAGGATTTAGCAAACTGCAACTCATTGGCCAAATCCAACCCATTATTTATTTTGACAAAATTTTACTAAAACACACCACACCCTTTAAATAATTTTTAATTGAAATATAATAACTAAATCTATTTATGGAGAACAGTGTGATGTTTCAATACATGCATACATTGTGCAATGATCAAATCACGGTAATTAGTATATCCATCACCTCAAACATTGCGATGATCAAATCAGGGTAATTAGTATATCCATCACCTCAAATATTTATCATTTATTTGCAATGAGAACTTTTAAAATCCTCTCTTCTGGCTATTTTTAAATATACATTACTATGTATAGTCATTTTAGACTATAGTCACCCTATTGTGCAATAGGACACCAGAATGTATTCCTCTAAATGTAACTTGTACCCCAGAACATATACTCCTCATTGTCCCCTCCCTTTTAGCCTCCCCATTCTCTGGTAAGCACCGCTGCTATACTTTCTACTTCTACAGGATCAGTTTGTTTAGATTCCACATATGAGTGAGATCAGAGATCAGGTGGTATTTATATTTCTCTACCTGGCTTATTTCACTTAATATAATGTCCTCCAGGATTATCTATGTTGTCAAAATGACAGAATACCTTTTTGTTGCCCGAGTAGTATTCCGTTCTGTATATATATCGTATTTTCTTTATCTGTTGATCCATTGATGGACATGAGGTTGATCCTATATTTTGACTAGTGTGAACAATGTTGCAATTAACATGATAGTGCAGATATTAACACACTGATTCCATTTTTTAAAAATATATACCAAATAACGAGAATGATGGATCATGTGGTAGATCTTTTTTTTTCACAGCACCTCAACATTTTTATTGGCTATTTAAAAAAATATTGTGGGTACATTATAGGTATATACATTTATAGGGTATATGAGATATTTTGATACAAACATACAATGTATAATAACCATATTTCAAGGTACATGGGGTATCCATCACTTCAGGCATTTATCTTTGTGTTACAAACAATCTAATTATACTCTTCTCATTTTTTACAATGGAAAATAAATTATTGTTGATTATAGTCACCCTATTGTACTAGATCTTATTCATTCTAACAATGTTTTTCTACCCATTAACAATCCCTATTTCCTCAACCCCCCGACTATTTTCAGCCTCAGGTAAATATCCTTCTACTCATAATCTCCATAAGATTGGTAGTTTTAATTTTCAGCTCCCACAAATAGGTGAAAACATGCAAAATTTGTCTTCCTTTGCCTGAATTATTTCATTTAACAAAATGTCCTCCAGTTCCATTTGTGCTGTTTCAAATAAAGGGACCTAATTATTTCTATGACTTGATAGTACTTCATTATGTATATGTACCACATTTTCTTTATACATTCATCTGTGGTGGACACGTAGGTTGCTTCCAAATCTTGGCTATTGTGAGCAGTGCTGCGATAAACATGGAAGTGCAGATATCACTTCTATATAGTGATTCCCTTTCTTCCAGATATAAATCTATCAATTTGATTACTTGTTCATGTGGTAGTTACATATCTAGCTTTATGAAGAACCCCTAAACATTCTCCAAGGAGTTGTACTAATTTACATTCCCACCAAGAGTGTATGAGGGCTCCCTTATCCTTGCTGGCATTTGTTACTACCTGTCTTTTGGATATAAGCCTTTCTAACTGGGGTGGGATAATATCTCATTTAGTTTTGATTTGCATTTCTCTGATCGTTAATAATGTTGAGCACCTTTTCTTAAACCTGTTTTGCCATTTGTATTTCTTCTTTTTAGAAATGTCTATTAAGAACTATTGCCCATTTTAAAATCAGATTATTAGATTTATTCCTATTAAGTTGTTTGAACTTCTTGTATATTCTGGCTAGTAATCACTAGTCATATGGATAGTTTGCAAATATTTTCTCCCATCCTGTGAGTTACATCTTCACTTTGTAGACAGTTTCCTTTGCTGTGCAGAAGCTTTCTAACTTGATATAATTTCATTTGTCCATTTTGCTTTGATTGTCTATGCTTCTGGGGTATTATTCAAGAAATATTTTCCCAGATCAATGTCCTGGAGAGTTCCCCCAATATTTTATTTCAGGAATATCATAGTTTGAAGTTTTAGATTTAAGTTTTTAGTCCATTTTTATTTGACTTTTATATGGCTAGAGATAGGGGTCAACTTTTATTCTTCTGCATATGGATATTCAGTTTCCTAGCACCAATTATTAAAGACACTTCTCCCAATATATGTTCCTGGCACTTTTCTGAATAATGAGTTTACTGTAGATGTGTGGATTTATTTCTGGGTTCTCTATTCTATTCCTTTGTTGTATGTGTCTGTTTTTATGCCAAGACCATGCTATTTTGGTTACTATGGCTCCATAGTATAATTTGAAGTCAGGTAATGTGATTCCTCTGATTTTATTCTGTTTGCTCAGGATAGCTTTGGTGATTATATGTTTTCTGTGGTTCCATATAAATTTCAGAATTTTTTAAAAATTTCTGTGAAGACTGTCATTGGTATCATTTTGACAGAGATTACATTGACTCTGTAGATTGCTTTACATAGTATGGACATTTTAACAATATTGATTCTTCAATATTGTTGAATATCTTCCCATTCTTTGTGTCCTCTTCTATTTCTTACATCAATGTTCTATAGTTTTCATTGTAGAGATCTTTCAGTTCTTTGGTTAAGTTAATACCTTGGTATTTTATTTTCTTTGTAGCTATTGTGAATGATATTACTTTTTTGATTTCCTTTTAGATTGTTTACTGTTGGCATATAGAGATAGCACTGACTTTTGTATGTCAATTTTATATCCTGCCACATTACTGAATTTGTTTATCAGTTCTAATCATTTTTAGTGGAGTCTTTAGGTTTTTTTTTTTTTTTTTTTCCCAAATATAAGAGCATCTGCAAACAACGATAATTTGACTTCTTGCTTTCCAATTTGGATGCATTTTCTTTCTCTGGTCTGCTTGCTCTAGTTTGGACTTTCAGCGTGATTTTCAATGACAATAGTAAAATGAGGCATATGTGTTATGTTCCAGATCTTAGAGGAAAATTTCCAGTTTTTCCCATTCAATAAGATACTAGCTGTGGGTCTGTTATATATGGATTTAGTGTATTGAGGTATGTTCTTTCTGTACCCAGTTTCTTTGAGGGATTTCATTATAAAGAGATGTTGAATTTTATCAAATTCTTTATCAGCATCAATTAGAATAATCATATGGCTTTTGTCCTTCTTTCTGTTGAAATGATATATCACATTGATTCAATTGCATATGTTTGACCATCCTTATGTCCCTGGCATAAATCTCACTTGGTCATGATAAATCATCTTCCTAATATGTTGTTGAATTTTGTTTGCCAGTATTTTGTTGGGGAATTTTGCATTAATGTTCATCAGGGATTTTTGACATATAATTTTGTTTTGTTTTTTAATGAGTCTTTGTTTGTTTTGGGGTATCAGGGTAATACTGGCCTCACAGAATGAATTTGGAAGTATGCCCTCCTCTATTTTTTGGGATAGTTTGAGTAGGATTGGTATTAGTTCTTCTTTAAATGTTTGGTAAAATTCAGTAGTGAACCCATCAGGTCCTGAACTTTTCATTGGTGGGATACTTCTTTACATTACTTTCATTTCATTACTTGCTATTGCTCTGGTCAGGTTTTTGATTTCTTCATGGTTCAATCTTGGTAAAGTGTATGTTTCTAAAAGTTTATCTACTTTTTCTAGGCTTTTTGACTTTTTGGCATAATTGCTCATAGTAGCCTCTAATGGTCCTTTGAGTTTCTTTGGTATCAGTTGTAAAGTGCCCTTTTTCATTTCTGATTATATTTATTTAGGACTTCTGTTTCTTTTGTAGTTAGTCTGGCTAAAGATTTGTGCTTTGGTTTATCATTTCAAAAAGCCAACTTTTCATTTTGTTGGTCTTTCATATTGTTTTATTTCTTTCCATTTCATTTATATCTGCTCAGATCTTTATTATTCATTTTCTTCTACTAATTTGGGGTTTGGTTTTCTTTGCTTTTCTAGTTTCTTAAGAGGTATCATTAGGTAGTTATTTCAAGTTTTCCCACTTTTTTGGTGTAGGTACTTATTGCTATGAATGTTCCTCTTAGTAATCCTTTCCTGTATCCCATAAGTTTTGGTATGTTGTGTTTCCATTTTCAATGGTTTCAAGAAATTTTTAAATTTCTTTCTTAGTTTCTTCATTGCCTCACTGGTCATTTGGGAGCATACTGTTTTATATCTGTGTGTTTGTATAGTTTCCAATATTCCTCTTGTTATTCATTTCTAGATTTATTTCATTATCATCAGATAAGATACCTGCTATAAGTTCAATTTTTTGAATTTTTTATTATTATTATACTTTAAATTCTAGGGTACATGTGCACAGCATGCAGGTTTGTTCCATAGGTATACATGTGCCATGTTGGTTTGCTGCAACCATCAACTCATCATTTACATTAGGTATTTCTTCCAACATTATCCCTCCCCTAGCACCCCACCCCCAACAGGCCCCAGTGTGGGATGTTACCTTCCTTGTGTCCATGTGTTCATTGTTCAACTCCCACTTATGAGTAAGAACATGTGGTGTTTGGTTTTCTGTCCTTGTGATAGTTTGCTCAGAATGATGGTTTCCAGCTTCATCCATGTCCCTGCAAAGGACATGAACTCTTCCCTTTTTTATGGCTGCATAGTATTCTATGGTGTATATATGCCACGTTTTTCTTTATTCAGTCTATTATGGATGGACATTTGGGTTGGTTCCAAGTCTGCTATTGTGAATAGTGCTGCAATAAACATAAGTGTGCATGTGTCTTTATAGTAGAATGATTTATAATCCTTTGGGTGTATACCCACTAATGGGATTGCTGGATCAAGTGGTATTTCTAGTTCTAGATCCTTGTGGAATCGTCACACTGTCTTCCACAATGGTTGAATTAATTTACACTCCCACCAACAGTGTAACAGCACTTCTATTTCTCCACATCCTCTCCAGCATCTGCTGTTTCCTGACTTTTTAATGATCACCAATTCTAACTGGTATGAGATGGTATCTCATTGTGGTTTTGATTTGTATTTCTCTGATGACCAGCAATGATGAGCATTTTTTCATGTGTCTGTTGGCTGCATAAATGTCTTCTTTTGAGAAGTGTCTGTTCACATCCTTTGCCCACTTATTGATGGGGTTCTTTTTTTCTTGTAAATTTGTTTAAGTTCTTTGTATATTCTGGATATTAGCCCTTTGTCAGATGGATAGACTGCAAAAATTTTCTCCCATTCTGTAGGTTGCCTGTTCACTCTGATGATAGTCTCTTTTGTTGTGCAGAAGTTCTTTAGTTTAATTAGATCCCATTTGTCAATTTTTGCTTTTGTTGCCATTTCTTTTGGTGTTTTAGACATGAAGTCTTTGCCCATGCCTATGTCCTGAATGGTATTTCCTAGGTTTTCTTCTAGGGTTTTTATGGTTTTAGGTCTTACATTTAAGTCTTTAATCCATCTTGAGTTAATTTTTTGTGTACGGTGTAAGGAATTTTTAAAGACCTTCTTTGTGGGCTAACATATGATCAATCTTTGAGAATGATCCATGTGTTGAGCAGAAGAATGCGTATTCTGCAGCCATTGGATGAAATGTTTTGTAAATATCTATTAGGCTCACTTGGTCCACAGTGCAGAGTAAATATGATATTTCTTTCTTAATTTTTGTCTGGTGTTCTGCCCCATGCTAAAAGTAGAACATTGAATTCTCCTGCTATTATTTTTTGGGTTTATCTCTCTCTTTAGTTGTAATAGTGTTTGCTTAATATAATTGGTTGCTCCAGTGTTGAGTGCATTTACGTTTACAACTGTTACATCCTCTCTCTGAAAGAATTCCTTTGTCATTATATAATGACCTTTTTTGTCCCTTTTCATAAATTTTATCTTAAAATCTATTTTGTTTGTTATAAGGTTAACTATTCCACTTTTTTTTTTTTTTTTTTTTTGCTTTCCATTGACTTCTATTGGTTGCCTTCTATTCTCTCTAGACTCAATAAAGGAAGAAAGGGAAGAATCCACAGTTTGGTTAAGGTTTATACTCCTTACCACTCCAGATTAGATATAGGACATCTTATATGAAAAACAATGGTGGAGAGATTTTTTTTTTTTTTTTTTTTTTTTTTGATAGCTGACAGTTTCCAAGGTGATTGAGCCCTTTCATATCCAGTTGGGAGAGACACAGAACCTCCACTTGGGATATATAGCAGCCACATTAGATTCATTATCTATTGCCCCAAGTTGACATAAAGTAATAACAATTGAGCCCTTACATTTACAGGGTCACTGGGAGAAGTCTTGACTATTAGTGACTTTTAATGAGAGTGCCCAGGCAACAAGAGGCTTGGCTGCCAGAGTAAAATTACTTACTAACCTCTTAAGCCATACAGCCAGAAGTCAAGCACAAAGTTTGATCTCAAACTTAGCATCAGTGCTTAAATTCAAACTTCTGTATTTAAAACAAGTTGCCTTAGTGAGCTTTATATCTAAGGACCATAGCTTAAATTAACTTATGGAAGTGTCTGATGACTAAATCAAGAAAATGACATTATGAAGTAACATTTACTTCAGGAAGCACAGGGCCCATAAAAGAAGTCTCAGGGACACCTTACTATCACATAATTCAAAACTGTTAGTTGCCTTCTTCCTATCAAGCAAACCACGGAACACATAAGAGACTGGTGGAGATTCAACTTTCTTATCTTATTCCACTATTAAGGGAAGTATTTAATTTGTATGTCATGGATCAAATAATTGGAGATATGGTCTAAGAGAATGGGAAGGAAATCAACATTCTTTGAAGGACTTACTCTGTGTTAAACTAGTCCTTTTCTAACCAGGAAAAATATATTACCACTTTTTAAAATCTGCATGAATCCTGTTTTCACATGATCCTGAATTATTTCTCATAATAACCTTAAATTGATCTCTCTACTTCTAAGTTCTAAATTCATTTCTTCTTCACTCTTACCCCCTTACCCTCATTCTTCCCAACCATCTATTGTACCAAAACCAGATTAATCTTCTGAAACATTGTGTTTCTTTGGGTAGGCCTCTATTCCAAACACTTTAGTGTCTCACCAGTCTTTTGTGTAATTAAGTCTGACCTTCTTAGCCTTACTTTCAAGTACTTTGTACTTTGAAATCTATCTCCATCTTTATCCCCATATACCCACTTTACCTCAAAGTGAGGTAGTTGGCCTTCTCCACATGCACCCATACCCATTGAACCTTCCACCCTGTGGATGCCTTATTAGGGCTATTGAATATTATTTAAAAATCTCATTACTTGTTTCTAACACAGAATAATAATTAACCCTATCTCCTTTAAAGAGATTACCTGCTAATCAAATGAGAATACAGTGTTATTTTATTACATATCCTATAAAAACATTGAAGCTTCATTTTTTATAAAAGAGAAGAAACTCACTTCTTCTTTTGGTTTCATAACCTTAATAACACCAAAATGCTGACATCCCCCAACTTGATATCTCCAGCCTATCCTTTCTTCTGAGTTCAAGATTTACATTTCTACTGCCTACTTAGCATCTTCACTTGGATCTAATAAATGTCTCAAACTGAACACAACCAAAACAAGATTTTGAGTTTCCTGTAAAAAGTTTTATATCTGCCCTAGTGCTCTATAACTCAGGAAATACTACTGTCTTCATTACAATTGCTCAGGGCAGATTGTCCAGTCATTTATAACTTGACTCTTTCCTTCACAGCCCACATACATCCATCAGCAAGTCCTGTCAGCAATTTGTTAAAAAGATATCTTGAATATGTTTAATTTTCTCTGTTTCCAACTCTATTGTCTTTGTTTAAGCACTATCATTTTTCATCTGAACCACCATAAAAATCTCTTAGTCTCTCAGTGTGTTATCATCTGAATTCTGTTCCCCCAAAAGTCATACATTGAAATTCTAATGCTTAGCATCTCAAAATGTGACTGAATTTGGAGATAGGGTCTTTAAAGAGGTAAATTAAAATGAGGTCATTAGGGTAGGTTAATGACTAGTATCCTTATAAGAAGAGGAGATGAGGACACACACACAGAGGGAGTATCATGTGATGACACAGGGAAAAGGTAGCCATCTACAAACCAAGGAGAAATTTCTCAGAAGAAATCATTTTTGCCAAAATCTTAATCTCAGCTTCTAGCCTCCAGAATTTTGAGAAAAAAAATTTATGTTGTTTAAACCACCCATTTTGTGGCACTTTGTTACAGCAGGCCTAGCAAACTAATACACTATGTTTTATATTACTGTGTAACAAATTACCACAAAATTAGCATTTTAATGCAACACCCATGTATTAGCTCACAGGTCTGTGAGTCAGAAGTCTGGCGTGGTGTGACTGGGTTCTATGCTCAGGCTATCACTCTGCTCAGGATGTCACAAAGGGAGAAATTTAATTGTCAGCTGGACTGAGTTCTGGGAACCTGCAAACCTTAGAAAATCAATTTTCAAGCTGATTGTTGTTTTGAGCAGAATTCAGTTCCTCGCAGTTGTAAGACTGAAGTCCCAATTACCTTGCTGGCTGTCCACTAGAAATGCACTCAGATCCTAGAGGCCACCTACTTTTCTTGCTCAGTGCCCTCTCCATCTTCAGACCAGCAATGGTACCTAACCCATGTGCTTGATGCCTTGAATCTCTCTTTCTCTTTTGCTACCAGTAAGAGAAAAATCTCTCACTGTTAAAGAACTCACCTGATTAGATCATCCTCACCTATATAATCTCTTTATTTAAAGTCAACTGATATGGGACCTTCATACATCTGCAAAATCCCTTCACAAAATTAACTAGATTGGTGTTTGATTGAATAAGTGAGAGGAGGTGCATCTACACCAGAGGTCTGGTGGTCCCAGCAATCTTAGGGGACCATCTTAGAATTATATCTAGCACCTACTGCTTTTTTCTTGTTTTTTTATGATCCATTCAGCACATTTGTCCCCTAAGATGTTTTCAAAATATAAATCATGTATTACTCCCTTGTTTAAAACATTCAAACAGTTTTCTATGGCACTGGGAATAAAATTGACCTTTCCCTTAACTGGGCATGGATTTTTCTGTTACCAAATCAACTCAGATGGAGTTCCTTGATTTGCATTTGTAACAACTGCTTGACATTGAGATGGATGCTTCTTTAGGATCATCCACTGTCACACACTGTATCCACCAAACTGAATCTCATTTTTATCTATGATTTGCATATTAGTGACTCCTAAATTTATATCTATAGCCCCAACCTCTCTTCAGATTTGCAGCCTAATATATTTAATTGTCAGCTTGACACACCTAGTTAGATGTCAAATAGGCACCTCAAATTGAAAACATTTAAAACACAGTTCTTATTTCCACATACCTTGGTATAGTTTGGATGTTTTCCCTGCCCAAATCTCATGTTTAATTGTAATCTCCAGTGTTGGAGGTGGGGACTTGTGGGAGGTGATTTGGTCAAGGGGGCAGATTATCAATGAATGGTTTAGTACCATCCCCTTCTCCTTGTGAATATGAGTGAGTTCTCATGAGATCTGATCATTTAAACATGTGTGGCATCTCCCCCAGCTCTCTTTTGCTCCTGCTTTCACCATGTGAAGTTCCTGTTCCTGTTTTCCTTTCCACCATGTGTAAAAGTTCCCTGAGGCCTCCCTAGAAGCAGATGCCCTCATGCTTCCTGTACAGCCTGCAGAACCATGAGCCAATTAACTCTTTTCTCATAAATTACCCAGTCTCAGATATTTCTTTATAGCAATGCAAGAACAGCCTAACACAGAAAATTGGTACTGAGAGATGTAGCATTGTTGTAAAAATACCTGAAAATGTGGAAGCAGCTTTGGAACTGGGTAATGAGAAGAGGTCAGAAGAGTTTGTAAGGCTCATAACAGGATAGGAAGACGAGGGAAAGTTTAGAACTTTTTAGAGATAGTTAAATGGTTGTGACCAAAATGCTGATGGTGATATGAACAGTGAAGATGAGGTCTCAGGTGGCAATAAGGAACTTATTGGAAACTGGAGCAAGTGTCATGTGTGCTATGCCTTAGCAAATAATTTGGCTGAATTGTGTTGATGTCCTAGGGATATGTGAAAGTTTGAAGTTGAGAGTGATGATCTAGATTATCTGGCAGAAGAAATTTCTGTGCAGCAAAGGGTTCAAGATGTGGTTACTTCTAACAGTCTATGCTCAGATGTGGGAACAAAGAAATGACTTGAAGTTAGAACTTTAATTTAAATGGGGAGCAGAGCATAAAAGTTTGGAAAATTTGCAGCCTGGCCATGTGGCAGAGAAAGAAAAAGCTTTTTTGGGGGAGAGAAGTTGAAGCAGGCTATGGAGCAACCACTTGTTACAGATATTTGCATGACAAGAAGAATCCAAGTGCTGATAAATAAGATAATGGGGAAAATGCCTTGAAGGCATTTCAGAGACCTTCATGAAAGTTTCTCCCATTACAGGCCCCAAGGCTTAGTAGGAGAGAAGAATAGTTTTGTGGGCCAGTTGCAGGGCCCTGCTGCCCTGTGCAACCTTGGGACACTGCTCCCCACATGCAGGTCACTCTGGCTCCAGCCTCAGCTCAGAGAGCTCTAGATACAGCTTGGGCTGCTGTTTCAGAGGGTGCAAAGCGTAAGACTTTGCAGATACCAAGTGATATTAAGCCGGTGGGTTAACAGAGTGCAAGAGTTGAGGCATAAGAGCCTCTGCCTAGATTTCGGAGGATGCATGGAAAAGCCTGAGTGCTCAGGCAGAAGCCGGCTGGAGGGACAGAGCCCTCATGGAGAACCTCTGCTAGGGTAGCTCAAAGGAAAAAATGTGGGGTTGGAACTGCCACCAAGAGTTCCCACTGGGACACTGCCTAGTGGAACTGTGAGAGACAATCACCATCCTCCAGACCTCAGAATGGTAAATCCAGCAACAGCCTGCACCCTGCACCTGGAAAAAATGCAGGCAGTCAATGCCAGCCTGTGAGAGCAGCTGCAGAGGCTGAACCCTGCAAGGCCACAGACAGAGCTGCCCAAGGTCTTGAGAGTCCATTCCTCACACCAGTATTCCCTGGATGTGGGGCATGGAGTGAAAGATTATTTTGGAGGTTTAATATATGACTGCTCTTCTTAGTTTCAGACTTGCATGGAGCCTGTAGTTCTTTTCTTTTAGCTGATTTCTCCTTTTTGAAATAGGAATGTTTATACACTGCTGGTACTCCCACTGTATCTTGTGAGCAAATAACTTGTTTTGATTTTATAGCCTTATAAGCAGAAGGAAATCATCTCCAGGTGACACTTGGGACTTGGGGCTTGGGACTTTTGTGTTAATGCTGAAATGTGATGAGACTTTGGGGGACTATTGAGAAGGGATTATTGTATTTTGCAATAGGAGAACATAAGATTTGGTGGAGGCCAGGGGCAGAATAATATAGTTTGGATGTTGTCCCTGCCCAAATCTCATGTTGAAATATAATCCCTAGTGTTGGAGGTGGAGCCTGGTCAGAGGTGACTGGATCAAGGGGGCAGTTTCTCCTGAATAGTTTAGTACCATATCCTCGTACTTGTAATAATGAGCAAGTTCTGATGAGATCTGGGTCATTTAAATGTGTGTGGCACCTCCCCCAACTCTCTCTTGCTCCCGGTTTTGCTGTGTGAAGTGCCTACTCCCAATTTGCCTTCTGTCATGAGTAAAGGTCACTGAATCCTCCCCAGAAACTTAAGCCACAATGCTGCTTGTACAGCCTGCAGAACTGTAGGCCAATTAAAATTATTTTCATGTAAGTTACCCACTCTCAGGTATTTTTTTATAGCAGGCAAGAATGGCTTAATACACACCTCAGTAAAAGAATCTGTACTTCCCCAACAATGTAAATGCTTCTTTTTAAAATTTCTAACTTTTTATTTTGAGTTCATGGATACAGGCACAGTATGTGCAGATTTGTTTATTTAATTAATTGATTAATTTTCTGTCTTTTCTTCATTAGTCCAGATAGTAGTCTATCCATTTTATTAGTTTATTTTTTAAAAAGCTCCTGGATTCACTGATTTTTTTTTAAGGGTTTTGTATGTCTCTATTTCCTTCAGCTCAGCTCTGATTTTGTTTATTTCTTGTCTTCTGCTAGCTTTGGGGTTTGTTTGCTCTTGATTCCCTAGTTGTGATGTTAGGTTGTTAACTTGAGGTCTTTCTAGCTTTTTCATCTGAGCATTTAATGCTATAAATTTCCCTCTCAACACTGCATTAGTTGCGTCCCAGAGATTCTGATATGTTGTATTTTTGTTCTCATTAGTTTCAAAGAACTTCTTGATTTCTGCCTTTATTTCATTATTTACCCAAAAGTCATTCAGGAGCAGATTGTTCAATTTCCATGTGGTACTATGATGTTGAGTATATTTATTAATATTGTGCTCTAATTTGATTGCACCGTGGTCTGAGTGACTGTTGATTATAATTTTAGTTCTTTTGCAATTGCTGAGGATTGTGTTACTTCTGATTATGTGATCAATTATAAAGTAAGTGCCACATGCTGATGAGAAGAATGTCCATTCTGTTGTTTTTGGGTGGAGAGTTCTGTACATATGTATCAGGTCCACTTGATCCAGACCTGAGTTCAGGTACTGAATATCTTTGTTAAGTCTTTGTCTCAATGATCTGCCTAATGTCATCAGTGAGGTGTTGAGGTCTCCCAGTATTATTGCATGTGAGTCCAAGTCTCTTTGAAGGTTTCTAAGAACTTGCTTTATGAATCTGGGTACTCCTGTATTGGGTGAATGTATATTTAGGACAGTTTGCTCTTCTTGTTGAATTGAAGCCTTTACCATTATGTAATGCACTTCTTTGACTTTTTTTTTATCTTTGTTAGTTTAAAGTCTGTTTGTCAGAAAGTAGCATTGAAACCCCTGTTTTTTTCTGTTTTTCATTTGTTTGGTAAATTTTCCTCCATCCCTTTATTTTGAGCCTATGCATATTGTTGCATGTGAGATGAGTCTCTTGAAGACAGCATAGCAATGGGTCTCGGTTCTTTATCCAACTTGCCACTCTATGTCTTTTAATTGGGCCATTTAGCCCATTTACCTTTAAGGTTGGTATTGTTATGTGTTGATTTGATCCTATTTTCATGATACTAGCTGGTTATTATGTGGACTTGTTTATGTAGTTGCTTTATAGGGTCACTGGTCTGTGTACTTCACTGTGTTTTTCTAGTGGCTGTTAACCATTTTTTCCTTTCCTTATTTAGGGTGTCCTTTAGGAGCTCTTGTATGGCAGGACTGGTGGTGACAAATTTCCTCAGCATTTGTTTGTTTAAAAAGGATCTTTTTTCTACTTCACTTATGAAGCTTAGTTTGTTCAGATATGAGATTCTGGATTGGGAATTCTTTCCTTTAAGTATATTGAATATGAGCTTTCAATTTCTTCTGGCTGTGGGGCTTCTGCTGAGAGTTCCACTGTTAGTCTGGTGGGTTTCCCTGTGTGGATTTCCTGGCCTTTCTCTCTAGCTGTACTTAACAGTTTTTCCTTCATGCCCACCTTGGAGCATCTGATGATTATGTGTCTTGTGGATGATCATCTCTTGGAGTATCTTACTAGTGTTCTCTGCATTTCCTGAAATTGAATGTTGACCTGTCTATGTTGGGACAGTTCTCCTGGATGATATCCTGAAATATGTTTTCCAAATTAGTTCCCTTCTCCCCATCTCTTTCAGGTATCACAATCAGTCAGAGATTAAGTCTCTTTACATAATTCCATATTTTGCAGACATTTTGTTCATTCCTTTTCATTATTTTTTCTGTATTCTTGTCTGCCTTTCTTATTTCAGAAGACAGTTTTCAAGCCCTGAAATTCTTTATTCTGCTTGGTCTTTTCTGCTATTAATTCTCGTGATTGCATTGTGTAGTTCTCGTAGTGTGTTTTTCAGCTCTATCAGTTCAGTTATGTTGCTCTCTACATTGACTATTTGGTCTGTCAGCTCTGGCATTGTTTTATCCTGATTTTTAGCTTCTTTACACTGGGTTACAACATGCTCCTTTAGCTCAGTGAAGTTCATGTTTATCCATGTTCTGAAGCCTACTTCTGTCATTTCAGCCATCTCAGCCTCTGCCCAGTTCTGTACCCTTGCTTGAGTGGTGCTGCAGTCATTTGGAGGAAAGTGGGCACTCAGGCTTTTTAAGTTTTCAGCATTTTTGCACTGATTCTTTCTCATCTTTTTGTGCTTACCTACCTTGGATCTTTGAGGTTGCTGACCTTTGGATCAGTTTTGTCGTTGTTTGTTTGTTTGTTTGTTTGATTGATGGTTTATTTTAACAGTCTGGCCAGTCTTCCATAGGGCTGCTGTGGTTTGCTGGGGTTCCACTCCAGACAATTTTTGCCTTGTTTTTTTCAGTACCTAGAGGTATCACCAATAAAGGCTGTGAAACAGCAAAGATGGCAGCCTTCTTCTTCTTCCGGAAGCTGTGAACCAGGAGCTACTTACCTGTTTCCAGCTCAAGTGTGCCCATAGGAGATGGCTGGAGGCCTTGGTTGGGAGGTCTCACCCAGTCAGGCAGAATGGGATCAGGGATTCACTTAAAGAAGCAGTCTGGCTGCTTTTCGGTAGAGCAGTTATGCTTTGTGGAGGATTCCTTCAGCCTCTGATCAACTTGGGCTCTCCAAAGCCCACAGGCTGGACCAGAGAAGATGCCCAAGCAGCCAAGTGCTGACCCATCCCCCAACCCAGGGGATATCCCACACTTCATCTCAGGGATAAATTAGAACTCTGAAAGCCATAATACATGGGTGGGGTTTGCTGGAGGACCCAGCTGAAAGGACTCACCCAGCAAGGAGGAATGGATCTGGGTCCCATTTAAAGAAGTGGTCTGGCCATGCTTCAACAAAACAGCCATGTCATACTGGGGAACTGCCTCTGTCCCAGTTGGCTTGGACTCTCCAAAGCCCATAGACTGGAATTGCTGAGTCATCCAAACAGCAAAGATGGCAGCCTGCCCCTCCCCTCTGGCACTCAGTCCCAGGGAGAAATCAGAGCTTTGTAGAATATGAGTAGGGATAGCCAGAAGCCCTGGTTCAGAGGACCCACCCCGTGAGGAGGAGTGGGTTGGGATCCCCCTTAAGAAGCAGTCTGGCCACATTCTGGCAAAGCAGCTGTGCTGCTCTTGGCTGATCCTTCCTCATCCAGACCATTTGGACTCTACAAAGCCTGCAGGCTGGAATGGCTAAGTCAACCAAACATCAGAGATGGTGGCCTACCCCTCCTTCTAAGGGCTCCATCCCATCTTATGCAGGCTCCACCCTGTTGCTGATGTCTGGCTGGAATTCCAAACCAGTGGGTCTTATCTTGCAGGGTGCCATGGAAGTGGGGTCCACAGACTGACGCTGTTCAGCCCCAAGGATTAAGTGTCCTTTCTATGGATATATATGGACCTCCCACCTTGCCTGAGTTGCAGTCACCTTTGTCAGAGGTCCTGGGGTTGGAGTATGTAAAGCTTATGGGTGTCTGTGCATGCCTGAGCAGCTGGTCTTCTGAGATTCCACACGGCTCTGTGTGCTGGACCCAAGGCCCTGGTGGCATGGGCTTATAAGGGGATCTCTTGATATGAGGGTTGCAAAGATCCATGGGATAAGCATGGTTTCCTGGGGTCACACATTCACTCACCACTTTCTTTGGCTGGGAGTGGGGGCTCCCTTGGCTACATGTCACTCTAGGGTGGGTCGTTGCCCCACCCTTCTTTTCTTCATTCTCCATGGATTGTTTCCCTGATCAGTCCCAATGCAAGTACCTGGATTTTTCAGTTGAAGTTGCTGTATTCACTCACCTATTTCTTTCCAGTGTGTGAGTGCCATGGACCACAGCTGCATCTAATTGGCCATCTTGGCCCCATCCTGTTACACTACACATGCTTCTATCTTCAATACAGTTGCCCATGCTAAAAACAAGTCATTTTTTATTCCTCTTTCTTTCATAGTCCAAGACAATCATCAACTTCTGTCAGCAATATATATGAAATGTATCCCACATGTATTCACTTCCCTTTTTCTCTGCTTCTACTGGTCTTGTCCAAGGCACTGACTTTTATCTAGATTAGTGCAACATCCCTTTAACTGGTTTCCCTGATTCCACTCTTATCCCCGTAAAACCTAATCTCTATACAGTCAAAGGGATTTCTTAAGTAAATTAAATTTTTTCCTCTTCATGTAAAATTATTCAATGGTTTCCCATTTTACCAATAATAAAATTTAAACTACTTATGACATCTCCCACAACTTTAAGTGATCTCTTTCATCTCTGCCTACTTTTCTAATGTTCTAGCCACATTGACCAAATTTGTTCTCATCTTAGAGTTCTTGCATTTGTTGTTTTTTCAGCCTAGATCTTCTCATGCCTCTCTCTTTCTTAACATTTAGTCTCAGCTCAAAAGTCCCCTTGATCTTCATATGTAAAGTAGCCACCTCAACCCCACCCCCAGTCCTATCCCCAGTCACTCTCTGTATTAGTTTATGTTCACACTGCTGATAAAGATACACCTGAGACTGGGAAGAAAAAGAGTTCTAATTGAACTTACAGTTACACATGACTGGTGGGGGCAGGTCTCAGAATCATGGCAGGTGGCAAAAGGCAATTCTTACATGGTGGCAGCAAGAGAAAATGAGGAAGAACAAAAGTGGAAATCCCTGATAAACCCATCTTATTTTGTGAGACTTATTCACTACCATGAAAATAGCATGGGAAAGACTGGCCCCCATGGTTCAATTACCTCCACCTGAGTCCCTCCCACATTATGTGGCAATTATGGGAGATAAAATTCAAGTTGAGATTTAGGTGGGGACACAACCAAACCACATAATTCTGCCCCAGTCCCTCCAAATCTCATGTCTTCACATTTCAAAACCAATTATGCCTTTCCAACAGTCCCCCAAAGTCTTAACTCATTTCAGCATTAACCTAAAAGTCCACAATCTGAAGTCTCATCTAAGACAAACAAATCCCTTCTGCCTATGAGCCTGTAAAATCAAAAGAAAGCAAGTTACTTCCTAGATACAATTCCAAATGGGAGAAATTGGTGAAGACAAAGGGATTACAGGGCCCATGCAAGTTCAAAATTCATCGAGGCGGTCAAATTTTAAAGCTCCAAAACGATCTCCTTTGATGCCAAGTCTTACATCCAGGTCACGCTGATGCAAAAGGTAGGTTCCCATGATCTTGGATAGCTCTGCCCCTTTGGCTTTGCAGGGTACAGCCTCCCTCCAGGCTGCTTTTGTGGGCTGGCATTGAGTGTCTGTGGCTTTTCCAGGTGCACAGTGCAAGCTCTTGGTGGATCTACCATTCTAGGGTCTGGGGGATGGTGTACCTTTTCCCACAGCTCCACTAGGCAGTGCCCCAGTAGGGACTCTGTGTTGGGGCTCTGACCCCACATTTCCTTTCTGCACTTCCTTAGAAGAGGTTCTCCATGTGGGCACTGCCCCTGCAGCAAACTTTCTGAAATCTAGGTAGAGGTTCCCAAACCTCAATTCTTGACTTCTGTGCACCCACAGGCTCGACAGCACATGGAAGCTGCCAAGGCTTGGAGCTTTCACCTTCTGAAGCCACAGCCCAAGCCGTACATTGGTCCCTTTCAGCTGTGGCTGGAGCAGCTGGAACACAGGGCACCAAGTCCCTAGGCTGCACACAGAATGGGGACCCTGGGCCTGGCCCAAGAGGTTACTTTATCCTCCTGGGCCTCCAGGCCTGTGATGGGAGGGGCTGCCATTAAGGTCTCTGACATGGCCTGGAGACATTTTCTCCACAGTCTTGGGGATTAACATTAAGCTCCTTGCTACTAATGCTAATTTCTGAAGGCAATTTGAATTTCTTCCCAGAAAATGGGATTTTCTTTTCTATTGCATAGCCAGACTGCAAAATTTCCAAACTTTTAGGCTCTGCTTCCCTTATAAAACTGAATGCCTGTAACAGCACCCAAGTCACCTCTTGAATGCTTTGCTGCTTAGAATTTTTTTCTGCCAGAAACCCTAAATCATCTCTCTCAAGTTTGAGGTTCCACAAATCTCTAGGGCAGGGCCAAAATTCTTCCAGTCTCTTTGCTAAAACATAAAAAGAGTCAACTTTGCACCATTTGCCAACAAGTTCCTCATCTCCATCTGAGAGCATCTTAGCCTGGATTTCATTGTCCATATCACTTTCAGCATTTTAGGCAAACCATTTAACAAGTCTCTAGGAAGTTCCAAATTTTCCTACATTTTCCTGTCTTCTTCTAAGCTCTTCAAACTGTTCCAATCTCTTCCCATTTCCCAGTTCCAAAGTTGCTTCCACATTTTGGGGTATCTTTTCAGCAATGCCCCACTCTACAAGTACAAATTTACTGTATCAGTCCGTTTTCATGTTCTTGATAAAGACATACCTGAGACTGGGAAGAAAAAGAGGTGTAATTGAACTTACAGTTCCACATGGCTGGGGAGGCCTCAGAATCATGGTGGGAGGCCAAAGGCACTTCTTACATGGTGGTGGCAATAGAAAATGAGGAAGATGCAAAAGCAGAAATCCCTGATAAACTCATTAGATCTCGAGAGACTTATTCACTATCACAAGAAGAGCACAGGAAAGACTGGCCCATATGATTCAATTATCTCCTTCTGAATCCCTCCTACAACATGTGGGAATTGTGGGAGATACAATTCAAGCTGAGATTTGAGTGGGGACACAGCCAAACCATATCACTCTCTTTATATTACTCTGTATAATTTCTTTGGTAATATTTATATGACTATTTGAAATTATCTTATCTGCTTGTTTCATGTCTTTCTCCTCCCACTAAATTTATAAGCTCTATGAGAAGAAGAACTTTGGCTGTCTGGTTTGCTGAAGTATCTCCAGCACTTGAAACAGTGCAAGGCAGAGAGGAAAAAGTCAATAAATGTTTGCTGAAAAAACAAATGAATGATGGTTTGAAAGTCATTTTTATGTCTTCACATTCCTGGGACTTGGTGATTTGGATTGTGTCCCTCTCTAAAGGCAACTAGTCATTTTTGCCCTGATTCTTCCTCCAGTCTCCACCTTGGACTAGTGCCAAATCCCATCAGTCTTTGCACCTTCTTTCCTTCAGAATGAGACCTTCTGACACGCCTAATGATCAAGGCTGACACTTTTTATGGCATAGACTTTTTATGAGCTTGGTTAAGTGACTGCATTCACCCAAACCAATAAGGCATTTACTATAAGAGCGTTGTATAAGACAAGTCTGATGGTAGTTCCTGTTCTCAAACAGAAGTTTCAATGAAGGGAACATTTTATTGTGGTGTTAAATATATATGCATATTTTTTCAGCCAAAATGGTTTATTTCTATTGATAAAGTAGAAACCCAGGACTGTTACTGAAAAAAAGACAGGACAGTGAGATTATTTTAGTACCACAACCACAATTTTCTAGTTACTAGAAGCTATTGCAGACACAGCTGTCTCAGTAGAACCAGTGGTAACCCTGTTATTTACCATCTTTTTGCTTTCAAGTAAGGACCAAAACAGAAAAGCTCTGAGTTTAGTTAAATGTCATAAACAGTGTCATTTAAGAGCTATATATCTGGGGCTTCCACCTGCCCATAAGCAGAGGTTTCCATCATCTATCCCCATTTTAATAACCACCCATCCTAATGGCTCGAAAAGCACTAAATTCTAGATAGCAATTCTAATCATGCACTGAAATATAAATTTTTCCTCTATAGAGATGATATGGATGATTACTTATTTAATGAAAACATCAAATAGTGTATAATGTCCTGAAATTTTGAGGCTATTATCTCACCTAAAGTTTGACTAGGAGTTAATATTGTTAGCAGGGAAGAATAATTAGGGAATTCATGACATTAATTATAGCTTGTAGTTTCATCCTTTAAAAAGTCATTAGCTTAAGACTGTAAAGAAATGATGATTTTAAAATATCTTATTCAGAACCCCTAACAGAGAAGTAAATATCAAGGTCATGTAAGTGACAATTGTTTGCTTACTATTGTTTTTATTTTGCAGTAAAAATGACTATTTTCCTTTTGGTGTACAGTTCTATAAATTTTAACTCATATATATTTGTGTAACCACCACAACAATCACAATACAGAACTTTTTCATCACTCTCAAGAACTTCATTGTATTATCTCTTTATAGTCACACTCTCCCCCAACTCCTAACCCCTGACAATGACTAATTTGTTTTATGTTCTCATAGTTTTATCTTTTCAAGAATATTATATAAATAGAATCATACGATATCTAATCTTTTGAGACTTACTTCTTTTACCCAAGATAGTGTTTTTAAGATTTTACCTAAGTTGTTCTTTCTTTTTATTGTTGAATAGATCATTGTATGAATGGACCATAGTTTGTACAGCCATTTACTCATTGCAGTACATCAGGACAGTTTCCAGTTTCTGATGATTATAAGTAGAGCTGCTATAAACATTTTTGTACAGGTATTTGTGTGAACATAGTTTACATTTCTCCAGAATAAATACCCAGGAGTATCTCAATTTAGGCCTACCATTTTATTTTATTTTATTTTTTTGTATCATCCATTTTTTTTTCTCTGTCTGTTTCTCTGTTCTTGCCATGTTTTGGGTGATTTTGAATAATTCTTGTTTTTTATTTTATTTTATCTATTATGATTCTGACTATATCTCTTTGTATTTTGGGTATTTTAGGAATTAAAAAATACTTATTTCATAGTCTACTTAGAATTAATATTTTACTACTTCAAGTGGAATGTAGAAACCTTACCATCATGCAGATCCTTTATACTTTCCCTTTTATGTTGTATATGTATATTACATAAATATTCATCAACAACCCCATCAGAAAAATGTTATACTCTTTATTTTAAACAGTCAAGCATATTTTAAAGAACTCAAAGGAGAAGAATATATTGTATTTACTCATCTTTACTCTTTATGTTGTTCTTTCTATATGATGCTCTAAGTTTCTTTGTTTTATTATTTCCTTTCTGTTTCAGGAACTTCCTTTAGGCATTCTTTTAGTCCAGGTGTGCTGGCTATGAATTCCCATAGTGTTTCTTCATCTGAGAATATCTTTATTTTATTGTCATTTCTGAATGACATTTTAGTTGGATAGAGAATTATGGGTTGCCTGCCCTTTTCTTTTATTTCAGAACTTGAAAATTATTTGTGCCACTTCTTTTTGACCTCCATGGTTTTTAATGAGAAATCTACAGTCATTTAAATATTCCCTGACTATGCATAATGGATAATTTTTCACTGACAGCTTTCTAGGTATCAGCAGTTTTATTGTGATATCTGGGCATAGATTTCTTAGGGTTTATGTTGTTTGAAGTTTGTTTAAGTTTTTGAATTTGTGGATTAATGTCTTTCATCAAACTTAGTAAATTGTCAGCCATTATTTCTTCAGATTTTTTTTCAGCACACACTCTTTTTCCACCATGTATTTTATAAGCCATATTACCGTTCCAAGAGCAATTGATTATTTTCCCCACAAGTGGTGGTTGCATGTTATAATCACCTGGGGAACTTTTAAAAACTATTAATACCCAGAAATTACTCCCAAAGATTCTTGTTTAATCAGTCTGGAAGGAGACCAGATGTTCATACATTATGTAAAAATAGTTTTATTGAGGCATACTTTACATACCATAAAATTCACTCATTTGAATTGTACAATTCAGTAGTTTTTAATAAATTTACAGAGTTGTACAACTATCACCAGTATCTAATTTTAGAACATTTCCATTAACTCCTCAATAACCTCTTAATCCATTTGCATTCATTTCCTATTCCTACTCACAGCCTCAGACAATGACCATTCTACTTTTCTCTATAGATTTTCTTTTTTTTTTTGAGGTATAATTCTCATATCATAGAGTTTACCCATTTAAAGTATACAACCAAATGACTTTTAGTATATTCATGGAGCTGTGCAACCATCATGACTGTCCAATTCCAGAACATTTTTATCACCCTAAAAAAAAAAAAAAAATGCTTACCTGTTTGTAGTCACTCTTCATTGCTTCCCCAGTTCCTGGCAACCACTAATCTACTTTCTGCATCTATGGATTTGCCTATTCTGGACATTTCATACCAGTGGAATCTGACAAGCCTTTTGTGTTTGACTTCTTTCACTTGGCATATTTTCGAGATTTACCACATTGTAGTTTATATGAATACTTCTTTCCTTTTTATGATTTTAAAATAATCCATTGCATGTATGTAACAACATTTTGTTTACCCATTCATCAACTGATTAAAAATGGGGTTGTTTCCACTTGGGGGCTATTATGTATAATGCTACTATGAACATTTGTATATTCATTTTTATGTGAACATTTGTTTTTTATTGTTCTTGAGTAGGGCCCTAGGGATGAAATTTCTGAATTATATGGTAATTCCATGTTTACATTTTTGAGGAGCCACCAAACTGCCTTCCAAAGTGTCTGCACCATTTTACATTCCCACCAGCAGTGTATGAGGGTTCCAATTTCCCAAAATTCTTGTCAACGCTTGTTATTTTCTGTTTTTTCTTTTTGTATTATAGCCATTCTAGTGGGTGTGAAGTAGTATCTCATTGTGGTTTTGATTTCCAATTCCCTATTGACTAGTGATGTTGAACATCTTTTGTCATAGCTATTTAAAGTTTCAGAAATCTGTCTTCTGTGCGACTAGAAGTCAAGAATCACTTATTTAGAAAATGTGGTTCCAGGATCTTAGGAAAAGCATTGTGAGCTACTGTGTCTCTCAACTGTAGTTTATTTAGACCAGAGCCAAGGATCCTCTTGTATGATAATAACTGGATTAGTTGGGGCTGATAGATGCCTCCATAGACTGAGGATACCTGACAGTTAAGGGGAAAAATGTGACTCTTTGACTTCTACTCTTACAGAATGTTGACTTAATGGTGGAGGCACTGACTTTGAGAAAAGTGAAAGTCAAGATGTTCAAACTTGGTTTGGAAACCAGGTGAAGGTAATGTGTGAAAAATGATTCTAAGTGCAATAGTGTGGATGCCAGTGAAGGCCATATGATGGTGATAACTTCTGATCATGTCCTGGAAAACTATGATGAATACCTAGAGCAAAGTGTCCTGTAACTCATCAAGAGGTAAATAAAATGAAAGAGCAACACCCAACCCATGATCTTAAGTTATACTAGAAACAGAAAGCATTAGGTGCTTCTGCTTCATGGCCCTGTAATAGAGCAGATAAGAGGAGGAAGTTTTCTCCCTCACTTCAGTGTCATGACTGTTGAAATAACATCTTGGTTATCCATCTAAATGAGTCATAAAGAACAGTGTAAATGTATCAATAATCAGAAGAGGTGATTTAATGAGGGGTATTATAGAAGTGTCAAATGGCCAAGAAGCTGAGGTAGGGGTAGTAGACAGAATGGTGGGTACCAGCTGTAGAAATGGGTGATTTGTACTTGTGATTTGTAAGTACATGTAAAGCATCTCAGAGTCTCCCTTAAGCCAGAAAGAAGATACTTTCAGCACTAGATTTTCAGTGAATTAGTCAGACTACTTTGTTACAAAGTCACACAAGCTTACTCCAATGCTGTTGCCAACCAAAGTAATAGTGGTTAGGTTATCGTATTGCAGTTCATTCAGGCAAGGCAACTAGCCCCGCCAGTCAATAAGACCTATTTTTCTTTCTCTTTTCTTCTTTTTCCTTCCCTTCTTTTCTCAAATATACTGAGGTCAGTTTACGTTTGTTTTTAACTGATGGCCTTTATCTTTCTGTTGCCTATTGGGTCAATTTTAATTTGTCTTTGGCTGACGATCTTTGTTCTTCTGGTGCCTATTAGGAAATTCTCAACCATAAACATTACTCCAGACTACCTGCCTCTCCAAATCCTGGCTTTGACGAATATTTGTTCTAATTTTGAATGATCTTTTCTGGACCATTCTTCAAGAATGTCCACTGCTAGAAATTTTAAAGAATATATTGATAATATACTTCAGGGACATCATGAATTAAATTGGCTTTTGTGTGCTAACCTTGAAATCAAGTCACTAAGTATGCCATTATTCTTATGAGGAGGCACTGCTAATTCTAAAAGCTGAGTAATAAGGGATGCTTTAGAACAATATTGTTCTAGGTTGAGATTTTCCAATATGGAAAATATAAGAGTAAACAATAAAAATAAATCTGATGTAGGCTGGGTGCGGTGGCTCATGCCTATAATCCCAGCACTTTGGGAGGCGGAGGCGGACGGATCACAAGGTCAGGAGTCTGAGACCAGCCTTACCAACATGGTGAACTCCTATCTCTATGAAAAATACAAAAACTAGCCTGGCGTGGTGGCACGTGCCTGTAATCCCAGCTACTGAGGAGGCTGAGGCAGCAGAATCTCTTGAACTCGGGAGGCGGAGGTTACAGTGAGCTGAGATAGCACCACTGCACTCCAGCCTGGGCGACAGCGAGAGACACTATCTCAAAAAAAAAAAAAAAACAAAAAACTGATGTAAATATTGCTGATGACCATGTGTCTGTCCAAGAAAATCAGAGACAGCATTTTCAAATACAAAGGACAAACTTTCAGATAATTTTTTTTCTTTCTTTAGTTGATTTGAATCCATCAGGATAAAAGTATACTTAGGTTGGTCTATGACGTGTTTGAAGTGAATAGGTATATTCTTGTGTATGTTTAGATCGGTTTAATCATTTGCATCCTGTTTTTCATGTTCTCTTTACAAAAAAATTATGAGATTATGCATCCTGTCTCATGATTGGTTGTGATTCATTTTTTGAATTCTTTGTTGACTCTTATTTTATTTTGTAGCCAAAGACATGCACTCCACTCTGAAGGAGCCTTACTTTTTGCCCATTAGGAGATTGAGAACTTGAGACTATCCAAGAAATGGAGACAATGTTTAATACTTCGTATAATAATTTAATAAATAGTATGGAAGAGAGATTCCATGGTGAAATTACTAAACAGAAGAGGAAAGAGGTCCCAGGTGATTTCTTTAGTGACACACAGCTAGTTAGTAGCAGAGACATTGCTAAAAACTGTGACATATTGACCCTTAATTAAGGTTTTCTTACACAATACAATGCCTCTCTTCCTCCATATTTGTGAGAGATATTTAACCTCTATCTGGGTGGTGTACTGACAGGCCGATGGAGAAATCTTCAAAAAACTATCCCAAGGCTGAGAACATAGAAAAGTATGAGTGAATTTCATCATAACTAAGTTCAAATAAATAAATTTTCAGAAAAATTAACTAAAATCTACAGTATTAGATATAATCCTAGTAAATAACTAAGAACTCATTATAGAGATGGACATAATCAAGAGAGGTATTAGACATTTTGTTCTAGATATGTACATTATGGTTTTATATTCGAAGATGTTAATGGTTTGCAGTTTTTTTTAATACACTTCTTGATTATGGGTGTCTAAGTTCCATCACTCTACCTCAAGGAAAATAGAAATGTTCAGAAGAAGTTATGGGGAAAATAAAATAAAATAACCTAAAAAATAGATACTTCCATAGAAAAGTTTTCCAGCATAGGAAAATACAAAGTGTGAAGACATAAAAAAAATTTATTATATTTTATGAGTTTAAGGTTTAGATGAACATATTCTGTTAGAACTAGAAGCTTGAAAGATGTAGTTTTAGGAATCTTTTGCCAGGGATTTAATGCGTTGAATAAATTATTTGTTTGCCCCATGTTACCTGTCATTGTTGCATTCTCCTCAGAGATCTTGGCCCATGCATCAGAGATTTAAAAAGTAGACAGTCTTAAAGAACCACCATAGTAATGAAAACAGTAAAAGGAGGTGTAAAAATATCATTTGGAGGGTCAGAAAGAGTAACAGACTTCCCTGATCTTCACATCAAATGCCTTCCCCAGGTTAGCACAATACGTGATATGTGAGTAAAAACTTTATTGTGAGAAATATGCATTGTGTGGCTAAAACAATTAGGCTTATTGATGACTGAAAAAGATTCTCTCCTTGACCAAAGTCTAGCCAGGGTCTTCTGAGTCTTTTCTTTACAAGACTTTAACTTTAGTCTATAAAGACTTGAATAAAACACTAACATTGTTGTCAACCCAAGGCCAAAGTCTTAGGATGTCTCCCCACCCATAAAGTGCATGCCTGAGAAAACTGAAGATTGCCCCCAAAATTTACTGTTTGTCCTAGCCAACAACTGAGGTTAAGGCCTCTGTTTCCTAGTCTGTGAGAGGATAGAATCCTGACTTCCATTATAGCCAGCTTGGAGACACAGCTGGCCTAATTACATTTATACTGATTAATCCATGGTAACTCTTTACTTTCTTGACTCTACTGAGCCCCCTTTTACACTCCCTCACTATTCCCTCATTCTCCCTTTAAAATACTCAGTCACCTCTGTACAAATGACAGTTGAATTCAGTTCACACTGGACTCTTTTACCTTTTGTAATGGTTATTATTGATTTTCTTTCTCAAGGGAAGATCTGGAAAAAAACAAAACAAAACAACAACTATTCTTACTTCTTTAACTGGTGTCCAGCTTCGTTTATCTTTGACATTACATAGATGCTACAGTGCTCTGCTTGTGTCGTCTATCTTATTAAAAATGTGAGTCTCACACTCTCACAGAAAAAAGAGAGGTGTGATTTACATTAAATAGCTGCTCTCAGGTACTTTTGATAAATTCATCACATTTTCAACAGTCACAAAACTTTTACTTTGGGAAATTTAGCAGGTGTGTGTGGTGTATGCCCCTCTCTCCCCCTCTTTGTAAGAGCAATAAAATCTTATAAAAGCTTTCTTCCTCTTCTACTTTCTTGGTTGTTTCAGTGGCAATGCAGGAAGAAGTTAATCAGGTGGCCTGGGGCTACTTTTCTGTTAAGTGCCTTTAAATCTCCAGAGGGGGAGGGAGGATTCAAGAGAAAAGAAAGTGAGGCTCTGTAGTCAGAGCTGCCTTTAAGCTCTGAAGATTTTAGGAAGGGAAGTAGAAGGAATTTTGTTGACCAGCACAGCTAATCAGGGCAGGAAAACAGTGAGGACTGGGACCAGAACCTCTGTTCAGGAATAGATAGTGCATTTGGCAGAACTGTAGCCAGTGATGCATTTCTTGGGAGCTGAAAGGAAGAAACCAGAGACAGGGTAGCAATTTGCCACCAGACATATGGGAAAGCAAGTAGCTTTAACCCACTCTCTCTCCCCATTCCACCTAATGTCATCTGGTACTTTTTCTAAAGGAAAAGAAGGAGAGTTGGAGAATCGTAAAGCTGGAGTAAAAGTTCTTCCAGGCATCTTCCATGCTCATGCTTTTACTGATAAAAAGTATCAATTGTTATCTTTTTGCCCTTAATTTCTAAAATAATTCATGCTCACTGAAGAAAATCAGGAGAAAATCAGAAAATAAAGAGGTAACACAAATCACCCATAATGCCAGTACTTGAAGAAAAATATCATTTCGGTCTCTTTTATGCTTATGTATAGAGACTTATGAACAAATGGTATCCTTTCTACAGACTGTCTTATTATTTGCTTTTTAACTAGCAATGTTTCATAAATATTCCAATGCCAATACGTATTACACTTCAAAAAGATTTTAATTGCCATTTAATACACCTGTATCATACTTTAATCAACATGCTTTATTGTTAAACATTTCATAAACATATCTTTGGTAAATATTTCTGTAAAGAAGTCTTTCTGTATTTCATAATTATGCTCTTAGAAAAAATTAATTGAAGTAGGTCAGCTGGTAGGTATTATTATTTTGAAAACATTTTTATTTGCATTTTGGAAGTGTACAAAATTGCACATCTACCATCAGTGTATAAATGTGCCTGGTGCCTCATGGCACTTTCACCAGGAAACACAGGGCTCAGCACGGTGGCTTACACCTGTAATCCTAGCACTTTGGGAGGCCAAGGCAGGCGGATCACGAGGCCAGGTGTTCGAAACCAGCCTGGCCAATATGGTGAAACCCTGTCTCTACTAAAAAAATACAAAAATTTTTCGGAGGTTGTGGCGCGTGCCTGTAGTCCCAGCTACTCAGGAGGCCGAGGCAGGAGAATTGCTTGAACTGGGAGGCAGAGGTTGCCATGAGCCGAGATCCTGCTACTGCACTCCAGCCTGGGCAACAGAGCGAGACTCAAAAAAGAAAGAAAGAAAGAAAAAGAAACATAGATGTTCCATTTTGAGGAGAATATATAGAGTAATTGAACTGGACATTACTCTGTCAGGTGTAAGTACTATTAATAATAGCTACCATTTGTTAAATGTGTTTTATATAAAGTGTATCATTTCCTCTTAATTTAAAAAAATAATTCTAAAGGAGAAAACAGATTAATAAAATAGTGATATGCACAGATGTGTAGTGAAAATCATATATAGTAATCTATATATTACTGCTAATTACATGAGTTCATTAGGATAAATGGCCTAAGATGAAAGTTGAGTTTGAGGATTAATGCAGAAAAAGTTTCCTGTGTAAGTAATAGTCATTATTACTATCATCTTTACTTAAGCAGCTACAAGGCACATGGCATTGAATTAAGCGCTTCATGTATTTTTCTTAGTGGAAAAGGAAATAAATGACTACCTATTAATTTTTCTTCATCATGGCAGTTGCTGATTTTAGGTACCTCTGAAAGAATTCAATTCTAAAGATAGTAGTTTTCTAGCATTCCCCTTATTCCTAGTGCCCTATCTTTAGCATGATTTTATTAGCTTCTAAAAATCATTGCAAAGGCAATTATTTTGAAAGAGGTCAAGACCTATTTGTTTTTGTTTTTGTTTTTTTTTTTTTGAGGCGGAGTCTTCACTCTGTCGCCCAGGCTGGAGTGCAGTGGCACCATCTCAGCTCACTGCAAGCTCCGCCTCCCGGGTTCGCGCCATTCTCCTGCCTCAGCCTCCCGAGTAGCTGGGACTACAGGCGCCCGCCACCGCGCCCGGCTAATTTTTTGTATTTTAGTAGAGACGGGGTTTCACCGTGTTAGCCAGGATGGTCTCGATCTCCTGACCTTGTGATCCGCCCGCCTCGGCCTCCCAAAGTGCAGGGATTACAGGCGTGAGCCACCGCGCCCGGCCCGATCAAGACCTATTTGATTCGTTTCAGCACTCACACACAGATTAAAGGCACAAATGTAATCAAATGTGCTTAGTCAGAAAGGACTTGAAATAAATCTATTCTAAAAAATGAAATTCAACCTCACAGATGGATGAAAGGTGTTTTATTTTTTAATTAGTGTTTCTGTTTGGTTTGAAAAAGGAAACTGACTGGAGGCTATTTTGGAATGTCTTGTCTGTTACAGTAGCATAGAAGGAGTACAATGACTGCCCACAAGGATATTGAAAAGTTGAACACTGAGACATTATCTTTGACTCAGATACTGTTAAAGTTAATACCAAAGGTCATTTAATTTCTTCTGTATGTGTAGGCATTTTCTTATTTCCCTAAACTCTGAACTAAGACACAATGTGTCTTCAAAGTTTAGAATAGTTTCTGAAGCATAGCTCACCAAATTTCAAGAAACTGGCACATTCTTTAACTATTCAAAAGATTCACTAACACATACCTTGCATACAAAATAGCAAATAAATCTTTTAGTAAGCAACTAGCTGAGACACTAATTTTCAGGCTGAATTTCTAAGTGTATGAACTGGTTTGGCCCTACCAAATACTTTATTAGAAATTTGTCTTCAACCATTATGTTATACCACGTTAAGGAAAATTTCCAGACAAAACTTTAATAATTAGATGGTGATTTGCCACACCCAGGCATGTTCTCAGTTTTTTTCTTGGTTCCTGCAAACAGACACACGTCAGATGTTTATCTCATATAGATACAACCATAATTATGTGTTTTATAAAAGGTCATGCCAAGTTTCTCTTTTTAAAGATTATCAGATCTCAGGTCTTAGCAAATAAATCTTGTGAAAGTAGAGCCTTAGATGGGAGGACATAAAGCTGATTTTGTACTTAAGTAGTACAGTCAGCTCTCAAATATTCATATTCATGGAAAAACTGATGTAGATTACAAAAAGAGCTTCGCTCTATTAGGATAAATAACCTGAGATAAGACAATTTTAAGAAACCGGTGAGAAGAGTAAACCTTAGCCAATTGGATGGGGGACCCTGCATCTGAGACCAAAAAGTGATGGGGTTCCTGAAAGTCAGAAAACAAGCAGTAGTAGTAGTAGTAGTAGTGTGTATTAGAAGGATTAAGATACCATTGTTTGAGTGTTTTAGGCTAAATGGAATAGAGCTATCCGCTATCCACCTTTGGGACCACTTTCTCATTATATACTTCTTTATGTTCTCAGCATTAATTCTTATGGTGTATTTATTAATCGCATTACATTATTGATTGATTGGAACGCTTTTATCTTTGAATTAAGTACAAAAAATTTTTCAATACAGGACATTATTTGCCACTTTAGAATTTGGAAAGGAAGATAATAGAGAAAAGAGATACTAATGTTATCTCTATGGAAATTGAATGCCCAAGAATTAACTTCTGTTTTTTCCTCAATTCTTGTAAAATTTTACCTCCATTGTCCCCAAATTCATCATTTTGATTCTGAAATGTTTAATTAATTCTTTTTTACTTTTAATTCATTAATTGCTCTTTAGGCCCCTTCTAGTTTCCGTTCATCATCAACTGTAAGATATTTAACTTCATTATGTCTCACCTCTTTTTTCTTGCTTGCTTTTGAGACTTTCTATGTTATTTTATTGGACTTACTTCATATAACTTTGGTTGCTCATTTTTTACTTTGGTGACTTCTCTCCTCTCCAAAACTTCTATCTCCTATAAACATAGCATATTTTGATTTACAATTGTTTACAGAATCTAATTTGTTTAATGTGTTTATGTGATTAGGTGACATTAGTCTTATGCTATCTTGATTGTAAATAAAAGTGAGAAATGATTACAACAAGTCTCAACACCAAAAAGAGCTGTTATATTGAGAATATTCCCGTTTAGAATACATTTTTGTTCAGATAATTGCCAATGACATATTTATTTGTCTTTCACAGTAACAAACAAGACAATACAGAAAAGAAACTGAGGATCAATACCAAAAATCAAATCATGTTATTGAAGTGAAGAAAGAAGCAAAGCCCAAGATGGGGGAAATGATAGCAATATATCACTAAGTCTCTTTCTGCAGATACAGCTCTCCAACTCAGACAAATTAAAACTAAGGGACTTGAAAGAATTTGCTGATTAGGTTGTTGAACCACTGTCAGTAACTTTAAGCAAATTATGGAAGTCTGTAAAGATATCAAAAAATTGGAGAGGTGGATTTCAGAAGTTGTAGCAGGTAAAATTTAACCTCAATGCTTCTAAAAAATCAAGAATGTAATGTTGTAAATGGTTTGTGTATACTTATAAGAGATCTGGGAGGCAGCAAAGGCATGTTGGAAACAACTCATACCAAAGGAGTCTCATTTCCATTCTTGATGGGGTAACTCGGTAGGTGGAAAAAGGAATGCTCCAGATATTACATCTCAACAAGTCATTTGACAAAGTGTTTCATAATGTTCTAGTCAATAGGATGGGAAATGAGAGCTGAATACTAGAATTAGGTGGAATGAACAAGAGAACCCAAACAGTGTTAATTTATGTTACTCTGGAAAGAGTTATTGAATGTCGCACTATGGAGCTCTGTTCACGATCCTTTTCACTTTAGCATTTTAATTATTTTTTAGATGAAGATACAGAAGGCAAGTTTATCATATATGTAAAAGGAAAAAGTTGGGAAAGGCAGTTAACATTCTGAATGATTAACTCAAAATTGTAAAAGATGTTGAATATTTATTTAGAACAAAATAGAAGTTTACAAAAATGCTAGAAAAATGGTGGGAACTTTTGTTAAGAGCAGAGTTAAAAAAAATAGACTAAACATCCCCACCTAGAAAAAAGAGGAAAAGTAAAAATGGCGTGCAATGGATACGAAGAAACTTAATAGGAGCACATGTCAAGTTCTGTATTTAGTTTTGAAAATCAGAGACCTGAGAACAACACTTGATAGCACTTCATAGGGAAAAGATCTAGGAATTTTACTGATGATAAGCAGCCTTTGAATCAACTAATACAACAAAATGAAACAAAACAAAAAAGCTAATTCAATCTTAGGTGGCACTAGTAAAAGCCTACTATCCAGATCTGTAAAATCAGGGTAATAATAATACCTTCCTTATAAGATTTTTGCAAGTATTAAATGAGACAATTCCTGTAAAACACTTAGGAGTGGTTTAAGTGTAAGCATTCAATGCATTTGTTTTATTACTAAAAAGATATATGATAGTCCTACTTTACCTGTGCAAAATCACATCTAGAGGGGTATGTCCATGTGGGGGATACTGAGGAGGGTAGAAATACCAGAACAAATGTGAGGACTAGAGAAAACTTGGATGGAGAAGATGAGTTAATGGCAGTCTTCCAAAATATTAAGGGCTTGTAAGGAAGAATTAGATTTACCTTCATGACTCCAAGTATTACCAATAGGAGAAATAAGCAAAATACACAGAGAGACTCATTTTAGAACTATGGGAACACATTTCCTAATAATCAGAATTATTCAATGTTGAAATGGACTGTTCAGGAAGTGGTGAGTTTCTTGTCACTTGCGGTGTTTGGACAGAGGCTGAATGATTGCCTGGCAGGAAACTCCATAAAGGGCATTCTTGCATGGGATGTATCTATACATGAATCTTAAGAGTGTTATGAAACAATTAGTTAAGAGAAATCTACTATGGGTCAACACTCCGATAAACTCTAGTGGACATCTAAGATTCTTTCCAAGTCAATGACTGCATGAATTTGAAGAAACGGGTATAAGCAGTCCCTGACATGGGATTTTTCGATTTCACAATGGTGCAAAAGCAATACACATTCAGTAGGAATGGCACTTAGAATTTTGAATTCTGGCCTTTTTCCAGGCTAGCAACATGAAGTAAGATACTCCTGTGATGCTGGGCAATGGCAGCCAGCCACAGCTCCAAATCAGTCACTCGATCATGAGAGTAAACAACAGATCTGTTGGCTATTGTAAGCTTTCTTAACATGTTTAACATAGGCTAGGTTTGATAGTTTAGGTGCATTAAATGAATTGACTTTCAATATTTTCAACTTACAATGGGTTTACTGAGATGTAAACTTATTATAAGTCAAGGATAACTGTATCTTCAGCTTTTAGAGAGGATTGCTAAGGGCCATGCAGAGGTTATTTTTCTTAGAACTTAACCTCTGCTCCTTACTCGTAATAGCTCCTACATCGCTTACTGCAAAAGTAAACACTTGCTAAACTATTCCATGCTCTGCCCTAGACACCAATGCCTCATGAATCACATCAAATAGAAGTCTTTACCATTTGAGCAGCATGACTATTTTTTTTTTTTTTTTCCTCTCAACTCAGCTGCAATGCTAGAGGGGCTGTCCACAGTTTCCAATTCAGGCTTTGCTGCCACTGCGTGATGCTTCATGTTGAAGTGGCATTTTCTTTTCAATGTAAACATTTTTAGAAACACTGTGAGGAGATTTCAGTGTAACAAATGTACCAGAATAGCTGTGTCTAGCCTGCTGGGTGAAATCCTTTTTTTGAAATAATGTTGGAACAAAGAAATTCATTCTCTATAAAAGAGATAGCTAGTTAGTAAATCATATAAACAGTATTCACACCCTGTGTTCCAGACGAGGTGCTCTCCCTGCTACTGTCAGCAACATTTGCTGCCAAGTCCACTAACTACTTTACCCTGACCTTGAGTGGGTAAACAATATAATCTTCCATGCTGCATCTCATTAGCATCTGCTAGTCAAGAAAATTATGTCTGTTTCATAATTACATCACGAAAGCATCTTGCTGTACTAGAACAGCAAAGCATTTGAATTAGAAAATGCACTTGTCCAAGATTTTCAAGCCAGTATGACAATTGCCATCATTTTACTTGTTATGTATGTCCTGCATAGAATATGGTCTGACGTTAGAGTGGGAAGAGAAGGTATAAACTGGTCACAATCCTCCATATTTATTTTAATGCTTTACACTCATCTTAATTTTGTCAAATGTATTATTTTTAAAATTTCTAACTTACCCTTTAAAAAAGAACATACACCAACACTTTAACTATTTTCCTTGGGAACAAAAAGTTGTCCCTTGCCCTAGTTGAATGAAAATTTGCAAGTCTGTCCAAATAAATTTATGAAACTGGTTATACATTCATATCCATTTAGCAATATCTATAATGTCATCATTTCTAAAAGAGGCAGCAGTGGGAAAAGGTTATCAATTTATTTTTTAAATTATTTTTGTTTTTAATTTTGTGGGTACATGGTGTATGTATTTATTGAGTACATGAGATCTTTTGATACAGGCATGCAATGTGAAGTAATCACATCATGGAAAATGAAGTATTCATCTTCTCAAGCGTTTATACTTTGTGTTACAAAAATCCAATTATACTCTTTTAGTTATTGAAAGGGTAGTGGGGGGTAGGGGGTGGGGATGGTTAATGGGTACAAGAAATAGAAATAATTTATAGTCAAGGTTATCAATTTAGAAGAACTTAAACAAGTCAACAAAGCAGAACTTGCTAATATAAAATCAAATAAGATGGCTTAACATTGCCCCTTATTCTGTCATATGTATGAAAGTCTAGATGATGCCATCATTCTGAGGAAATATTAGGACCATATAATGGAGCTGTCTTTGGTGGAATGACTGGCATAATTTTGCCTCCTGGAGTGAATGGTAAACAACAGAAGGGAAAACAGTCACAGCTACTTAGAACTTCATGGCCAACAGGGATGAGAAAGTTCAATGATTAAAAGGTTATAAAGTTGCATAGAACATGAACAGAAGCATGTACTCTCTATCCATAGAAACTGTAGGATTAGCCAGTGAGTTTTAAAATGTTGGTGGATGAATTTTTTTTCAAATGGGCCTTGATTCAAAACATTGAAAAAATGGGAACACTCACTTAAAAATGGGTGAGATACTTTAAAAATTTCATAAAAATACATATAGCTAGCATCTGAAAAAATTCATATGCACTGGAACTCAGAGGTAAAAACTGAATAAAAATGGGATACTGTTTATCACCTACAAACAGTAAAAATGACAAAGAATGATAATACTTAGTATTGGTGATTGTGTTGACAAATGGGCATTCTAATACACTGCTGGTGTATACATTTTCTGAGGAGCAAGCTGAAGGTCAATATACCAACATGCTAACTGTAAGTGATTTTACTTTGCTTCTTTACATTTCCTGCAGCCCCCAAATAATTATTTTTAATTTTTAATTTTTGTGAGTATACAATAGGTGTGCATATTTATGAGGTACATGAGATATTTTGATACAGGTATATAATACATAATAATCATATCAGGGCAAATGGAGGTATCCATCACCTCAAGCAATTATCATGACTTTGTGACTTTGTGTTACAAATATTCCAATAATATTGTTGTAGTTATATTTAAATGTACAATAAATTATTGTTTACTGTAATCACCTTGTTGTGCTTTCAAATACTAGATTGCTTTCCTCTTATCTAACTATATTTTTGTACCCATAACCATTTGCACTTTCCCTCCCGCTGAGTACCCTTCTCAGCCTCTGGTAACCATCACTCTACTGCCTACCTCTATGACTACAATTGTTTTAATTTTTAGCTCCCATATATGAGTGAAAACATGAAGTTCGTCTTTCTGAGCCTGGATTATTTCACTTAACACAATGGCTTCAAGTTCCAAAAATGTTGTTGCAAAACACAGGATCTCATTCCTTTTAATGGCTGACTAGTACCCCATTGTCTACATAAACAATATTTTCTTTATCCATTCATCTGCTGATGGATGCTTAGGTTTCTTCCAAATCTTGGCTATTGTGAATAGTGCTGCAATAAATAAGAGAATGCAGATATATCTTTGATATACTGACATCTACCAGTGGGGTTGCTGAATCATATGGTCATTCTATATTTAGGTATTTAAGGGGCCTCCATACTGTTCTTCATACTGGTTGTACAAATTTACATTTCGAACAACAATGTGAGTGTTTCTTTTACTCTGTATCCTCACAAGCATTGACTATTACCTGTCTTTTGGGTAAAAGCTATTTTAGAGCTTAGGGGTGGAGTTTGATGGTGGAATAGAAGGCTCCACTCATTATCCCCCTCATAAGGACAATAATTTAAGTACTATCTACACAAAAATAGCCCCTTCATAAGAACCAAAAATCAGGTGAGCACTTGCAGTACCTGGTTTTAGCTTTACATTGCTGAAAGAGGCACTGAAGAGGTAGAAAAAACAGCATTGAATCACTGACATCACCCATCCCCATCTCCCAGCAGTGGTGGTATACTGCAGAGAGCATTTCTGTGCAGAGGGGACAGGGAGAGTGCAGCAATCGAATTCATTGAGTTAGGTGAGCATTGAACACAGTGATGCCCTGTTACAGCAGAAAATAAGACTGGATCAAACTCAGCAGATGCCAGTCCACAGAGGGAGAATTTAAACCAGCCCTAGCCAGAGGGGAATCACCAATCCCAGTGGTCTAAACTTTATTTCCAGTAAGCCTCACCATCATAGACGAAAGGGCTCTGGGACCCTAAATAAACCTGAAAGGCAATCTAGGCCACAGGACTGCAACTCCTATGTGAGTCCTAGTGCTGAACTGGATCCAGAGCCAATGGACTGGGAGGGGCACATGACCGACTGAGACATCAGCTGAAGTGACTACGAGAGGGCTGGTATCACTCCTCCTCTAACCCCAGGCTATGCAGCTCATGACTCCAACAGTGACCCCTACCTCTGCTTGAGGAGGGAAGAGGTAAGAGTAGGGAGGATTTTGTCTTGCATCTTGGATACCAGCATAGCCACAGTAGAATAGGGCACTATCAGAGTTGTAAGACCCCCACTTTCCAGGTCCTAGCTCCCAGATGACACTTATAGACACACCTGGGACAGAAGGGAAACTGCTGTCTTGAAGGGAAGGACCCAGTCCTGGCAGAATTTATCACTTGCTGTCTAAAGAAACCTTGAGTCCTGAATAATCAGCAGCAATACACAAGTACTACATCAAGTACCTTGGATGAGACTCTGAGAATTGCTGGCTTCAGGTGAGACTTAGCACATTCCTAGCTGTGGTGGCTACAGGGCAGGACTCCTTCAGCCTGAGAAAAGTAGACAGAAAAATAAAGGGGAGCTCATCTTGCACCTTAGGTACAAACTTGGCCACAGGGATACAGAACGCCAAGTGGGGTCTTAGGATCAGTAATTCCAGGATGAGGCTCTTGGATGACATTTCTGAACCTGCCCTGGGCAAGAGGGGAGACCACTGTCCTATCTGACTGAAGTGCCCTTGTGCCTCAAGGAAACATTGGCAGTAGTCTGGCAGTACTCCCCATGGGACTGTGGTGGCAGTGGCCATAGGATAAGGCTCTTCTGCCTTTGCAGAGGGGAGGACAGAATCAGAAGGACGATGTCTTGTCATTTGAGTGCCAGCTCAGCTGCAGTACAATAAAACATCAAGTAGGCTTCTAAAGTTTTGACTCTAGTCCCTGGCTCCTAGACTACACCTCTAGACCTGTATGGGATCTAGGGCAACTCTCTACCCTTAAGGGAAGAACACAGGCCTGGCTGGCTTCACAATCTGCTAAATGTGGAGTATCAGGGCCATGAGCAAATATAGGCTATAACCAGTATGTTATTATAGTAGGCCCTTGGTTAGACCCAGTTCTGTGCTGGCTTCATGTCTGACCAAGTGCAGTCATAGTGGTGATGGCTACAGGGGTGATTGTGTCACTCCATTGCCAGCTGCAGGTGGCTGAGAACAGAGAGAGAGGGAGAGATTCCATTGGTTTGGAGAAAGAGAGAGAAGTGAATAAGAGTCTCTGCATGGTAATCCAGAGTATTCCTCTAGATCTTGTTCAAGACCATCAAGGTGGTGCCTCCATGAGTCTACAAGAATCACATTACTGGATTTGGGGTGACTCATAAAGTAGATACAGTTTAGATCACAACACCCAAGGTTTTTTGAATATCCAGAAAACCTTCCCAAGAAGGACAGGTACAAACAAGCCCAGACTTGAGAAGTGATATGGTTTGGCTGCGTCCCCACCCAAATCTCATCTTGAATTGTAGTTACCATAATCCCCCCATGTCATGGAAGTGACATGGTGAGAGGTAATTGAATCATGGAAGTGGTTACCCTCATTCTGTTCTCATGATAGAGAGTTAGTTCTCATGAGGTCTGATGGTTTTATAACAGGTTTTTCCCCCTTTGCTTGGCACTTCTTTCTCCCACTGCCATGTGAAGAAGGACGTGTTTGCTTCTACTTCCACCATGATTGTAAATTTCCTGAGGCCTTCCCAGTCATGCAGAACTGTGAGTCAGTTAATTCTCTTTTCTTTATAAATTACTCAGTCTCAGGTATTTCTTCATAATAGCATGAGAACAGGCTAATACAAGAAGATTGTAATACATATCTAACTCTTCAATGCCCATACACAGATGAACTTCCACAGGTATCAAGACCATTCAGGAAAACATAACCTCATCAAATGAACTCAGTAAGTCACCAGGAACATATCCTGGAGAAATAGAGATATGTGACCTTTCAGAGAAATAATTAAAACTAGTTGTTTTGAAAAATTCATAGAAATTCAAGGTAACACAGAGAAGGAATTCACAGTTCTATTTAATAATGAGATTAAATTTAATAATGAGACAAATTTAATAATGAGATTAAAATATTTTTTTAAAAAATCAAGCAGAAATTCTGGAGCTGAAAAATACAACTGGCATAACGAAGAATGCATCAGAGTCTCCTAACTACAGAACTGATCAAGCAAAAGAAATATTTATTGAGCTTGAAGGCAATCTATTTGAAAATACACAGTCAGAGGAGACAAAAGAAAAAAAGTATAAAAAACAGGTAAGAATGCCAACAGAATCTAGAAATGTCCTCATATGGTGAAACTAAGAGTTTTGGGCCTTAAAGTGAAGGTAGAAAAGGAAATAGGGATAGAAAGTTTATTCAAAATGATAATAACAGAGAACTTCCCAAACCTAGAGGAAGATATCAATATCCAAGTACAAGAAGGTCACAGAACACAAAGCAGATTTAACCCCAAGAAAACTTCCTTAAGGCATTTATTAATCAAACTCTCAAAGGTCAAAGATAAAGAAAGAATCCTAGAAGCAACAAGAGAAAAGAAATAAATAACATGCAATGGAGCTCCAAAATATCTGACAGCAGATTTTTCAGCAAAAACCTTACAGATCAGGAGAGAGGGGCAAGCCATGTTTAATGTGCTGCAGAGAAAATAATACCCTAGAATAGAATATCTGGTGAAAATGTTCTTCAAACAAGGAGAAATAAAAACTGTCCCAGAAAACAAAAGCTGGGAAATTTCGTCAACACCAGACCTGTCCTAAAAGAAATGCTAAAGGGAGTACTTCAATCAGAAAGAAAAAGGTGTTAATGAGCAGTAAGAAATCATGTGAAAGTACAAAACACATTGATAATAGCAAGTATACAGAAAAACAGAATATTATAACACAGTAATTGTGATGTGTAAACTACACTTACCTTAAGTAGAAAGACTAAACAATGAAACCATAAAAAAACCACAAAAGCTTTTCAAGACATAGACAGTAAAATAAGACATAAGTAGAAACAACAAAAACTGAACAACTGAGAAGAACTTAACTATTTTCTTTTGCTTGTTTAACAAACAATGTTAAGTTGTGATCGGATTAAGAAAATGGGTTATAAGACAGTATTTGCAAGCCTTTTTGTAACTTGATTCACCATACAACAGATACAAAAAAATTAAAAGCAGATAACTAAATAGTATCAGTAGAGAAAATCGCCTTCACTAAAAGGAAGATGGAAGGAAAAAAAAGAAGAGAAAACACAAAACAACATAAAACATATAAAAAAATGGTGGGAGTAAGTCCTTACTTATCACTAATAATATTGACTGTAAATGAACTAAACTCTCCAGTAAAAAGACATAGAGTGGCTGAATGGATTAAAAAAAAATAAGACCCCATGATCTGTTGCCTACAAGAAACACCATTCATATAGAAAGACACACACATACACGCAAAAAAAGAAAAAGAAAAAACTGAAAATAAAATGAGGGAAAAGATATATCACATGAATGGGAAAAAAGAGAAGGAGTAGTAAACTTATATCACACAAAATAGACTTCAAGATGAAAACTATAAGAAGAGACAAGGAACATCACTATATAATGATAAGGGGGTCAAATCAGCAAGAGGATGTAATAATTATTAATATATATGCACCCAACACTGGAACACCCAGATATATAAAGCAAATATTAGAGCTTAAGAGAGAGATAAGCCCCAATACAATAATACCTGGAGACTGCAACACCTCACTTTCAACACTGGGCAGATCTTCTGACAGAAATTCAACAAAGAAACAGACAGAAACTGCACTATAGACCAAATAGACCTAATAGATATTTATGGAACATTTCATACAATGGCTACAGGATACTCATTCTTCTCCTCAGCACGTAAATCATTCTCAAGGATAGACCATATGTTAGGCCACAAAACAAGCTTAAAAACATTGAAAAAAAATAATATCAAGTATCTTCACTGACTATAATGGAATTAAATCAAAAATCAATAACAAGGGGAATTTTGGAAACTATACAAATACATGGAAATTAAACAATATGCTCCTGAATAACCCTTGAGTCAATGAATAAATTAAGAAATAAATTGAAAAACTCTTTTAAACAAATGATAATGGAAACACAACATATTAAAACCTGTGGGATACAGCAAAAGCAGTACTAAGAGGCAATCATAGTACTTTGTACATAGTACTTTTGCCTTACTACTTTGAAACATCTTAAAAAACTAGAAAAGCGAAGTGCCAAATGCAAAATCAGTAGGAGATAAGAAGTGAAGGACAGAAACAAAGGAATTGAAATAAAGGAAGAGAAATAAAGGAATTGAAATGATACAAGGGACATAACTTAATGTAATAAAAGCCATCTATGACAAACCCACAGCCAACATAATACTGAATGAGGAAAAGTTGAAGGCATTCCCCATGAGAAGGAGAACAAGACAAGGATGCCCACTCTCACCACTCCTCTTCAACATAGTACTGGAAGTCTTAGCCAGAGCAATCAGACAAGAGGAAGAGATAAAGGGCATTCAAATCAGTAAAGAGGAAGTCAAACTGTCCCTGTTTGCTGACAATATGATCGTTTACCTTGAAAACCCCAAGGACTCCTCCAGAAAGCTCCTAGGACTGATTAAAAAATTCAGCAAAGTTTCTGGATACAAGATTAATGTACACAGATCAGTAGCTCTTCTACACACCAATAGTGACCAAGGAGCGAATCAAATCAAGAACTCAACTCCTTTCACAATAGCTGCAAAACAATAAATAAATAAATAAATAAATAAATAAATAAAGTACTTATGAATATACCTAACAAAGGAATCAAAAGACATCTACAAGGAAAACTACAAAGCACTGCTAAAAGAAATCACAGATGACACAAACAAATGGAAACACATCCCATGCTCATGAATGGGTACAATCAATATTGCAAAAATGATCATACTGCCAAAAGCAATCTACAAATATGAAGCAATCAATGGGATATATTGTATGGACCCAACGATTGACAAAAATGATATGATTATTTCAACAGATGCAAAAAAAATTATAAAATATAACATCCTTCATGATAAAAATGCTAAAAAAAACTGGCTATAGAGGAAACATATGTCAACATAATAAAAAGCCATATATGACAGATAAGCAGCTAGTATCATAATGAATGGGAAGAAATTGAAATCTTTCCTTTAAGATCTGGAAAACAACAGAGATGCTCACTTTCACCACTGTTATTCAACATAGAACTGGAAGTCTTATTTAGAGCAATCAGACAAGAGAAAGAAATGAAGGGCATCTAAATTAGAAAGGAAAAAGTCAAATTATCCCTGTTTGCAGATACTATAATCTTATGTTTGGAAAAATCCTAAAGACTCCACAAACAACAACAACCAAAATCTATTAGAACTGATAAATTCAGTAAAGTTCCAGGATTAAAAAAAATCATACACAAATCAGTAGCATTTCTATATTGCCAACACTGAACATCCTGAAAAAGAAATTTTAAAAGTAATAACATTTACAATAATTGTAGATAAAATTAAATACCTAAGAATTAACCAAAGAAGTGAAATATTTCTATAATGAAAACTGTGAAATACTGATGAAAAAATCTGAAGAGGACACCAAAAAAATGGAAAAATAACAAAACTGGAGGAATTATGTTAGTTGACTTTGAATTACACTACAGAGCTACAGTAACCAAAACTGCATAGAACTAGCATAAAAACAGAAACATAGACCAATGGAACAGAATAGAGAACCCAGAAACAAATCCACACACCTATAGTGAATTCAATTTTGACTAAGGTGCCAAAAACATGTACTGGGGAAAAGACAGTCTCTTCAATAAATAGTGCTGGTAAAACTGGATATCCATATGCAGAAGAGACTAGACCCCATCCCTGGCCACATACAAAAATCAAAGCAAAAAGAATTAAAGACTTAAATGGAAGATTTCAAACTACAAAACTACTAAAAGAGAACTTTGGGCAAACTCTCCAGCACATAGGACTGGGCAAAGGTTTCATGAGTAACACTTCACAAGCACAGGCAACCAAAGCAAAAATGGACAAATGGGATCACATCAAGTTAAATAGCATCTGCATAGCAAAGGATACAATCCGCAAAGTGGAGAAACAACCCACAGAATAGCAGAAAATATTTGCAAACTACCCATCTGACAATGAATTAATAACGAGAATATAAAAGGAGCTCAAACAACTCTAAAGGAAAAAAAAATCTAAAAATCCAATCGAAAAATGGGCCAAAGACATTTCCCAAAAGAAGGCTTAAAATTTGCAAACAGGGTATATGTAACAGACATATGTGCTCAACATCATTGATTAGCAGAGAAATGCAAATCAAAACTACAATGACATACCATCTCATCCCAGTTAAAATAGCTTATATACAAAAAACAGGCAATAAAAAATTCTGGTGAGGATGTGGCAAAAAGGAAACCCTTGTACACTCTTGGTGGGAATGCAAATCAGTACAACCACTATATGATGAACAATTTCAGGTTCCTCAATAAAATAAAAATAGAGGTACCACATGACCCGCAATCCCACTGCTGACTATATACCCGAAAGAAAGGACATTAGTATATTGACGAGATATCTGCACTCCAATTTTTGTTGTAGCAATGTTCACAATAACCAAGAATTGGAAGCCACCTAAGTGCCCATCAGCAGATGAACACATAAAGAAAATACGCTACTTATATACAACAGAGTGCTATTTAGCCATAAAAAAGAATGAGATCCTGTTATTTGCAACAACATGAATGGAACTGGAGGTCATTATGCTAAGCTAAATAAGCCTAGCACAGAAAGACAAATGTAACATGTTCTCACTTATTTGTGAGATCTAACATTCAAAGCAATTGAACTTATGGAAATAGATGTAGAAAGATGGTTACCAGAGGCTGGGAAGGTTAATGGAGCAGTGGGGTGAGATGTGTATGGTTAATGGGTACCAAAAATAGTTAGAATGAATGAATAAAGCCTAGTACTTGACAGTACAACAGGATGACTATAGTCAATAATAATTTAATTGTACATTAAAACATATCTGAAAGAGTATAATTGGATTATTTGTAACACAATTAGTAAATGCTTGAGGAGATGGATACCTCATTTTACATGATATGATTATTAAGCATTACATGTTTATATCAAAACATCTTATATATCCTATAAATATGTATACCTACTATGTGCCCACAGAGATTAAAATATAAAAATTTTGAAAGTCACTTTAACTGGGGTGAGATATCTCATTGTAGTTATGATTTGCATTGAGCACCATTACATATGCCTGTTTGCCATTTGTATGCCTTCTTTTGAGAAAAATCTACTCAGGTGTTTGGCTCATTTTATTGGACTATTATATTTTTTCCTTTAGAGACGTTTGAGCTCCTTATTTATTCTGCTTATTAATCTCTTGTCAGATGCATACTTTGCAAATATTTTCTCCCATTCTGTGAGTTGACTCTTCACTTTGTTGATTAATTTCTTTGCTGTGCAGAAGCTTACTAAGTTGATGTGATCCCATTTGCCCATTTTTGCTTTGGTTGCCTGTGCTTAGGGTATTGCTCAAAATTTTTTTCCCCGACCAACATCCTGGAGAGTTTCCCCAATGTTCTCTTTTAAACTTTCATAGTTTGAGGACTTAGATTGAAGTCTTTAATCCATTTCAATTTGGTTTTTGTATAAGTTGAGACATAGGGGTCTAGTTTCATTCTTCTGCATCTGGATATCCAGTCTTCCCAGAACTATTTATTGAGGAGACTGTCCTTTCCCCAGTGTATTTTCTTGGCACCTGATATGGTTTGACTCTGTCCCCACCCAAATCTCATCTTGAATTCCCACGTGTTGTCAGAGGGACCCAGTGGGAGGTAATTGAATCATGGGAACAGGTCTTTCCCATGCTGTTCTCACGATAGTGAATAAGTCTCATGAGACCTGATGGTTTTAAAAATGGGAGTTTCCCTGCACAAGTTCTCTCTCTTTTTGCCAGCTGCCATCCATGAAAGACGTGACTTGGGCCCCTTGTCTTCTGCCATGATTGTGAGGCCTCCACAGCCATGTGGAACTTTAGGTCCGTTAAACATCATTCTTTTGTAAATTGCTCAATCTCAGGTATGTCTTTATCTGCAGCATGAATACAGACTAATACAGCACTTTTCTTAATAATGAGCTCACCATATATGTATGGATTTATTTCTGGGTTTTCTATTGTGTTCCATTGGTCTATGTGTCTGTTTTTGTGTGAGGACCATGCTATTTTGCTTACTATAGCTTCATAGTACAATTTGAAGTCAGGTAATATGATTCCTCCAGTCTTGTTCTTTTTGCTTAGGATGGCTTTGGCTATTCTGAATCTTTTGTGGTTCTATATAAATTTTAAGATTGTGTTTTCTATTTCTGTGAAGAATGTCATTGGTTTTTTGATAGGGATTGCATTGAATCTGTAGATTGCTTTGAGTATTAAGAACATTTTCACAATATTAAATCTTCAGTCCATAAACATAAAATATGTTTTCATTCCTTATGTCCTCTTCAATTTCTTGAATCAATGTTTTATACTTTTCGTTATAGAGACCTTTCACTTCTTTGGTTAATTCCTATATATTTTATTTTATTTGAAGCTACTGTGAATTGGATTACTCTTTTGTTTCCTTTTAAGATTTTTGTGTGTTAATTTCATATCCTGTCACTTGACTGAATTTGTTTATCAGTTTGAATAGTTTTTGGTGGAATCTTTAGGTTTTTCCAAATATAAGATCACAGCATCTGCAAACAAGGATAATTTGACTTCCTCCTTCTCAATTTGGATGCTCTTTGTATCTTTCTCTTGTCTGATGGCTCTGGCTAGGATGTCCAATACTAGGTTGAATAACAGTGGTGAAAGTGGTCATCTTTATATTGTTCCAGGTCTTAGATGAAAAGCTTTCAGTTTTTCCCCATTCAGTTATGATACTAACTATGGGTCTGTTGCATACAGCTTTTATTGTGTTTAGATACATTCCTTCTCTACCCAGCTTTTTGAGAGTTTGTGTCATGAAAGGATGCTGAATTTTATCAAATGCTTTTTTTGCATCAAATGAAATGATTATTACGGTTTTCACCCTTCCTTCTGTTGATATAGTGTATTGCATCAATTGCTTTGTGTATGTTGTATCGTCCTTGCATCCCTGGGATAAATCCCACTTGGTCATGATGAATGATCTTTTTAATTTGTTGTTCAATTGGTTTGCAGTATTTCATTGAAGATTTTTGCATTAATGTTCATCAGGTTTATTGGCCTGTAATTATCTTTTGCTGATGTGCCTTCGTATGGTTTTTGTATCAGGGTAATATTGGCCTCATAGAATGAGTTTCAAAGTATTTTCTACTCCTCTATTTTTCAGAATAGTTTGACTAAGATTGGTATTAATTCTTCTTTAAAGTTTGATAAAATTTGGTAGTTAAATCACTAAGTCCTGTGCTTTTCTTTGCTTAGAGATTTTTCTTTATGGCTTTGATCATGTTACTTGCTATTACTCTGGTCAGGTTTTGGATTTCTTCATGGTTCAATCTTCGTAGGTTGTTTGTGTCTAGGAATTTATCTATTTCTTCTAGGTTTTCCAATGTATTTGCATGTAATTGCTCATAGTTGCCTCTAATAATCCTTTGAATTTCTGTGGTATCAGTTATAACATCTCTTTTATTTCTGATTTTATTTATTTGGGTCTTTTTTCTTTTGTTTGGTAGTTTTTCTGGCTAAAGGTTTGCAGATTTTATCTTTTCAAAAAACTATTCATTTCATTGATCTTTTGTATTGTTTTCTTCACTACAATTTCATTTGTTTCATTTTTAAAGTTTCATTTCTTTCTACTCTCATCTTTATTGTTACTTTTCTTCTACTAATTTTGCAGGGTTTTTTGCTCTTGCTTTCCTCATTCTTAAAGATGCATTGTTAGGTTGTTTATTTGAATTTTTTCCACTTTTTTGATGTAGGCACTTATAGCTATATACTTTCCTCTTACTGCTGTTTCTGTTGTATCCCATAGGTTTTGGTACATTGTGGTTCTGTTATCATTTGTTTCAGGAAATTTTTCAATTTCCTCTTAATTTCTTCTTTGGTCCACTGGTCATTCAAGAGCATATTGCTTAATTTCCATGTGCTTGAATAGTTTTCAAATTTTCCCTTGTTATTGATTTCTAATTTTCTCTCTTCTTGAGAATGAGACATGTGCCGAGGAGAAAAGGTGTGTATTCTGCAACCATTGGATGAAAAATACAAAATCTAATAATCCAATCAAATATGAGCAAATCTGAACAGACATTTCTCAAAAGAAGGCATACAAGTCAAAAACAGGTATATGAAAAGGTGCTCAACATCATTGATTATCAGAGAAATGCAAATAAAAACTACAATGAGATATCACCTCAGCACAGCTAAAATGGCATTTATTTAAAAGACAGGTAATAACAAATGCTGATAAGGATGTGGAGAAAAGGGAACACTCATACACAGTTTGTAGGAATGTAAATTAAAATAGCCACTGTAGAGAAGAGTATGGAGGTTCTCTAAATAACTAAAATAGAACTACCATTTAATCTAGCAATCCCACTGCTAAGTATATAACCACAAGAAAGGAAACAAGTATATCAAAGAGTTATCTGCACTCCCATGTTTATTGCAGCATTATTCACAGTAGTCAAGACTTGGAAGCAACCTACATGTCCATCAACAAATTAATGGATAAAGAAAGTGTAGTTCATATACACTATGCAGCACTATTCAGCCATAAAAAGGAATGGTATTCTGTCATTTGCAACAAAATAGATGGAACTTGAGGCCATTATGTTAAGTAAAATAAGACAGGCACAGAAAAACAAACTTCTCATATCCTTACTCATTTGTAGGAGCTGAAAAATAAAGCAGTTGAATTCATGGAGGTATAGAGTAGAATGATGGTTATCAGAAGCTGGCAAAGGTAATGGAGGGGGTGTGAATGGGAAGTGGGGATGGTTAATGGGCATAAAAATATAGTTAGATAGGATGAATACAACCTGGTATTTGATAGCACATCAGGGTGACTACAGTCAAAAATAATTCATTGTGCATTTAAAAATAACTAAAATAGTATAACTGGATGTTTGTAACACAAAGAAATTATAAATACTAGAGGTAATAGATATTCCACTTGTCCTGATGTGATTATTATGCACTATATCCTTGTATCAAAATATCTCATGTACCCCATAAATATATACAGCTATTATGAAAACTCTTAGAAATAAACAAGAGGAAAGAGAAAAAGGGTGAGTTCTGCTAATAAGAAATACCTTCTGAATGCACCAATATGCTATATTCTTTCTTCTCAGGTTTTCTGGACTAAAAATTTGGGTTTAGCGCCTTTTATTATTTTATGTATTAAGTGTTATTTACGTAACAAGATTGAAAACTTTTTGTGGGCAGCACTGTTGTCTCTGTATCAGTCATATCCTTAAAGTAATATGTAGTACAAATATACACCCAATGAATATTAATTATGCTTTAAACAGTCAAATTAATCTTCTTTCTCCCAAATCCAGTGCCCTACCACTCCCCACCCGTGAACCTGGCAATATAGTCAGTACCACTACATTATCTTATTCACTCAGTCTTAAAATTTTGGAGGTCCACTGAATTTTTCTCTTTCACTTACCTCCAATATCTAATCTTTGAGCTGTTTAGACTCTTTGCAGTGTTTCATTATCCTTTTCAAATTCATAGTAACCATCATAATGAGAGCCCTAGCACTTCACTTGTGGACTACTCCAATTGCTTCCTAAATCTTCTTTGTGCCTATAAATCTATATGATACAACACTCCCACACCAATCTTCCTAAAGCAGCATTTTACATGAGACACTACTTTGCTCAAAAGGCATTCAAGGAATTACCTTGAACCAGGGGATAAAGTAAAAATTTCCCACTTTAGCATTTATAGTAATCTAGAACATAGCTCCAACATGTATGCCCTTATCTCTCTGTCTTCTCTAATAATAATAACAACAACAAGAGCATTTATTTAGTGCTTACAGTGGGTCACACACACACACACATATATATACACATATACATATACATATATATTTCCCTCAACAATACATACAATTCTCCTCAACAATCCTATGTGTTATAAGATAGTTACCATTATTATCCCACTTTGCTGGTAAGGAAGCTCAAGATGACACAGTGAGAAAGTGATGGAACATTTCACTCTTACTGGATGTTTCTATTCCCAGTCCCCTGAACATAACACATGCATTCCTGTCTTAGCATCTTTGCTCATTCCATGTCTTTCACCCGAAATGGCCACCCCTTCACTCTAACAAAACTTTGTTAGTCTTTTGGAATCAAGGTCAAGCTTTCTATGACCATTCCGGCACTAACTACTACTTTCTTCTTCATAGTCCTTTTTCATTCACAGTCCCATTGCACTTGTTCTTATAACCCATTTGGCACTTATTTAGACTACCCTGTGTTGTTATTTATTTGTGTATCTGTTTTTTATTCGTTCTGTCACCTTAACTAGATTGGAGCCCATTGAGGGCTAGAACCATGTCCATATACTTTGATTTGCCCAGTACCTAGCACAGTGCCTGAGAAGAGTAGATCCTTAGTACATGTTTATTGATAATAATCATGAATTTATTCATCAAATATATACTAAACATCACATGCAAATAGGAATTAAATATATAAAGATAATTAGAACATTATTTCCCCCACCTCAGGATCACACATTTACAAGTTGCAAGTGATGCAATTTGTGCTGTATCTATGAGATGTTATGACAGTACAGAAGAGGAGGTGCTCATCTTTGACTAGAGAGATATGAGAAAGTTTCATCTAGTTGTTACATTTGAGTTTAGTCTTGAAACATAAATTCATCGGATACACAAATGATTTCCAATAAGGAGAAATATCATATACAAAGGTACTGAGGTGAAAAAAAATCATTGCACATTCTTAATTGCAGATAGTTGAACATGACTAGAGTGCAGGGTATATAGCGGTAGATAAAGAGGTGAACCTTGAAACATAAGGACAACATTATCAAGGGCCTTGTATAATGGATGAAGGAAATATGGTATTTATTTAGTAGCTAAACACTAAAATTTGAACATTCAGTATGGCGATTGGAAAACCCACTCTGACCCTAGCAAAATAAATTTCAGTGAAGTGATAAAACAGATGTCAAATCAAAGGGGGTTGAAGTGTAACTGGATAATAAGAGGCAATGGTGAATTTAAACTACCCTTTCCTCAAAATAGCTATAGGAAAAGTGGGATATTATATGGTAGATAAAAAGGATAAATGATTGATGGGGAAACATTTTTGGAAAATTTGAGGTAGGCAGTACATGATGGAGATTGGACTCTAAAGAGATGGGAGAATATAATGTACAGATCATATACAAAGAGATTATTTAGAAATGAACAGGAAGAGTGAGCAAGAAGATGGAAAACAGGGAAAATGTGTATGGATATCTTAGTCTGTTTTGTTTTGATATGACAGAATATCTGAGGCTGGGTAATTATTTTTAAAAAAGCAGACTTATTTGGCTCATAATTCTGGTCACTGAAAAATCCAACAGCATGGCACTTGTATTTGGTTGGCTTCTGGTGAGGGCTTTCATGATGGATCATAACATGGCAGAAGGTCAAAGGGGAAGCAGGCACATGTGAAGGGCAAAATACAAGGGACATCCTTGCTTTATAACAATTCACTTTTTTTGTTGTTTTTTTTTTGGAACTAATCAATTTCTCCCGAGAACAAATCCAGTCTCTTGAGAGTGAAAACACTACCTCAAGAATGGCACCAAGCCGCTCATAAGGATAGAGCTCCCATGACCCAAACATTTGCCATTAGGCCCCACCTCTTAAAGGTTCCACCTCACAACATTGCTGCTCTGGTGATTAAGAATCTACCATGAGTTTTTGTGGGGACACTCAAACCATAGCAATGGATATGGATAGGTTTGTAAGTATGCAGTTATATGTTTAGGAATTTCAATTTGATGATTTGTGAAGTAGCGGGTGAGATAGTTTGCTGAGACTGAGGGCATGGGAGTTTCTAGGTGACTTGAAGAGAGAGAAAAAGAGAAGGATTGATCTGGTGGAGGGATAGCATATGATAATGGTGGATGATGAAATCTGGGCTGACTGATAAATGAAGGAAAGACAAAGGGGTTCTGGTAACTTGATAGAAAAACAAGTGGAGGTCAAAAGACCGAGATAGCAATAAGGTGAAATATTAGTGAAGCAGAAGGAAGGCAAAAAGAAAACTGAAAGAATTAAAGGCTCTTATAGTCAGAAAGTGGGACAATAAAGTTTAAAATTTCAGTAGTCAAGCATTCTCAGGTCAAAAATGAGTTCATGATTTGATCAGCAGATGGGGACATAATGAGGAAAGTTGGAAAATATGATATCTGGGAATCTAAATAGATACCAGACAATTGTCAGCTCTACCTTTAAGTTGTATCTCAAATCAGACCATTTATCATCAAATTTTCTACAGCCACTTAGTCTAAGCCACTATTAGCTTTTACACTAGCCTCCTAATTGATCTCTCAGATTCTACTCATGCCCACTCCCTTCTACACTAGGCAGTTTCTCACACATTGGCCAGCATGTATGTTAGATCAGATCATGTTTCTTCCCTTCTTTGCTCAAAAAGCTTCCCTCTTTGTTGGCTTCCTTAAAGTCCTTATGTAATTTGACTTCAACTTTTTGAGCCATATTACCCAACTCTTTTCCTGTCCTCATTGTGCTTCAGCTACACTGTGCTCCCTGGTATTCCAAGAGCACACCAAGGGTGCTTTAGGCTTTAGGGCCTTTGGACTTTGGAGTTGTTTCCTCTGCCTATAATGTAACCCCACCACCAACTCTACAGATCTCTAACTTCATTCAAGTTGATGTTAAAATTTCATTCATTTCTGTGGTAAAATTTCCTCTTTCGTTAAGTATTCTACTTAAAAATGTATGCCTCTGCCCTTCTCTACATCAACTTCCTGCATTATTTTTCTTATAATTCTTTCACTAACAGAGATACTTTATATGTGTTTATTTTGTTTATTTTCCCTACTCTACCCTCCACCTGGAATTTAAGCTCCATGGGAATAATGCCTTTTTTGGCCTTGTCTTGTGTTTTATCTCATAGCACCTAGAAAAAATTCTGACACAAAGTAGGACTCAAGACAAGTACTAGAATACTTGGTGAAGGCTAAGCTCTGCTAAAAGTGCTGGAGCTACAAACACAAATAAGGTATGGTCTCTGCTATAAGCAGCAGAAACTGCCAGACTAAGGATCCAAGAGGAACACAGAGTCAAGTACACTGCCTAGAGAATGGCAGAAAATGAAGTAAACAGTGGAAGCTTAACGTGTAAGTCTTTATTTTGCTCCCTTTTCTGCCCTGACAACATTTTTAAAGTCTGTGATTCTGGTTTCTCAAAGATCACCCTAAACAGTATTTGATGCATTTTTCTTTCACATAAAATAAATGCTTAGTAGAATTTTTATAAATTCTAGATCTTTATTATACATTTTTTATGATGACTGATTTGCATTATAATCTTAGATGATTTTTATCTGGCATAATGGGCCAATTTCTAAAAAGCATCTAGAAACCATTATCTGAGGTAGATTGTATAAGTAAATTTTATGTATCCTTAGAGAACTTACAAAACAACAAACAAGGAAAACATCGTTCTTGCTTTAAGACTTCCAGCTTGATTTTCACTCTGAGCCACATGTTTTAAGCATTATTTTGGTGGCTGTGTATACTAGATAAGGAGCTTGTGTAGTTGGAATAGAAATCAGATATATTTATGGAGATGGTTTATCCATCCACCATATGCTAGACAATGAATGATAAAGTCTGATGAACACAATGATGAAAGGGCATAGACCCTGCCCTCAAAGAGTTTACATTCCTAAGAGAAAGTGCCTAAAAACAACTTTAAAAATCACACTTAGCGTTTGAATTATTTGGCTTTGGAATTATTTTCCTGGAATTAATATGAAGGAACATAGTAACAATCATTCAGTCTTCTGAAAACAGTTTTGTGCTGCTTTGAGAATGCTGGATGAGAGGTGATATGGACAAGACTTTCCACCAGGGCAAGGTGGAAAGAGCATTGAGGTATAAGGGAAGGAAATAGACATTAGCCCAGGTGTGTTCCTCAGCGACCACAGGACTTTGGGAAGACACCAGTTGATTTCTGTGGTCATTTCCTCATTGTTCTTTAATGACCACCTCACATAGGCACACAGTGCTTATCTGGCATGGGTATTGACTACTTGGACTTGATGGTGGAGGATGTAAAGATGGGTAACATTTCCTACTATTATTAGGGCTTTTTTGGTCATTTTTTTCAATGAGAATTTTATGAAATTTATATTGCTTTAAATGGCCACAGTGAAGCAGAAGCAAGCATATGCTTCCCAATTTATACAGCTGACTTCAGGTACTTTAGTAAGCGACCAGATCCATTATGTTTTCAACAATAGCAACTTTCCTCTCCGGGATTCTGGGTGGGGGTTGCCATGCTGAGCGTCCTCTATCCCTGTCTCCAGCTCCAGTGCAGCTCTGACAGTGCTCCATCCTTGTCAAAGGGACTGCAGGGAACTGCATAAAGTAATGTTTGGCATAGTAGGCTGAAAACTGCAACAGCTAAATAATGAAAGTTTGCTCTGATTATTAAAACAGTCTTTAATATACATACTTTAAGATTATGTTTACATTTGTTTCCTCAAAAATAAATTTGAAGTCCCTTTCACAGAAAAGCAAAATGAATAAAAAGCCTTTACTAAATCTAGAGAAGTCTCATTTTGAAATGAGGATTTATTGTTTAATGGTATACAGCTTCAGTTTTGCAAAATGAAAAATTCTAGAGATCTGTGGTACAACAACATGCCCATAATTACCACCACTCAAACTGTGCACTAAAATGATTAAGGCTGGGCAGGGCTCACACCAGTAATCCCAGCACTTTGGGAGGATTGCTTGAGGACAGGAATCTGCAACCAGCCTGGGCAACACAGTGGCACTGGCCTCTACAACAGTCAAAAAAAAATAGCCAGATATGCTGGTGCTTGCCAGGAAGTCCCAGCTATTCTGAGTATAAAGGAGGGAATTACCTGAGGCCCACGCTTGGGCCGCAGTATGCTCTGATTGTGCCACCGCACTCCAGCCTGGGCAAGAGAGTCAATTCTCGCTTTAAAAAAAAAAAAAAAAAATTAAATGTTATGAGTTTTTTTGTTTCTGTTTGTTTTGTTTTGTTTTTATTATTATTATACTTAAGTTCTAGGGCATATGTGCATAACGCAGGTTTGTTACATATGCATACTTGTAGCCTTTGTTGGTGTGCTGCACGACAACTCGTCAGCACCCATCAGCTCGTCATTTACATCAGGTATAACTCCCAATGCAATCCCTCCTCCTACCCTCCGTGATAGGCCCCGTGTGTGATGTTCACCTTCCCAGTCCAAGTGATCTCATTGTTCAGTTCCCACCTATGAGTGAGAACATGCGGTGTTTGGTTTTTCTGTTCTTGTGATAGTTTGTTGAGAATGATGGTTTCCGGTTGCATCCATGTCCCTACAAAGGACACAAACTCATCCTTTTTTATGGCTGCATAGTATTCCCATAGTGTATATGTGCCACATTTTCTTAATCCAGTCTGTCACCGATGGACATTTGCTGATTCCAAGTCTTCATATTAGAATAGCGCTGCACAAACATATGTGTGCATGTGTCTTATAGCAGCATGATTATAACTTTTGGGTGGTCCCCAGTAATGGATGGCTGGGTCATATGGTACTTCTAGTTCTGATCCTGAGGAATTCCACTGTTTCCATAATGGTTGAACTAGCTTCATAATCCCACCAACAGTGTAAAAAGTGTTCCTATTTCTCCACATCCCTTCCAGCACCTGTTGTTTCCGACTTTTTAATGATTGCCATTTTTTTTTAATTTATTTCTATTATTATTAAGGGTTTTGCTAGGTACATGTGTGCATAACATACAGGTTTGTAACATATGCACACTTGTGCCATGCTGCTGTGCTGCACCCATCAACTCGTCATTTACATCAGGTGCATAACTCCCAATGAAATCCCTCCTCCTCCCCTCCCATGAGATAGGCCCCCGTGTGATGTTCCCTTCCTGAGTCCAAGTGATCTCATTGTCTGCTCCCACCCATGAGTGGTAAAATACGCGGTGTTTGGTTTTCTGTCTTGTGATAGTTTGCTAAGAATGATGTGGTTTCCAGCTGCATCCATGTCCCTACAAAGGACACAAACCTTCCATCCTTTTTATGGTCGTTAGTAATTCCATGGTGTATATGTGCCACATTTTCTAATCCAGTCTGTCACTGATGGACATTTGCTGATTCCAAGTCTTTGCTATATATTAGAATAGTGCTGCAATAAAACATACGCGTGTGCATGTGTCTTTATAGCAGCATAATTTATAATCCTTGGGTATATCCCAGTAATGGGATGGCTAAATATATGGCATCTAGTTCTAGATCCTTGAGGAATCGCCACTGTTTTCCTCCATAATGGCTGAACTTAGTTTACAATCCCACCAACAGTGTAAAAGTGTTCCTATTTCTCCCACATCCCTTCCAGCACCTGTTGTTTCCTGACTTTTTAATGACGCCATTCTAACTGGTGTGAGATGGTATCTCATTGTGGTTTTGATTTGCATTTCTCTGATGGCCAGTGATGATAAGCATTTTTCATGTGTCTGTTGGCTGTATGAATGTCTTTGAGAAGTGCCTGTCATATCCTTTGCCCACTTTTTGATGTGGGGTTGTTTGTTTTTTCTCTCTTGTGGAATTTGTTTGAGTTCTTTGTAGGTTCTGGGATATTAGTCCTTTGTCAGATGAGTAGATTGCAAAGTTTTCTCCCATTCTGTAGGTTGCCTGTTCACTCTTCTGATGGTAGAATCCTCCTAACTCATTTTATGAGGCTAACATCATCCTTGAGCTCAAAGCTCAAGTAGAGACACAACAAAAAGAGAATTTTAGACCAATATCCCTGCATGAATATCATTTGTAAAAATCCCCTCAATAAAATACTGCAAACCGGGGATTCAGCAACACATCAAAAAGCTTATCCACCTCGATGATCGCTGGCTTCATCCTGGATGCAAGGCTGGTTCAACATCTGCGAAATCAATAAACATAATCCAGCATATAAACAGAATCAAAGACAAGGTCCACATGATTATCTCAATAGATGCAGAAAAGGCTTTGACAAAATTCAACAGCCCTTCATTCTAAACACCAATAAATTCGGTATTGATGGAACGATTCAAAATAATAAGAGCTATTTATGACAAACCCACAGCCGGGCTATCAAAAATTGAATGGGCAAAACTGAAAAATTCCCGAAAAACTGGCACAAGACAGGGATGTCCTCTCTGTGACCACCCCATTTCAACATAGTGTTGGAAGTTCTACAGTACTAGGCAAGAGAAAGAAATCAAGGGTATTCAGTTAGAAAGAAGAAGTCAAATTGTCCCTCTTGCAGATGACATGATTGTATATTTAGAAAACCCCATTGTCTCAGCCCAAAATCTCCTTAAGCTGAGGGAGCAACTTCAGCAAAGTCTCAGGATAAAAATTAATGTGCAAAAATCACAAGACTCTTATACACCAGTGTAATAGACAAACAGAGAGCCAAATCAGGAATGAACTTTCATTCACAATTGCTTCAAAGAGAATAAAATACCTAGGAACTAAACTGACAAGGGATGTAAAGGACCCTTCGTGAGAACTAATGATTGCCATTCTAACTGGTGGGGAGATGGTATCTCATTGTGGTTTTGATTTGCATTTCTCTGATGCAATAAAGTGATGATGAGCATTTTTCATGTGTCTGTTGGCTGTATGAATGTCTTCTTTGAGAAGTGCCTGCTCATATCCTTTGCCCACTTTTTGATGGGGGTTGTTTGTTTTTTCTTGTAAATTTGTTTGAGTTCTTTGTGGTTCTGATATTAGTCCTTTGTCAGGATGAGTAGATTGCAAAATTTTCTCCCATTCTGTAGGTTGCCTGTTCACTCTGGATGGTAGTTTCTTTTGCTGTGCAGAAGCTCTTTTTAGTTTAAATTAGATCCATTTGTCAATTTTGGCTTTGTTGCCATTGCTTTTGGTGTTTTAGGGTATGAAGTCTTTGCCCATGCCTATGTCCTGAATGGTATTACCTAGGGTGTGTCTTCTAGGGTTTTTATGGCATTAGGTCTAACATTTAAGTCTCTAATTCATCTTGAATTAATTTTCATATAGGGAGTAAGGAAAGATCCAGTTTCAGCTTTCTACTTATGGCTAGCCAATTTTCCCAGCACCATTTATTAAATAGGGAATCCTTCCCATTTCTTGTTTTTCTCTGTGGTTTGTCAAAGGTCAGATGGTTGTAGATGTGTGTGGCTATTTCTGAGGACTTGTCTCTGTTCCATTGGTCTATATCTCTGTTTTGTACCAGTACCATGCTGTTTTGTATTACTGTCACTGTAGTATAGTTTGAAGTCAGGTAGTGGATATTCAGCTTTGTTCTTTTGACTTAGATTGTTCCTAGATGTGGGCTCTTTTTTGGTTCCATATGAACTTAAAGTAGTTTTTTTCCACTCCTGTGAAGAACTCATTGATAGCTTTGATGGGGATGGCATTGAATCTATAAATTACCTTGGGCAGTATGGCCATTACTTTCACGATATTGATTCTTCCTATCCATGAGCATGCCTTCCATTTGTTTATGTCCTCTTTATTTCAATATGCAGGTTTGTACTGAAGAGGTCCTTCACATCCCTTGTAAGTTGATTCCTAGGTATTTTATCTTCTTTTGAAAGCAACTAGAATGAAAGTTCATTCCTTATCGGGCTCTCTTCGTCTGTCGCTAATTTAATGCTTGCATTTTTGCAATTAATTTTGTATCCTGAGACTTTGTTGAAGTTGGGTTAATAGCCGAAGTCGATTTTGGGCTGATGACAATGGGGTTTTCTAAATATACAATCATGTCATCTGCAAAGAGGGACAATTGACTTCTTCTTTCCTAACTGGATACCCTTGATTTCTTTCTCTTGCCTGATGTCTCTAGCCAGAACTTCCAACACTATGTTGAATAGGAGGGTCTGAGAGGGCATCCCTGTCTTGTGCCAGTTTTCAAGGCAATTTTTCCAGTTTTTGGCTCATTCAGTACGATATTGGCTGGGTTTGTCATAAATAGCTTCCATTATTTTGAGATACGCCCATCAATACCCAATTTATTGAGCTGCTTTTATATTTAGTATTGTTGAATTTTGTCAAAGGCCTTTTTCTGCATCTAGCTGAGAGATAATCATGTGGTTTTTGTATTCTTGGTTCTGTTTATATGCTGGATTATGTTTATTGATTTGCAGATGTTGAACCAGCCTTGCATTCCAGGGATGAAGTCTAATTTGATCATGGTGGATAAACTTTTGATGTGCTGCTGATGGGTTTGTCAGTATTTTATTGAGGATTTTTGTGAACACGTTCATCAGGCATATTATTCAAAATTTTTTCTTGTTGTGTCTCTGCCAGGCTTTGTATTAGGATGATGTTGGCCTCATAAAATGGAGCTAGAGGATTCCGCCTTTTTCTCATTGATTGAACAGTTTCAGAAGGAATTGGTACCAGCTCCTCCTTGTAAATTCTGGTGAACCCAGCTGTAACCATCTTGGTCCTGACATTTTCGGTTGGTAGGCTATTAATTATTGCCTCAATTTCAGTACATCCACAGCACATACATAATTAAATGTACATGTATGCTGAAAAAGTTCATAATCAGGAAAAATACATATCTTGAAGGACTATTTTTATTTGGCAACCTTTCCCTTCCAATATCTGTCTTAATATTAGAGTAGATTAGAAATTATATCTACAGTCTCAACTCATTTTATGAAATATGAATAAGAGTAGGTATAGATAATTTATTTTCCCTCAGCTGTACATAAAGTTAGATAATTACATCTTTCTAAAAAACTGAAGCTGGCCGGGTGCGGTGGCTCACGCCTGTAGTTCTAGCACTTTAGGAGTCCGAAGTGGGTGGATTGCTTGGGCTCAGGGGTTTGGGATCAGCCTGGGCAACACAGTGAAACCCCGTCTCTACTAAAAATCCAAAAAAACATTAGCTGGGTATGGCGACGTGCACCTGTAGTCCTGGCTACTCGGACAGCTGAGGCAGGAGAATTGTTTGAACCTGAGAGGCGGAGGTTGCAGTGAGCTGAGATCGTGCCACTGCACTCCAACCTGGGCAACAGAGCGAGACTCCGTTGCCAAAAAATAAAAAAAAAAAAAAGGAAAAAAAAAGCAAACAGGTATTTGCAAACATGTAAAATTCAGGGCCATGGATTGGACAGTTGCCTTGCCATTCAATAATATCAATAGGTAAAGGAAACACAGATGGGTAATCAGATGATAAAAGTATTTCAAAATATTAGAAAATAACAACAAAAAATGCTGAGTTTGTACTTTATTTAAATATAACCTTTCCTTAAACAGTTAAAGCTGTAAAACAATGCTCTTCAAACTTATATAAAATAATCTTTTTACAAGATTTCTTTAATCTTTCCAGTAAAATGACTTAACCTTTCAAAGGTCTTTGCCCTAAGGAGTATATCTGCACTTAGCGTTCATTTCCCAAGCAAAAGAAACAAACAAAACCCCAAAGAACCCTAGAGTTAATTGCACATGTTTGCAGTCATCTGCAAGTTTTCTATTTTCATTAACTTTTTTTTCTCTCAGGTTTTGCTTAAGACTGTTGAGCCTTATTATTTAAGATAGCAATTAAAGACTAAGCCATGGCTACTGAGCTAATAATTGTCAAAGAAATAAATCACTGGTACCTGGTGTTATTCCAGAATTTCTCGAGCTTTTAACCTTAATACCAACCACTCACCACCATCTTTCTAAGGAAAAAAAAAAGCCCCTGGTGCAGAGATGCTGTGACATCTTTCCCAACTTTGGTTTCTTAAAATGCAACTGTTACCCCCTGGTATCTGTAGCAAAATCCTAAGATATTTTCATTTCAGCACATGAGAGTACTTTCTGGTGAACTTTATTTTTTATTTTTGTAATTTGTGCTTGTGATATCTTTGGGTAAGTTCATAATTGTCTGCACTGTCACATGAGTGAGGAAGAATGGAGGCCGAGTTACTGGAGTAAATTTTCTTCCCCTAGGAAACTAGTTAGTTAAGTTTCAACTGAAGCCACTCTTAAGCACAACTGTGGAACAGCACTTAAAGCAAGTGCAGTAAAGGCAGAATGACAAGTAAAACAAAACAAAAACACCAAATGTACTGCTCACTTACTTCCATGTTCCTTAAAAACATGACAGTGTGAATATTTAAGTTAAATCTACATTGTACAACCCTAGTTTTAAGGTATTTATCAAAAGGAAAAAGAATCATTTCTCTTCATTAGTCCTAGTTTCCCAGCTTCTTCAGGAAAGGCTGTATTAGTCCCACGTGGTCTTCAACTAAATCTTCATTTTCTTACCCTCCTTGGGTATTTTGTCAGTATGTTAATTTATATTAATTTATAGTCACTGTACAAAACTCTACATTTGTAAATATTGCTAAGTTTGTTCTGCAGCCATAGTTTTTTGTTGTTGTTGTTGTTGTTTTTTTTTTTGAGACGGAGTCTCTCTCTGTCACCCAGGCTGGAGTGGAGTGCAGTGGTTTGTATTTTTAGTAGAAACAGAGTTTCACCAATGTTGACCAGGCTGGTCTCGAACTCCTGACTTCATGTGATCCACCCACCTCGGCCTCCCAAAGTTCTGGGATCATAGGCATGAGGCACCATGCCTGGCCCCATTATAGGTTTCTCAACGGGCATTCAACAACACCAACAATAATAATATCATTATATAATTATTATATTAATAATAATAAAAATATATTTTTAGTACATACTTCATGGTTCTTAATATAGTGTTTATCACAAAATGGTTGCTTGATACATATTCTGACCTCACTTCCTGTCTCCTAGACTCATATATACAACTGTCAACTTGAAAGCTCTGCTTGGACAGAGCTCATGCCTAATATGTGCAAAATAGAACTTTTGATCCTCCCTGTCCCAAACAGACAGCTCCCCTAGTACTTCGAATCTCAATATATGTCACTACCATTCACTAAATTGATAGGGCCAAAAGCCAAGGAGACATTTTTGACCCTTCTCTTTCGACAATACGTGTCAGTTTTACCTTCAAAGTTTATCTGAAATCAAAACACTCTCTCATATTCCCTATTACTATATCCCTAGTCCAAGCCACTATCAATTCTTGCCTAGACTTGTCTTGACACTTTCTGTATCAACAAACCGGCACCATACTTTTAGTTTTGACCCCCTACATTTTATCCTCCACACAGCAACTAGACTGATCTTTGAAAAACACACACCATATCATGCCACTCTCCTTCAGATACTCCAATGGATTCTCATCGCCCTGAGAACAAAATCCAAACTCATTTACTATGGTTTCTAAGACTTTACATTATTCAGGCTCTGTATTCCCCCCCTCCACTCACTCTTCTCTAGCCATAGTCGCATTCTTACTATTCCAAGAACATAAAAACTCTGACTCAGTTCTTTATACTCATTTTCCTTTATATAGTCATGCTGTCTCCTCAGACTTTTGCCTTAATTGTTCTCTTTCTTCTTTCAGACTTCTGCTCAATTATGACCTCTTAAGAAAGGCCTTCCCTGACCACCATTTTTTTTTTACTTTTAATTATGAGAAACTTCAAATGCATACAAAATAGAGAGAATATTATGATGACCCTATATGTATTTAACACTCAGCCTAAACAATTATCAACTGATTGCCAATTTCGTTTCATTTGTATCCTCATCTATTCCTCACCCCTATCTAACCTCCTGAGTTGTTTTGAAGTAAATCTCAGACAGCGTATCATTTCATATGTAAATATATTGTTATGTATTTAAAAGTAAAAAGAAATCTTTTAAAATAGCCAAAACAGGCCAGGCATGGTGGTTCACGCCTGCAATCCCAGCACTTTGGGAGGCTGAGACGAGCGGATTACCTGAGGTCAGGAGTTTGAGAACAGCTTGGCCAACATGGTGAAATCCCCTCTCTACTAAAAATACAAAAATTAGCCAGACATCATAGTGGGTGCCTGTAGTCCTAGCTACTCGGGATACTGAGGCAGGAGAATTGCTTGAACCTGGGAGGCAGAGGTTGCAGTGAGCTGAGGTCGTGCCACTGCACTCCAGCCAGGCCGACAGAGAAAGACTCTGTCTCAAAAAACAAACAAACAAAAAAAGCCGACATATCTTTATCACATCTAACAAATTAACAGTGATTCCTTATTTTAATCAAATATTTACTAAGTATTCACATTTCCCTTACTGTCTCATACATATTGATTTTTGAAAACAATTTGTCTTCTAATCAGGATGGAAATAAGGCAATACATTGCAATTGGCTGATATGTCTCTTAAGTCTCTTAATCTATACATTACCCCCTTGGATTATTTTTATGTCTTAGCACTTTATTTGTTGAAGAAAGTGGATTGTTTGCACTGTGGTATTTTATTCATCTGGGTTTTGTTGGTTGCATCACTGAGGTGTCATTTAACACATTCCCTATATTTCCAGTAAATAAATTGTTACATACAAAGACTTGATTTGGTTTAGGTTTTATATTTTGTAAGAATATTACATGAGTTTTGCCATGTTCTTCCATTAAGATATACACAATGTCTAGCTAACTCTCTGTCTCTCTCTCTCCCTCCCTATCTGTCTCTCTATTTTTCCGGAAAGCAGCCAATGATTATTTACTGGATCCATTATGTGGTTAACATGATGGCTATCTAATCTTAAATAGAAATTTCACAGCATTCTCCATCACTCACAATTCCCTTAGCCTTTATTTTATTCATAGCAGTTCTAATTATCTGATAGAATATTATATTTGTCTACTTGCTTATTATTAGCTTCCTCCACAAGAATGTGAACTCCATATAGGCAGAGGAGTTATTTTTGTTCTTCATTGTATCCAGCACCTAAAACAGTGTTTAGTGCATAATAGGTATTCGATATATATGTACTGAATTGATTTGGATAAATATTATTTATTGAAAAGGGAAAAAGAATGTATATGTACAACATAGTAATAAGAGTCCTAGGAATGAAAACGCTACATGAAAAATATGATTTTCAAGACCTCAAGAATCAAAATTGAGACATTAGCAGGAATGTTCCTTCACATACTTATTAATAAGACAATGCCAAGATGAAAGTCCTACAGAGATGTACACACACAAATATTGCCCTAATTATTTTAAAAATCATTTCAATTTACCATTTTATTTATACAAATAGCACATGCCCATTATAGAAAAGTTTAAAAATGCAAGTAAGGAAACATTCGTCACATTCTAACAGATCGCTTTCTCTCTCACTCTCTTTCTCTGTTTTTATAACATATTTTCTTAAAAGATGGAATTGTAGCATATATACTGTTGTGTGGGTTGCTTTTTTAAAATAATGCAATATATGTTTAGCAATCTCATATCAAAATATGATATATCTTTCTACAATATTAACTTTAAGAAAGCACCTTAATTTATTTAACCAGTACCCTATTTTTGAACATTTACGTTGTTTTCCCATTTTCATGACTATAGGTCATCTTCTGATTAATATTTTCAGTTAAATCTTTGTATATATTCTTTAATTTATAAATGAACTTTGAAAAAAAAACTTTATTGAGATGTAATCACATACCATACAATTTTCCCTTTCGACATATACAATTCAGTAGTTTTGCTATATTGTTTATTGATTTTTTAAAATTGTGGTAAAATAGATCATAAAATTTGCTGTTTTAACCATTTTAAAGAGTATGATTTAGTTACATTAATTACATTCACAATGTTGTATAGCCATCACTACTATCTATTTTCAACATTTTATAACCCCAAACAGAAACTCAGTAAACTTTAAGCAATAATTTCCCATCACAGTCTTCCCTCAGCCCTTAGTAATCTCTAATCTACTTTCTGACTCTATCAATTTCTCTATTTTCGAAATTTCATATAAGTGAAGTCATACAGTATTTGTCCTTTTGTGATTGGCTTATTTATTTGGCATATTGTTTTCTAGGTTCACCCATTTATAGCTAGCATGTGCCACAACTTCATTACTTTTACAGCTGAGTAATATTCCTTTGCATATACATGCCACTTTTTTTTATTCAGTCATCTTTTTTTAACTTTTAAGTTCAGGGGTACAAGTGCAGGTTTGCTACATAGGTAAACTCAAGTCATGGAGGTTTGTTGTACAGATTATTTCATCACCCAGGTATTAAGCCTAGTATCCATTAGTTGTTTTTCCTGATCCTCTCCCTTTTCCCACTTTCCACCCTCCAAAAGACCCCAGTGTGTGTTGTTCCCCTCTATGTGTCCATGTGTTCTCATCGTTTAGCTCCCACCTATACATGAGAACATGCAGTATTTGGTTTTCTGTTCCTGCATTAGTTTGCTAAGAATAATGGCCTCCAGCTCCATCCATGTCCCTGAAAACGACATGATCTTGTTCTTTTTTATGGCTGCATAGTATTTAATGGTGTATATATACATTTCTTTACCTAGTCTATCACTGATGGGCATTTAAGTTGATTCCATGTCTTTGCTATTGTGAGTGGTGCTGCAATGAACATATGCATGCATGTGTCTTTATGATAGAATGATTTATATTCCTTTGGGTGTATACCCAGTAAAGGGATTGCTGGGTCAAATATTTCTGTCTTTAGGTCTTTGAGGAATCACCACACTGTCTTGCACGATGGTTGAACTAATTTACACTCACACCAACAGTGTATAAGCATTCCTTTTTCACCGCAACTTTGCCAGCATTTGTTATTTTCTGTCTCTTTCTGACTGGTGTTAGATGGAATCTCATTGCGATTTTGATTTGCATTTCTCTAATGATCAGTGATGTTGAGATATGTTTCATATGCGTGTTGGCTGCATGTATGTCATCTTTTGAAAAGCCTCTGTTCATGTCTTTTATCCACCTTTTATGTAGTTGTGTGTTCTTTTCTTATAAATTTAAGTTCCTTATAGATGCTGGATATTAGACCTTTGTAGAATGCATAGTTTACAAAAATTTACTCTAATTCTGTAGTTTGTTTGTTTACTCTGTTGATAGTTTCTTTAGCTGTGCAGAAGCTCTTTCGCTTAACTAGATCCCATTTGCCAATTTTTACTTTTGTTGCAATTGCATTTGGTGTCTTCATCATGAAATCTTTTCCTGTGCCTGTGTCCTGAATGGTATTGCCTAGGTTGTCTTCTAGAGTCTTTATAGTTTTGGGATTTACATTTTAAGTCTTTAATTAATTTTGAGTTAATTTGTGTACATAGTGTAAGGAAGTAGTCCAGTTTCGATCTTATGCATATGACTAGCCAGTTATCCCAGCACCACTTATTTTTTTTTTTTTTTTTTTTTTTTTTTTTTTTAGATTTATTTATTATTATTATACTTTAAGTTGTAGGGTACATGTGCATAACATGCAGGTTTGTTACATATGTATACTTGTGCCATGTTAGTCTGCTGCACCCATCAACTCGTCATTTACATCAGGTATAACTCCCAATGCAATCCCTCCCCCCTTCCCCCTCCCCATGATAGGCCCCGGTGTGTGATGTTCCCCTTCCTGAGTCCAAGTGATCTCGTTGTTCAGTTCCCACCTATGAGTGAGAACATGCGGTGTTTGGTTTTCTGTTCTTGTGATAGTTTGCTAAGAATGATGGTTTCCAGCTGCATCCATGTCCCTACAAAGGACGCAAACTCATCCTTTTTTATGGCTGCATAGTATTCCATGGTGTATGTGTGCCACATTTTCTTAATCCAATCTGTCACTGATGGACATTTGGGTTGATTCCAAGTCTTTGCTATTGTGAATAGTGCTGCAATAAACATACGTGTGCATGTGTCTTTATAGCAGCATAATTTATAATCCTTTGGGTATATCCCCAGTAATGGGATGGCTGGGTCATATGGTACATCTAGTTCTAGATCCTTGAGGAATCGCCATACTGTTTTCCATAATGGTTGAACTAGTTTACAATCCCACCAACAGTGTAAAAGTGTTCCTATTTCTCCACATCCTCTCCAGCACCTGTTGTTTCCTGACTTTTTAATGATTGCCATTCTAACTGGTGTGAGATGGTATCTCATTGTGGTTTTGATTTGCATTTCTCTGATGGCCAGTGATGATGAGCATTTTTTCATGTGTCTGTTGGCTGTATGAATGTCCTCTTTTGAGAAATGTCTGTTCATATCCTTTGCCCACTTTTTGATGGGGTTGTTTGTTTTTTTCTTGTAAATTTGTTGGAGTTCTTTGTAGGTTCTGGATATTAGCCCTTTGTCAGATGAGTAGATTGCAAAAATTTTCTCCCATTCTGTAGGTTGCCTGTTCACTCTGATGGTAGTTTCTTTTGCTGCCCAGCACCACTTATTGACTAGGGAATCCTTTTCCCATTGCTTGTTTTTGTCAGATTTGCTGAAGATCAGAGAGTGGTAGGTGTGCATTCTTATTTCTGGCTTCTCTATTCTGTTCCATTGGTCTATGTGTCTGTTCTTGTACCAGTACCATGTTGTTTTGGTTACTGTAGCCCTGTAGTATTTTTTGAAGTCCGTAGCATGATGCTTCCAGCTTTGATCTTTTCACTTAGGATTGCCTTGGACATTTGGGCTCTGTTTGATTCCATATACATTTTAGAATAGTTTTTTCTAGTTCTGTGAAGAATGTCAATGGAAGTTTCATGGGAATAGCATTTAATCTATGAATTGCTTTGGGCAGTATAGCCATTCTAACTACACTGAATCTTCCTTTCTATGAGCATGGAATACTTTTCCATTTGTCTGTGTCATCTGTGATTTCTTTGAGCAGTGGTATGTAGTTCCCCTTGCAGAGATCTTTCACCTCCCTAATTAACAGCATTCCTAGGTATTTTATTCTTTTTGTGGCAACTGTGAATAGGAGTTCATTTGTAATTTGGGGCTCAGTTTGACTGTTGTTGGTGTATAGGAATGCTAGCAATTTTTGCACATTGATTTTGTATCCTGAGACTTTGCTGAAGTTGCTTATCAGCTTAAGAAGTCTTTGGGCTGAGACGATGGGGTTTTCTACATAAAAGATTATGTCATCTACAAACAGAGATAGTTTGAATTCCTCTCTTTCTATTTGGATGCCTTTATTTATTCATTTTGCCTGATTACCCTGACAAGAACTTCCAATTCTGCTTTGAATAGAAAAGATGAGAGAGGGCATCCTTGTAATGTGCAGTTTTCAAGGGAAATGCTTCCAGCTCCTGACCATTCAGTATAATATTGGCTGTGGGTTTGTCATACATGGCTCTTATTATTCTGAGGTATGTTACATTAACACATAGTTTATTGAGAGTTTTTTAACATGAAGGGATGTTGATTTCTATCAGAAGTTTTTTCTACATCTATTCAAATAATTATGTGGTTTTTGTCTTTAGTTCTTTTTATGTGTTAAATCACATTTATTGATTTATATACATTGAGTCAACCTTACATCCCAAAGATGAAGCCTACTTGATAATGGTGGATAAGCTTTTTAATGTGTTGCTGGATTCACTTTTCCAGTATTTTTTTGAGAAATTTTGCACTGATATTCATCAAGAATATCAGCCTGAAACTTTATTTTATTTTTAGTTTTTGGTATCTCTGCCCAGTTTTGGTATCAGTATGATGCTGGCCTCATAGAATGAGTTATGGAGGAGTCCCTCCTTTACAATTTTGTGGAATAGTTTCAGTAGGGATGATACCAGCTCTTTTTTGTACACCTAGTAGAATTCAGCAGTGAATTTGTCTGGTATGAGGCTTTTTTGATTGGCAGGCTACTTATTACTGCCTCAATTTCAGAACATTATATTGGTCTGTTCAGGGATTAAATTTCTTCCCGGTTCAGTCTTGGGAGGATGTATGTGTCCAGGAATTAATTCATTTATTCTAGATTTTCTAGTTTATGTGCAAAAAGGTGTTTATAATTTTCTCTGGTAGTTGTTTGTATTTCTGTGGGGTCAGTGGTAATATCTCCTTTATCATTACTTAGTGTATTTATTTGAATTATATCTCTTTTACTCTTTACTAGACTAGCTAGTTGTCAATCTATTTTATTATTTTTTTCCAAAAAAAAAAAAAACCCACCTCCTTGATTCATTGACCTTTTGAATGTTTTTTCTTGTCTCTATTTTCTTCAGTTTAGCTCTTATTTGAGTTATTTCTTGTCTTCTACTAGCTTTAAAGTTTGTTTGCTCTTGGTTCTCTAGTTCTTTAGTTGTGATGTTAGGTTGTTAACTTGAGATCTTTTTAACTTTTTGATGTGGTCATTTGGTGCTATAAATTTCCCTCTTAATTCTGCCTTAACTGTGTCCCAGAGATTCTGGTACATTGCATCTTTGTTCTCATTAGTTTCAAATAACTTCTTGATTTCTGCATTAATTTCATTATTTACCCCAGTCATTCAGGAGAAGGTTGTTCATTTTCCATGTTATACTATGGTTTTGTGTGAAATCATTGATCTTGAGTTTTATTTGATTGCACTCTTGTCTGAGAAACTGTTATGATTTCAGTTGTTTTGCATTTGCTGAGGATTGTTTTACTTCTGATTATGTGATCAATTTTAGAGTACATGCCATGTAGCAATAAGAAGAATGTATATTATGTTGTTTTGGGGTGGAGAGTTCTGTAGATATCTATCTGTTCCATTTGATACCATGCTGAGTTCATACGTTTCATATGCTTGTTGGCTGCATGTATGTCATCTTTTGAAAAGCCTCAATGATTTGTCTAATATTGTCAGTGAGGAGTTAAAATCTCCCACAGTTATTGTGTGGGAGTCTAAATCTTTTTGAAAATCTCTAAGATCTTTCTTTATGAATCTGGGTGTTCCTGCGTTGAGTGAATATATATTTAGAATAGTTAGATCTTCTTGCTGAATTGAACACTTTACCGTTATGTAATGCCCTTCTTTGTCTTTTTTTGTTTTTATTGGTTTAAAATCTGTTTTTTCAGAAACTAGGATTGCAACCTCTGCATTTTTTGTTGTTGCTTTATTTTCCATTTGCTTTTTCCTCCAACCCTTTATTTTGAGCCTATGTACCACTGCAGGTGAGATGGGTCTCTTGAAGACAGCATATCAATGGGTCTTGGTAATTTATTCAACTTACCACTCTTTCTTTTAATTGGGGTATTTAGCACATTTACCTTTAAGGTTAGTATTGATATGTGTGGATTTGATCCTGTCATCATCATGTTAGATGATAATTTTGCAGAACTGTTTATGTGGTTGCTTTATAGTGTCACTGGTCTGTGTACTTCAGTGTGTTTCTGTAGTTGCTGTTAACAGTCTTTTCTTTCCATATTAAGTGTTTCCTTCAGGAGCTCTTGTTAGGAAGGTCTGGTGGAAATGAGCTCCCTCAGCATTTGCAAGTCTGAAAAGGATGTTATTTCTTCTCTGATGAAACTTGGTTTTCGCCACATATGAAATTCTGGGTTGGAATTTCTTTCTTGTTTTTTTTTTTTTTTTTTTTTTTTTTTTGAATGTTGAATATTGACTTCAAATCTCTTCTGGCTTGTAAGGTTTCTGTGGAGAGGTCCACTCTTAGTGTGGTGGGCTTCCCTTTGTAAATGACCTGACCTTTCTCTCTAGCTGCCTTAACATTGTTTTCTTTCATTTTGACCTTGGAAAATCTGACGATTGTATTTCTTGGAGATGATCTTCTTGTGGAGTATCTTACTGGGGCTCTCTGCATTTTCTGAATTTGAATGTTGGCCTGGTATCTAGGTTAGGAAAGTTCTCATGTATGATATCCTGAAACATGTTTTCCAAATTGATTCCATTCCCCCCATCTCTTTCAGGTGCCCCAACCAGTCATACATTTGGCTTCTTGACACAATTCCATGTTTTCTGGAGTTTTTGTTAACATCTTTTCATTCTTTTTTCTCTATTCTTGTGTACCTGTCTTATTTTAGAAAGACAGTATGCAAGCTCTGAGATTCTTTCCTCTGCTTGATCTATTCTGCTATTATACTTGTGATTGCATTATGAAACTCTTGTAGTTTTTTTTTTTTTTTTTTTTTTTTTTCAGTTCTATCAGGTCAGTTACATTCTTCTTTATACTGGTTATTTTGTCTGTCAGATTCTGCAAGGTTCTATCATTATTTTTAGCTTCCTTGCATTGGGTTGCAATGTGCTCCTTCAGCTCAGTGAAGTTTATTTTTATCCACATTCTGAATTCTACTTCTCTCATTTCAGCCATCGCAGCCTCAGCTCAGTTCCAAACCCATGCTGGAGAGGTGATGCAATCATTTGAAGGCAAGAGGGCACTCTGGCTTTTTGAATTTTTCTGTGCTCTTGTGCTGATTCATTCTCATCTTTTGGGGCATATTTACCTTCAATCTTTGAGGTTGCTGACCCTTGAATGGTTTTTTTTTTTTTTCCTCTTCTTAGTCTGGCTACTCTTCCATAGGGCTGGTACAGTTTGCTGGGGGTCCACTCCAGTACCTAGTCACCTCAGATTTTCCAGTACCTGGAGGTATTCCCAGTAAAGACTGTGAAACAGCAAATACGGCAGCCTACTTGTCTCTCTGGGAGCTCTGTCCCAGGGAAGTATGGACCTGTTGCCAGCCTGAATCCAGGAAGTGGCTAGAGACCCCGGTTGGGAGGTCTCACCCATTCAGGAGGAAAGGTGTTGAGGACCTGCTTAAAAAAGCAGTCTGGCCACAATTTTGTACAGCATTGTACTTATGCTGAGGTATTTTTTCTGTCCCCGGTGGCGTTAGGCTCTCCACAAGGTGGAGGCTGGAAGAGCAAAGTTGCCCAAACAGCAATGATTCTGGCCCAACCCTTCTTTTGGAAGCTCTGACCCAGGAAGTTCTCAAATCTCTGTCAGCCAGAAAACACTGGTGGGTGTGGCTGGAGGCCCTGGTTGGGAGGTTCTGCCCAGTGAGGGGCCATGGATCAGGGACCCACTTAAAGAAACTATCTGGCCACATTTTTGTAGAGCAGCTGAGCTATGCTGGGGGATCCTTTCTGCCTCCTATTGATTCGGACTCTCCACAATCCACAGGCTGGAATGGCTGAGTCGCCCAAACAGCAAAGATGGAGGCTCATCCCATGCCTCAGGAACTCCATCCCAACCAGATGCAACACTGTTGGTGGTGGCTGGCTGGAATTCCAAGCCAGTGAGTCTTATCCTGTGAGTCCCTGTGGAAGTGGGGCCCACAGGCCATCATTGTTCATCTCCCTGGATTCAGCCTCTTTTCTAGGTGTATGTATGGAGGTGTCACCTCTCGCTTTGCTGGAGTTGCAGTTACTTTTGCCAGGAAGCCCAGAGTTGGAGTATGTAAAGCTCCTAAATCTCCACGTGTGCCTGAGTAGTGGCTCTACTAAGACTCCATGTAGCTCTGTGTGTCAGACTGAAGGCCCTGGTGGAGGAGAGTTCACGAGGGGCTCTCCTGACCCAAGGGTTGCAAAGGTCAATGGGAAAAGCATGGTTTCCCAAGGTCACACATTCACTCACCACTTTCCTGGGTGGGGGAGACCCCTTGGCTTCATGTCACTCCCTGGTGGGCCATTATTTTGCCTTTCATTTCTCCATTTTCTTTGGGTTGAATTATGTTCTTGATTAGTCCCAATACGAGTACCTGAATGTTTCAGTTGAAGGTTCTATATATACTCACCCCTTTCATTCCTCTCCATGAGAGCCACGCACCACTGCTTGTGCAGCCATGCACCACTAGCTGCTTCTAGTCAGCCATCTTTGGAGAACTCCCCCTTGTACATATTCTTAATCATCCCCCTAGACCAAAGGTTGGCAAAATTATTCTATATATGGCCAGATAATAAATATTTAAGGCTTTGAAGGCCATACAGACTCTGCAACAACTACTCAGCTCAGCTGTTAAAGTGTAAAAGCAGCCCCAATGTGTAAATGAATTAGCATGGCTGTATTACAATAAAATTTATTTACAAAACAGGAAGAGGGTAGGATCTAGCATGCGGGCCATAGCTTGCTGACCCCTGCCCTCCAATAAATTCCTAGAAATCCAATTGATAAGGTAAGAAATATATGTGTTTTAGGATTTTGATTTACATTACATTATAGGCATTCAGAAAAGAGGTACCCATTTACACTCTTTCTGGTGATGAATGTGATCACCTGTTTTCTCATGGCATGATGATTTTTAAAGAGATAAGACCACAAGAACCAAGGAAAACATTCCCCTCTCCAACTTAAAAAATTTAGACCACTACAATCAGAGCCTGGAATCTTGTAACACTTTTCCTTATGAAGAGTCAAAATTGCCAGTCTAGAATTGTGGTGAAAGCATCATTATTAAACATAAAGTGTTATCAATAATATTTGTGGTATTTGACATGCCCAAGCCAACCACGGAAACATCTTAAGCAGTGATTTAGAGCTAACCTCCTAAGGTTGACAGGTGGTGCTAAAGAAAAGATTTTGGGGAATGGCAGAGGTATGGTAAATATAAATGCCTCCTCTGCCAACACGCATGCACATACGTGGTGGCTCATGCCTGTAATCCCAGCATTTTGGGAGGCCAAGGCAGGTGGATCACCTGAGGTCAGGAGTTTGAGAGCAGCCTGGTCATTATGGTGAAACCCCATCTCTACTAAAAATACAAAAATCTGCCGGGCATGGGGGCACTCGCCTGTGGTCCCAGCTACTCGGGAGGCTGAGGGCTGCAGAATCGCTTGAACCCGTGAGGCAGTGGTTATAGTGAGTGGAGATTGCACCACTGCACTCCAGTCTGGGCTACAAGAGTGGAACTCCATCTCAAAAAATAAACAAGCAAAAAACAACAACAAACAGAAAACAGCAGCTGACACTTCAGAGCATGGGAATGTGTTCTGCCTTGGGATTTTAAACAGCCAGTGTAAAGAAAATTACATACAGCTGCATGTCCACAAATATTTCCCACTGAGTTTAGAGGCTGGTGTCATTCTGAGTCCCACATTCATTTGTCTTTTCAGCCTAGTGACTTCAGGCTTTCTCTCTCACTATACAAAACTCTGGATTGTGATGAAGAGATGTTAGGAGATATTCAGAGACATGTGGTGACAGAGGGAAACTGAGGAAGAGTCAAAGAGACAGAAAGAAAAAGTGATGGAAGAGAGAGAGAGTTTGGAAAGGTGTCTGAAGACTTTGACATCAGAACTCTCAAAAAAATAGAGAAACTCTATACCATAAGGAATGCTGAGAGAGAAATAAAGGGCATAGGAAAGATTCCTGAGGAACAATTGGCTGGTTTGTATTCCTGTGCATCCCTCACTCTGAGTCTTATACGCAAACCAGATTAATGCATTACTGCTTCCCAAAATCACAGTAATAGCAGAGTCACTTAATAGTTTTGTAACTCCGGGTATGTTTACTTAGTCTTCCTGAACTTTAGTTTACTTATCTGTAAAATAAGGATATTACCATTTACCTGGTATGTTAGCATATTGACTAGCACATAACATTTGTTCAATAAATGGTAACTGCTATCAGCTACCATTACCACCACCATCATCACTAAGATATCTGGAGTACCCCCTCTGTCCACTCTGACAGCCACCCTGTCCTTAAAACCACAATTTCCTTCCAACACGAAGTAAAAAGTAGATTAAATGAGAGTTGTCCAGGGCCAGTGTCCTACAGCACTGGTCTCAAGTATTTGTTAATTTGTATCCTAAGATATTTTTTCTCACTACATTCATTGGCTATTGTGGTTCATATTTGTGAATGTGTTTGTGGGTGTGTGTGTATATGTGTGTTGGTTTTGTGGGCTATTTGATCAAAAGCCTCTATGAATTGAAGGTCATCATTTACTGACGTGATGATATTATTTACTGAGGTGATAATATTATTTCACTCTGCACAGCAGTTCTGTTTTGCAATTTCATTTATTCAGAATATAAGTCCTGCTCACAATAGACGCAAGCTTTCAATTCTTGATATTCCATTGTTTAGCCTAGTCATTTACAAAGAGAGAGAGAAAAAAGAGAAAACTGGAAATTAAACCACAGTAAGCAAGTGAAACAAACAAACACTTGCAAATCATGGAATGTTAAGAGTCTGAAGAAAACATCGTGATTATCTAAAAACATCTAGTTATAGCAGAGAGAGGTTGAGGTCCACAGGCAAATGAAGAGTAAGGTTTTAAAAATCAAATACAGGGCTTCAAAGTTGTGGTTTCTGATGTTTAATATTATGCTTTTCTTTCCTGCTTAAAGATATGAAACAGGTCGGGTGCAGAGGCTCAAGCCTGTAATCCCAGCACTTTGGGAGGCTGAGGCGGGCTGATCACAGGGTCAGGGGATGGAGACCATCCTGGCTAACACGATGAAACCCCGTCTCTACTAAAAATATAAAAAATTAGCTGGACGTGGTGGCGGGCGCCTGTAGTCCCAGCTACTTGGGAGGCTGAGGCAGGAGAATGGCGTGAACTCGGGAGGCGGAGCTTGCAGTGAGCTGAGATCGCGCCACTGTACTCCAGCCTAGGTGACAGAGCCAGACTCCATCTCAAAAAAAAAAAAAGAAAAAGAAAAAGAAAAAGAAAAAGAAAAAGAAAAAAAGGTATGAAACAGAGCACTAACAAGGGCTCGGCAAAGGGAGTATTCATTGAGAGCACTTAGGCTCCCTCCAGATTGCAGAACAAGTAAGCAGAAGAGTGCACTATGAGAAAACAGAAGGGAAAATAAGAGTGGAGATAGGGTGCATTCATACTCTGCATTGTCAGCACTGGCTTTTCTTTGTTTACTTTGAGGATTTGGGGGAGGAGCAGCAGCTTATATACTTATGGTTAACTCTTTGATCTCTGCCAAAACTTATTAAGTTCTGGGGTTAAACTTGTAACATGAATAAGTGAACTTCTAATGTAAATCAAACCAATTCTATCGACCTTTGATTATTATCAGTTTCAGATTTGATGTGTGTCTGCTAAAGTTGGAAAAGTAGGTGCTGAATATGAACTAAAAAGATTCTTCCCCTTTCATTATCACTGGGCTATGTAATAGTGTGAAAGTCGTTGTGGGGAGTGGTGTGTGTGTGTGTGTGTGTGTGTAATAGACTCAAACAAATTACAATCCCTGACATAGTCTGAGGATAGTTTGTTTGATATTACATGAGTGTTGACTATTTTATTGAGAGGTATTGAAAAATACAATTTTGCAAAAAGCTCAGACTTTAGTTGCTTGTTTGCTTTTCCTTCCTTTTCCAATAGAATGAGCTCTAACGGTTGATTAGACAACTGACAAACCATGATGATATAAAAGTTATGGCTGTTTTGCAAGAAATAAGCTAAAAAACAGAAGAGAAAATCTGTGGGTAAGGTGAGGAGGAAAATGTCCTTTTAAATTATTGGAGTTTTGCTAGTTATGATATGATGGCATTATTGGGAGACTGGAGAAATACAGAGGAATATGTTCACTTGATCTTAGGCAAAATATGGGATTTGGGCAAATGAATTTTTTACACAAAAATAAACTGAGCTTCATCCTATTATTTTTGTGCTTTGGGTGGAGACAGGGTGCTGAGAAATAGTTGGGTCTTCCAATTCCTTGATGGACCTCTAATTTACAATGAATGCAGACTTTTTCCAAGTCTCATTTTATAGTTATTAATACTTATGTTTACTACTATGGCAACTTACCAGCTTCACCTATGTCTGATATTATTTGATATAATTTAAAAAAATAAATTTTACCATGTATATTTAAGGCATACAACGTGATGTTATTGGATACATATAGATAGTCTAAAGGTTACCATAGCGAAATAAGTTATTTAATGTAATTTGTCTCAAGTCTCTAGTCTTTAAAAAAGTTGTTTCAAACATTCAGAAGTGTATTACTATTGAATACTGAAAACATTCCCTTCAAAAGCAGCATAAGTCATTAAAAAGTTATGCATACAATGACTCAACACTTGACAACTTTATTATAGTTACAACATTTTACAGCTCTATTTACATTATTAATGGCACAATAGGAACCACAAAGTACAAAAGACTTAGTCTCGTTATACATGTTACACTTATGAACAATTTGCAAATTAAGGCTAATACTTTATGTTCTGAGTCTTATTTCTCTCATTGAGATCATTTTTCTGTTATAGTTACAAAAATAATGTGACTTTGGAAGAACTCAGTATGTAGACAGATTCTGAGTCAATAACAATGTCATTTAAAACAACTTCTACAATCAGAAGTGGCCTCCTTTCTTTGTGTAAGTTTTATTGCTAATAAATAGTCTAGAAGTTATAATATGTGAAAAAGTAAAAGAATTGAAAAAAGGAATCTAATAACACTCACAAACTAATGGAAACCACAGTAACTTGAAAAATCTGCAAATTGAGATAAATATTCAGTAGATTATTATAAAACTGCATTGAATTAAGTACTTCCCTCAAGATATTTAAAATTTTCATTAAAACTGGTAATTGAAATTTGCATTGCCCTGAGGAAAAGAAAAATGATTATATTGTTTACCCTCATCTGTAATCAAATTTTTGGCAATTATGAAAGGCATAGAATTAGGGCAATTTTAAATGTCACCAGATTCAAACATTTTTACCTCCCAGTGTTTCATTTTTTTACCCCAAATGGAAAGTAATATCAATTAATCCAACACAACTAATACAGGCTTATATTATGAATTTATCCTTAAAATATTGAAATATAACACTTACCCTCTTGATGGAAGCTGAGAAATTTGATTGAATCTGAAAAACTATGCAGTATGGGTTGAATACTAGGTAGAAGGGATTTCAGTATTTTCTGTGTTCCATCACTAACCCACTTGTTGAGTTGTCTACCGTATTTCAACTTTCATTTCTCTGTCAGAATTACTATAATATATTTTATTGCGTAGTAATTGTGGCATGAGGATGGGGACTCAGGGAAGCAAAATAATTCTAGTTATATAATAGTCATGTGTAAGATCTATACTATGAACATAAAGGGTTCTTTAGTTTTATATAGTGTGGTCTCTGGAAGAACTAAAGGGTTGCAGAGGGCAAATATGAATCATGTCAGTAGCTACATCCTTAGGAAAATGATAAGGAGAAAGCAGAGGTGTAAGTATCTCTCAAGTGGTACCAGGAAGGTTGAGGAATGTTCTAATAGCTCAAAAAGGCTGATGAATACTCAGGCACCATCTATAATAGAAAGTATGAATGACTCAATAAATTTTATTTCAGTGACATCTTCACCGAGAATATAGCCTCTCTAGTAGCTTGCCACCACCTAAGAACTGCTCCTTTAGGTTTACAGCATTACTTTTTCTGGAAGTCTTTTGTGGCAAGTCATTATTTCCTCAATATATTCACAGTGGTTCTCAAACAGGGCTATGCATTAGACACATCTGGGAAATCTGTTTATAGTACAGACTTGTAGACCTTATTCTAAGAGCTTCTGATTCAGTATGTCTCCTCTGAGGCCCTGGAACTTACATACCTCCCACACTATTCAGGTGATTTGATGCTGCAGATTAGTATATAAGAATCATTTCATTAGCAGCCATTAATAATAAGTGGTGATTCATTTCATTTTTCTCATGTACTAAAGTCTACAGGATTAAGAAAAAGAAAAGGTTAAGGATTTATTTGACGGAAAGATGGAAAGAGGTTCAGAACTGAGAGATACCTTGGGAAGAAAACACAGTTCAGAAGAACAAACAGTGAAAAGGCTGCAAAAAACTATGGGCTACCTGAGGAAAAAAGTTTTCCAAAAGGAAATGAGAAGGCTAAGAATTGTAACACAAAAGTTATCTGTGTCATAATTTTGTGCAGATAGATCTCAAATATTCTCAACCACCAAGTGATGGATCTCCACATTCAGAACTTCCTGCCTAGACCTCATTAGGAAATAAGATGCAATGAAGAAAACAAGGACATTAGGGGTGTGTCTACATCAAGAATTATGAAACACTTAATTATGGTTATTTTCTGGATCATGAGAATTCCAGGTGACACTCCTGTCAACCCATTAAAATTTATGTTGTGACATTTAGAATATCTTAGCTATGACTTTTTCCTAGGATCATTTCTCCCCATCTCTTCCCAAAATATCAAAAACTAATTACAAAAGGCCCTAACACTTTTTTTAAGATTTGGAGTCTTCATTGGATTCTCCCACCCTGACCATGGTTTTTTCATATTGAAATATAAACCTGGCCTAACTGCCAAAGATATTTAATGTGAATATCTGAAAAATATTCAATGGTGGCAACAACTGGGAACTTTGGGAATGTGTCTAATTATAACACTTTAATGTAAGCCCAGGTATAAGCATCAGAAAGCATCAGCCCATTTACCTACTGCGTCATTTTCTGTGCTAAGTTGCTTGATTTTAGCACTTCTATCTTATAGGATCTTACTTTGTTTCAGATGGAGTCTCTGTTCTGTAGAGAAAAGTTACTGGTTGAAGCTGTGCTAACTCTCATGAATCTTTGGTCCCTGAAAACAGAAACAACAGAGATCACAGAGATGAGGATGATATAAAAGCCAACAAAACTGATTGCTTACTTTACATTAGGCACTGTGCTGTGATTTTGAAACACGGTGTCTCATTCAATCCTCAAAACAATTATGTGAGGTAGATAATGTAATTATTTGCATTTTACTGATAAGGAAACTGAGGATAAGCCAAGTTAAATTAATTTTATAAGGTCACACAGTTTTAAGTGACAGGACTCGAACTCAAACAATTATCCATCTGAAGCTTTAAACAATATACTGAAAGAGTAGATCTCATAAGACAAAATAATTCAATTAAATTTTAGGACCTGGATATGGTACTGCTATAAGTGGACCACAAAGAGGTCATCTCCTAAAGCATACTAGCTACAGCAGTTATGTAAAACCTAACCTAGACTACCCACTCAGATGCTGAGTATGGCTGACAGTCATGATCTAGCTCTTCAGAGCACTACATAATGAAGTTGCAACCTCTTTCAGGAGCTTTTTCCTCTTCTTGCAAGTACCTATATTATATTTTTATAGAGACCTCATTGTAGGACTTTGCCTATTCTGTATGTTCCCATCCATTAAGGATAAAAATCTGTCCATGAAAAAGTTAAGGAGTAAAACAAAAGAAATCTCAAATTCTTACACTAAAATTTCCAAATCAACAGTATATAATTTTCATTAAGCTAAGGACCTATTCACCCTTCTTTTAATAGGTTGGTGCAAAAGTAATCCAGGTTTTTGCTATTACTTTTTAAAGTGTTATTAAGCATATTCTGCTTATATTCCTATTGCCAATTTTAATTATTGACTTTTACTAATCTCTCCTTGATTTCCTTTAAATAACTAATATTTATAAGGAAATAGTCAAGTGTTATTAAATTTGCACACATGATTAATTTTGTAATATTTTTATTTCTTACATATTATAGCAGAATGTCTTATAATTAATCTATAAGGTAGTATTTATGTTAGTAAATGGTTACTCATCACAATAGATATACAGTAGTAAGCCATGTAATTAATATTGCTGACAATACTTTCTGGTAGTTCTCTTGTCTTTTAGCTCTGACAGAATACATACTTATTAATAAAAACAGACAAAAGTCTCCCAAACAAAGTTGAGCTCATTATGAAGGAGTTTTTAGACCTGATTAATCTAGTGATACTGAGTCATCCATTTAGGGGTAAATTATCACTATCATCATCATTGTGTAGGATAATTCCAGAAAAGTTTTTGATGAATAGTGCTCTATTAGTATAGGCAAGTTCTTCAAACACCTTCTAATGCCTACCTGATGGATGCAATGAGCAGAGCCATGCAAGTCCACAGAAGAGCTAGGTTTTATTTTCTCTTTCTCTACTTATTCTGATAAAAGGCCTGGGTCAAATTTTGTCTTTTTCAAATAATTGCAACATGGAATCTCTATACTCCACTGAAAGCAATGTGATTTAAACCATTTTTGTGTTTTCCTTTTCTTTACTAATTTTGATAAAAGACTTAATTTAGAACATTTAATTTTATTATAAAGGGATTATTTGGGGCTTTTGTTGAAATCAAAAGGGGACCTTCACGATAGTTTTTGGTTTTATTTTGTTCTATCATGGTGACAGCAAGTATATTTTTTAAGCTTGTCTATGTATGGCCTGATAAACACTCATTAGTATGTGCCTGATAAACACTAACTGAATGAATAAATAACCTAATCAATATTCAGAGGAGAAAATAAGTTTTGTGGACATACCACTCCCTATAAATGGGCTGGTTTAATTGGTCCATGTTGGTGTCCTGGGTCTTTTTTAATGCATCCTAGATGATCTCATATATTCTCATGACTCTAATAACTACCTCTGCTAATGATTCCCAGATTTCTATCACTATCCCAGATATTTCTCCTAGGTTCCAGATGAAATATCTAGTTGCTTACTGAATATTTCTATCTGGATGTTTCTCACTCATTTGTAGTACAATACATCTGTATCTGAACTCATCACTATCCTCACTCTCAAATCTGTTCTGCGTTCCATGTCTCAACAAATGGCATCACCACCACCTTTCCAACTGCCCAATTCAAAATCTGAGTGTCATCTTTGAGTCTTCCTTCTCATCTACATTAAATCAGCTGCCGAATCAAATTGATTCTGTCTTCTTAGTAAGTCTTTATTAATTTCTTTTCACACCCATTGCCACCACCTTAGATCAAATTGTCATTATTTCTTATTTGGACGACTACATAATCTATTAACAGGTCATCTTTATTACAGTTTGCCCTCCCCAAATTTATTTTCCTCTTTGTAGCTAAATACAAGCATTCAGCCAAAAAGCATTTTAATCATACAACAATCTATAGACCAGTTCATATTCATTTTCAAAATTTAAGCTTTCTTCTTTTGGGGGGCGGTGGGAGGTGGATCAGATAAGTACAACCTTCATGTTTATTCCATACTTTACATACCCTGGTACTTATCATATTCCACCATAATTATAGATATGCTGGTCTGGAAAAGTCCACAAATTGTGTTTCACATCTTAGCCAGCACTTGACACATAGTAAGTACTCAATAATTACTTGCTAGATGAAAGAAAGAGAGAAAGAAAGAAAAAGAAAGAGAGAAAGAAAGAAACAAACAAAAAGAAAGAAAGAAAGAAAGAAAGAAAGAAAGAAAGAAAGAAAGAAAGAAAAAGAAAAAGAAAGGCTAGAAAAAGTTAAATCCATCCATCTAGTTATTCTAGTTTAATGAGACCTGAGAGACAAAGCAGTCGAGTCCTTAAAAGGCATGTAATCTAGTAGATGATTGTTTAGAGTGTGTGCTTTATTTGATTAATCAATTTGAGAAGAAGCAGGTGAATTATCAATGCCTTTAGGAGAGGCATATGTATGTGCTTTTTGTTCTAAATTTATGAGTGGCACTGGGATGAGGCATGGGTATTCTGGAGAAAAGGACAGCTTTTGTTGGGGACACAGGTTTATTCACTGTTATTGTTCTTGTTTTTGTTGTCTTTTGGATTGTATTCCTTTTTCACGTCAGACAATAGCTGCAAGGTCTTAGTATATTGCAAGCAAAGATGTGCTATGTGAGATGTACCATGATAGTCATTCTTCTGGTATGCAGAGATGAGTGTGCCTGCTCTTTTTCTCCCTCCAGCAAAGTCTAGGGAGTCTTAGTTGCATTCCTCACTCTCCTAATAAAGGATGTCATTATGTTGATTGGTTTCGAAGTCTACTGAATGATTGATGTAGGCTATGATGATCTATATTTATAGTCTGTTCTATTATTTTACATGACTATTCTGTGATTGGAATTCCTGGCACAATGTTAGTTTACATTTATGCAAACTAAATATATAGAGTGAGTTTTCTAAGCTAGGGGCCCTGATGATTTTAGCAAACATGATTAAAGATCATATCCAAGAGCTTGACAAGAAAAGCCTATAATATGTCATGATATCTTTCATGAGCAGGACATAAACAAAGTGAGAAGGAGAAGGGAGGTAAATGCATGTTTTAACTCTTTCATTTCCTGAAAGCAAATAAGACAGAGTTGCTCATTATCTTATTTTAAAAGAGAGAAGTTAGAATCCTGTAGTTTTGCTGCAATAAGAATGGTCTTTTTTGTTGTTGTTATTTCTGGCTACATGATGTTCCTTGGAAAGAACAACTGAAAATAATCAACTTGCAGCCACAAGTTGGCTTTGTGCCCCAGCTACACTTGAAGTGAAGACTTCACACAAAACCATTTAAAAAGTACTCATCAGGCTAAAAAAAAAAAGGCAGATCCTACCTGTCTAAAAATAATTCAAGCCAAGAAGACAAATCAATATAAATAAATAGGTCAAAAATAAAAACAATAGGAACTTGGCATGTTGATTACTCTGATAGTACAGATTTCTTTACCTTTTCTTTACTGTCAGGTAATGTAACTAGAAAGTGTTTTTCTTAAATTTTTGTTTGAAAACATTTCTGATTTCCTTTCCGACTGCTGGTTGTCATCAAATTCTGAATTATTTAAATGCTATTTTTCAAGCTCAAAAATATAGTTTTAGTTCTTTTTATTCTCTATAATTATATTCTCTATAGATATATTCATATAATCTGAGGGAAAGGACTTACAAAAGGGAAGGTTGTGTAATGAAGAAAGTGTGTTTATGTGTGTGTGTGTGTGTGTGTGAGAGAGAGAGAGAGAGAGAGAAAGAGAGAGAGAGAGAGAGAGAGAAGGAGAATGAGTTTGGTGGGAGAGCTGAGTTTAACTTCACTTATTCCTTTCAAAAATTTCTACCTACTCCTTTTCCCTGAAATGTGCCAATTAAAAAAAAAAATCACAAAGCTATAAAGTTTCTTTTTAACTCTTTTTAAAAAGGTACACAAATAATGTATGAACTCATTCTTATTACAGAAATTTAAATAACACTTAAATATAGGCAAAGATGACAGGTCCATTAGACATGCCCATCCATACTCAATCCACACCCCAGAAGTAGCTTTTAATATGTATGTTTCCCATCCATTTTAGGAAACATTTTTTATTAAATAATCTGAAAAAAAAAAACTACCAAAAAGCAGGGACAATGTTTACATTTTTAAATTTTTTACACAGAACTTTGTGTAATGCAACCTCATTGCAACACTTTTTGTTTCATTTTACAGATGAATTTTGCACAAGACATGTTTATCTTAGTTTCTTAGGTAAAAAGTAGCAACAAGACAGCCCTGGAAGGCTGTTTCAGTTATTAAACCATCTTGTTTGGATCCAGAACAGTAGGATATTAAAGTTTTCAGCACACATTATTCTGTATGAAGTGGGCACAATACGTATTTCATATTGATGTCAGAAGTATATTCTTCTCAGTAGGTCTACTCAGGCAGAGTATAGACGAGTAGCTATCTAATGAGTTTAATCAATGTCATTACTAAGGTTGGCACACTAATTAAATTTTTTAATCTCTCATTTGCTGAGCTTTTGGTATGAGGAATTTATAAAACTGCCTCAAGTCTCTAATATTCATATATGTGTAGCATACGTGTTCATGATAGTACAATTTCCTAAAGAACCAATACTAAGCATGCACTATGTCATGAGCTAAACATTGTGGAGGATACAAAAGAATGACGTATTCACATTCTCTTGTCTTCAATGAGCCCAGCTAGTAAGATGACACACAAATACACAAAACAAGGGAATAACTAAACTGAGTACAGAGTATTAATGTGAAAGAGTTAGGAAAGGGGTACCTCGAAGATGACTTCACAGAGATAGTGGTACATGAGCTAGGTCTCAAAATTAGGTAGAATTTAATTAGCTTATGAGAAATGTTAAGAGCAAGGCTTCTGGAATCAAACTACCTAGATTATCAATTCTGGCTTCAAAACTTTCTGGTCACGTGATCTGGGAAGGTACTTATTATGTCTGCTTTAGTTATCTCATCTGTAAAAAGAATATGCTATTAATACTATTTACATCATAAAATATTGGTGAATATAAATTGAGATAATACCAGTAAAGCATTTAGAACAGTACCAGGTATATGTTACTATGATCAATAACTCTTAGCTACTACTATTTAGATTATCACTGCAATGAAAAGAAATTTTTAAATGACTAATCTCTGTGTAGCATAGCATTATATACAAGTATTTCTTTTTTATTCTCTTTAAGGCTCTCATTTAGAATATTTATTCAGTAATTTGAACTTGTACCTTTTTTCTTACTCTGTATTCTTCTGTATAATTTGGATTTTTGTTTTTACATTCAATCCATTTTTCATGCAGATTGATGCAGGTATAATTTACACACCTTAAATTTGCCCATTTTAAATACATGATTTCATGAGTTTTAGTAAATTTATTTTGTTCAGTTATCATTACAATCCAACTGTAAAACATTTCTATCACCCCAAAAGAAGCTTCATAACCATTTACAGTTAGAACTTAATGTACATGTTTTATTTGTTTTTAGTTTTTTAAGTGTCAACAGAGAAAAAATATAATGAAAAAGGATATGGCAGCAAACCTAAGAGTCAACTAATAAATAATTACTGCTTCCTTTCCAAAATAATGCTACAATCAAAAATTATACTTTCAGACATATCCTGCTGTGTCAAATCATGCTGTTTTGGTATTACATTTACCCCTATCTTTTAAAATACACTTGGGTAAGTTGCTCTAAAATATTTTCAGCCCATTGGCCCCTTTGATGGGGCAAAGATTTCATGGACCACCTACATCACCTGCTCCTGCCTTTCTGCAAAAAACCCAAACAAGTCTCCTTAGAATTTGGGAAAGACCTACGTTTGAAAAGATACCAGTGAGGTTATGTCTAGATTTGTATTAAAAACATAAATTTTGAATGCATGATAGGTACAAAAGAAGAGACATTGTTATATTATTTTCATTAATGATATAAGATAGCCTGTGGACCACCTGGACACATGTGGACCATTACTTGTGAACCAAAGTTCTGTGTCAGAGTTATCATAAAACTATGACATACTGAAATGGTCACATGGGCATGGTCAGGCAAACCTACGCTTGAATTCTAACTCAGTCACTTAGTAGCTGCATGATCTTAGGCAAATAAATTTTCACAGCCTCAGTTTCCCTCTCTGAAAGTAAAGAAATAATATCTACATTGTTGGGTTACATACACGTACTAAGAATGTGTATGTAAATCACTTAACATTTAGTAGAAAATAAATATTATTTTCTTCCGTCTGCCTCCCTCTTTCTATTCCTTTCTCCCTTTTTTCATTTCCTCTTCCTTTTCTTCCTTACTCTCTCTTTCGCTCTAGCATTTGTATTCATTCTAATTCGCTGTGAAGAAAGCTGGTAAAATCTCCCTTTTAGGGAATCTATACACAATAAATTCATTTCTCAACACAAAGAGTCACAAGAATGCAATTATAGCATTCAAGCTAGCTCATTCTCTAGCCAGACCTTTTCTCAACATCTCCTGCCATCACTTTTTCCCCTTAAGTATAGCTGAGCTTTGATGATTCAAATCAAGTCTCATGTAATAACAGGTTCTTTGTAGTTGCATTCTTACATGTGTTCTGGGGTTTTCCAAACACTCCCTCTCAATTTCCCATTATTTCATATTGAATTATATTTTGTTTATCAGTTTTTATAAGGTGTTCTTTGCAATACCTCATTGGGTAAGTATAGCTCATTTGATATTTGATTACTTATTAGTTCTTCTCTGAGTTAAGGGTTTTGAACATGAAGAATGATTAAAACTTCTATTTTATTATGCACATGATGGCAGCAAAAATGTTAGTAGAAGAATGCTTTGTTGAGTTTGTTTCTCACACTTTATTGTGTGGTAGTAAATGTGAATTAGCATAAACCCACATTGTTCCTGGAGCTGTGCCTACAGAAACTGCTCTAGTAATGTGTTTGCATGACACATAATTAAGTGCATGTTGTAACTTGTTCCTAACTATTATACACGTCAGTTTGAACAATGTGCAATATCCAAGCATAAAATTAAGACCTGTGCCTTCATTTTGTCTGTCAAGTCTCTCTGATTTTAAGAGTAGGGGTGACCCTCAAGTCGTAAAACAATAAAAGTCAATGTAAAACACAAAAGTCAAAAATGCCTGGGAAATACTAGATAAAACAAACAGATGAGATTGTTAGTTAATTTTGCCACTACTTTGTTACCTGAAAAGTCAGACTCACTTCTTGTCAAGCCACAGCAAATAGAGTTTTCTTATCAAAGTGTGAATGCCTTGCCCTGAAATACGAGCTCCTGCACTTGGCAAGTGCCCTCACTTATTCAGACAACTAAAATTTATTGCAGGAGAGCCACAGAGAATGAATAACATAAAGTAACAACTATCTATCTCTTGGAACATTTAATTCCAGAAGTGGATACAGGTACAGTTGGAATAGAGGGACCAAGTGGAGGCAGAGAGTAATAGAAAAGAGAGGTACAGTGTGAAGGCAAATCATGTAGGGCATGTCACCATTTGAAAGACTTCAGTTTTTGCTTTGAAAGACATGGGAAGTCACTGGAGAGTTGTGAGAAGGTTAATGATGCGATCAGATTTATATTGTAAAGTGATTACTCTGGCTGCTGTGTTCACAATACACTATAGAAGCTATGAGGACAGAAGCAAGGATACCAATTATGAAGGTATTATAATATTACAGGCAAGAGATTACGGAGGATTGGGCCAGAGGAGGTGGTGAGAATTGGCCTTAATCCGGACATATTTCAAAAGGGATAGGGAAAGTAGTAGGATAATAAAGATTTTATATTACAAGACCCTGGAAGGCTGATACCAGTTTACTTAACTGGCCTTATTTCCCACACAATCCAGAATCATAAGATAATAAATGTATATAAGAATTATGAAGATAATGATATATTCCTTTTCTGAAACCATTATTCTCTCAAACCTCCCACCCACCCCTCTTTAATTAGTTTCTTAGATAAAAATGTACTTAGGCTGGTTTTACGTGACTAATCAGATCAATTGTATTATGGGTCAATCACTACATAGCCAGGTGGAAAACAAGTAACCAGTCCTAATCTGTCTTTTTAAAAAAATCGTAAAGATAGAGTCTCACTATGTTGCCTAGGCCAGTCTCAAACCTCTGGCCTCAAGTAATCCACCTGCTTTGGCTTCCCAAATACTGGAATTACAGGCATGAGCCACTGTGCCTGTCCCCTAGTCTGTCTAATGACTGAAAAAGGCCTGATTTGAATGACAATTTAATAGAATTTTGAAGCTCAAAGCTGTCCTGGAGATCACTTAGTTTAGATATTCCCAACTTTTTCACATAGAGAAGCCCTTTTAAAAATTGCAAAATGGAGTTCTCCCAAGATAAAGGTACCACTTTTAGCAGCTGTTGATTGAGAAAATACATAACGAACAGCCACAACAAATTCAGCATTGGTTTTAAATGAATGTGTATTTTTTATTAATCTTAACGACATTTACACACATATATGTGCAGTATATATTATTTATGTACTCTACAGACTGTGACTCATGAACCTGTAAATTAATATACTCTTTGCAATATATTTGAGCCCTTCCTTTGAGGTAGGGATATAACCCCAAAGAACCTTTGGTTCTTAGATTTGAACCACTGAGATTCAATCCTTACTTTCCAAATCCCATGCCTGATTTTGCAGATGAAAAAAAAAATTAGATTCAAAGAGGTTAAGTGATTTGAGCAAGCCAGTATCAGTACTGGGAAAGGAAGGGAGAGCTATGGGGTAGAGGACAAAGTCTTAGACTTGGTGTCAGGAAAATTGAGCTTACAGCATAGGTCTCAAGCTAGTCTTTTCTCTTTGAGCTTTGGTTTCTTTATATATAAGGGGAAGAAAATGAAACAAATCTTATATAATTATGGTGAGGACTAAGAGATTATGCACACAAATACTTTCTTTTTATTGATCCTGCTATAGAATGGAAAGGTTTTACCATTATTAGAAACTGACTCCTAGTTCAGAACACTCCATGAATATTTCATCCTTTTTATGACAATATTTGGCCATGTTATTTTCACGATTCTGATGCTAAAATCAGATGAAAGACACAGCATCAACTTGCTCAACACAAGATAACAATAGCCCAAGCCACTATTCAAAATACAGGAATGAATGAGTGTCATAATGGAAACATTGTCTCAGTAAGGCCAACATTTGTATTTTATTGTTTTCACTGCTTTTCTATGTTTCTGAATTCAAGAAGATTCTATTGTGCTTCTCTTATAATCTGAATGGTCTTCTTGTGAGTTTAAAGTAGTTTCTTTTACAAATTGATCATTAAATTGTATGAGCTTTAGAATCAAAGCTAGTGGTTCAATGGAGTCCTCAGAAATCCCGTATTGTGGGCATCTCTACTGATAAATAACTTATGGCAAAAGCAACTTCAACCAGGTTCTCCAATGATGGTTACTTGGCATGATATTATATTAGTAGCCATTACTATTAGAATATATGAGCCAAACCACCATATCATTTCCCTGCTTTTTTTTCTAAAGTGAATTTAAAATATTTCTGTAATTTAGAGCAGATAATATGAAATCTAGACACTTTTTTTTTAGTCATCCTCTCAAAATAGGCGCATCAAGTCTTCCTAGCTATTACATTCAACTGTGCAAACAGATTTTAAATGCATGCATATGAAATCTAATGACTTACTGGTGGACGTGAGTATTGAAAGGACTTAAAATGGGAATTAAGGGTCCAATCATTTAAAATTATTCCTTAGGTGTGGTTACAGCCTGTGATACACTTACACATGTATGACTTTGTAACAAGTGAATTGAGTCATTAAATGCTGTCATGGCACTCAAAAGCTATTCTCTAACCTATGCACAAGAAGTTTGAAGAAGGAGCATGTGGGGAGTAGTTTAGAGAACACGCCGAGTGAGCACACGGTTGGACAAAAGTGACTAAGGAACTTATAGGGGACAACTTTTCTGTTGCTTATAACTTGACTGCTGTTCCAACATTTTACTCTGAAAGAGGATGGGGGCTATGCATATTCTTTTGATATTTTTGCTAAATTGAAGATTAGTGAGTGTGGAGAACCAAGCTCCTTGGAATATGGGTTCCTAAGAGACAGCAATCTTTCCTCAGGCATGCCTTGACATTAAATATTAAGCAATCAACCCTTTGACTTCCATCACATAATTCTTACACTATCCAGAGGTTGAAATGAGAAGATTCTTTGGACCACTGTGTGTGTGTGGTGGAGTGGTATAGAAGGGAGGATTTTTACAGCAATTTCCCTGAAAAGTTAGTCTAAACTACAGTAGATAGTTCTTATATGATTTCCGATTGGCCTATATTTCCTGATATCTACCACAAAGTGTCCATACAACGTGGTATTGAAAATGTCATTGTTAGAGCATCATTTCTTTAATTTCCCTTTAAAGGGGAAATTTTCTAGGATGAGATAGCATTTTAAATTGTTGATTGTCATTTATACTTTGGTATTTTAGGTACTGGAGCCTGAAGAGACATTGATATCTAGAAGAACAAAAGGCAAAATGGCGTTAAAGATAGAGATTCTCCTTTATAATTTTATTCTGCAAAATGTTGTAATTTGACATTATTTCTCCTTTGCCTGCTGCCATAAACCTGTAATTAAATACCCATCTCATAGAGCCATCATGGAAATAAGTGAGATAATGCATGTAAAGCACCAAGCACAGAACTTAGCAAATAGTAAGTTCTCAGTAAATGTTAACTGTAGAAATCCCCTGGCTATTTACCAACCAATGGCAACTGTGAGTTAACTGTCTGTGCCTAATGAAGTTGAGAGAAAGAGAAAATAATACTTATTCTATGCATTAATGGGGTGCATTTTCGAAAGACCTTTGCAGCACTTTATGTTTAATTATTAAGGCATCATGTGAGGTCGGTAAGAGGAATTTCACTTTTAACCTACTAAAATAAACTAGGCGTTTTTGTTTTTGTTGTTGTTGTTGTTGTTTTTAAGGTCATAGAAAAAATCATTGGCAAAGTCTGCAGGTACTCAAGTCTTGTAACTTTAATTCAAATGGTCTATTATCTATGCTAAGCTACTCTATTGAGGTTTAAATATTGAAGGTATATGGACTTCTACTTCATGTCAATTTTATGAAAATAAACGACATTATAATACAATCAGATAAATGATTTTATGGACTGTTAGTATGAAAGTAATAGCAATAATAAATAGACTGGATTAACAGTCAAATCTAAGGAATATAATTTTATTTTTTTATTTTTGTTTTTATTTATTTTTTTTTTATTTTTTGAGACGGAGTCTGGCTCTGTCGCCTAGGCTGGAGTGCAGTGGCGCGATCTCGGCTCACTGCAAGCTCTGCCTCCGGGGTCCACGCCATTCTCCTGCCTCAGCCTCCCAAGTAGCTGGGACTACAGGCGCCCGCCACCACGCCCGGCTAATTTTTTGTACTCTTTTTTTAGTAGAGACGGGGTTTCACCGTGTTAGCCAAGATGGTCTCGATCTCCTGACCTGGTGATCCACCCATCTTGGCCTCCCAAAGTGCTGGGATTACAGGCGTGAGCCACCGCGCCTGGCCGGAATATAATTTTAAAAGGCAAAAATAAAAATAACACATTACCACTGTATCAAGGATTTGATGTAATCAAACACTGAAGTGGGGAATACTGCACGGTAAAGGAGAATAGGTATTAATCGTTTGGTTACTGTCACTTGAAATGCCTGATTTTATAGGAACCCTTATCTTATTTTTTTGTTTTTGTTTTGTTTTGTTTTGTTTTTTCAAGCATCATTATGCATAAATAGCATGTAGCCTGATTTAACAGAGTGGTCTCAGAAAGATGACTTTCTATTTTCCAACCATGATGTTTTACCATGGACAAACTGGACATAATGCCAACTTACTATCTCACTGTAGTAATGTCAGGTGATCTCAGGACTGGAAAGGTCACTACGACCAATCACTATATGGAGATTGGGCTTTTCAGAGCTATTTGTTAACTTAAAAAAATATTTTTCCCCCAGTTTTAGTTTTAGAGGAATGTGCAACACTAGATGGAAATTTTAGTAATGTTTTCCAAAGGTTAAATGTTCTAAATAATACTGCTAATTTTCGGGTAAGGACTTTGTGCAGACCAGTTGTTATGGATTTAGGACTGTAATGATAGCATCAAATCAGACAGTTAGTTCATTAATGTTCCTAGGCATTTGCCAATTACTACTCTTGAAAAAAAGAAGTATTTTCTAATCAAAGGGTCACTGCTTGAACCAGAATGCTTCCTATACAGGGAAACCCAATGAATTATCAATGTATTGGATCACATCATTCACTCACCATTTCACCAAAGTCTTTAGACATCGAGACCCACTCCAAGCTCAGATTTTACCATCTGATGCATTTTGTTCTTTTCCAAACATATTCATAACAGTTATAAAGTGCTACTTGTTTATTTTAATTTGTCACTGTCGTATTTCTTTAAGGCACGTTTTTTGTGACCGCAAAGTTAACAATCCTGGTTAAGAGTGAATAAAATGACTGATGAATTTCTGTGTTTGTTTTTGGCCTACTCAGTGAATCAACAATGTCATTTCAAAATAAATATATGGGTTATACTCACAAAGAGATACTGTATCTGCATATATCCTGAAAAAGGAGACACAATTAAAATGTCTTTTGCAAATCAAACCTCATCCTCGGTTTTAGCTAATTTTAACTGAAATGTTATCCAAATGCCTAGATGAAGCAACTGAGCAAAGTGCTTAAGATTTGATATTTTGTTGAAGAGCTAGTTCAGAAGGAAAAAATCTTTTTAGTTAGTGACATTATTTTCTACATGCCTATTGCATGTTCAGATTACTCTAACAAGGGCTTAAGGTAATACTATAATAAAACAATATTACTACATCAGTTACAAACTTTCAAAACACAATAAAAGTATACATTATTTTATAGTCCGCAAATTCAAAACCTGTATTGATTCATGTGGATGTTGGACTAAACTTTTCATGAAGAAAGGATTTGCCTGGAGAAACAGATGAACAGAATATGAATTTCAAATTCATTTTTACTATTTTCAAGAAATCATTTGTTCATTTCTAATTTAAAATACTTGACTATTCCAGCCTGGCGTGGTGGTCCATGCCTGTAATCCCAGCACTTTGGGAGGCCGAGGCGGGCGGATCACGAGGTCAGGAGATCGAGACCATCCTGGCTAACATGGCGAAACCCCGTCTCTACTAAAATACAAAAAAAAAAAAAAAAAAAAAAATTAGCCGGGCGTGGTGGCACATGCCTGTAGTCTCAGCTACTCGGGAGACTGAGGCAGGAGAATCGCTTGAACCCGAGAGGTGGAAGTTGCAGTGAGCCGAGATTGTGCCACTGCACTCCAGCCTGGGCGACAGAGCTAGTCAAAAAACAAACAAACAAAGAAAAAACTTGACTGTCCCTCCCTACTCCCCTAGAACTTTATATTATTTAAACTATCACTTTTATTTTGTTGCCTTCTGAATACTGTTTTCACAATTGTCTTCCTACTAGATCGTGAGCTCCTTGTCAACAGAGATCTGCTTTGTTTTTTATCTTTTATTTTAAATTTATAGTTAAAAATTATTGTGCTCACAATGTGCCAGACACAATCCTAAATGTTTTTACATTTATCATCTCCTTTTTAAGCTTAACAAAAAATTCTATCCAGTAGATTTGCAAGCTCTTTATTTTGCAGATAGGAAAATTGAAGTTTGAAGAAGTTACATGAAGAGCTGGTTTGAATCCTCAGCAGTGTGACCCTGGTGCCAAAGGGTCACATGCCAAAACTTTTATCCATGCTAACTTTCCCATGCTTTGCAGCCTGTCTTAATTGTTTGGGTACCACTTAGAGAAAAGGATGAGTTGAGAGAAAGGACAGCCTATTACAGCAGCAACCAGATAACAGCCACCCAAGGATACAGTAGGGGTCTTGTGTAGCCAAAAAGAATCTTATCCCCGTTTAACAGGTATTGAATCATCTTAATTCACTTGCAAACAGCTGCAGGTGGAGTAAACAAGAAGTATACATAACTCAGATGGACAAACCAAAGTCTTAGGATTAAAGTTGTTAGGATGCTAACAGAAGCATGAGGGGAATGAAGCGGACAATTTCCATTTCCCCTTACTCTCGAATATAAGAGGTAATAGGGACAGCTTTACCATTAGCATCTTCTAATCTTAGGCGTGCAAGTGGATAGATTGTTTAACAAGAGGTTGCTAGGCAGAGGTTCTCTAGGTCCCATTTTTGTTTTTAAAATCTTATATTTTATAATGTATTTTTTCTTGCAATGTGCTTTATTGTGCATTCGTTCATTTAACTTAATTGAATAAATAAATGAGAACATTTTATAGTTAGCACAAATATCGTATATGTGAGTTCTTTTAACATACTTGAATATCTTGTGTTCTTAATATGCATAATTAAGATTGCGAGGGGTAAAATTTTCTCTGTTAATTTTGTTTTTCTTTCTCTTATACTGTAATTAAAGATCAACGTAAAAGATCATGGGTTCTACATATGTGGGACTTGAGTTTCTCTATATTTCTTGTCTCAATGTTTTCAAGTGTCTATGGCTTTCGTTTAGTTTACTTCACTAAATAAAACTAAATATTCAATTATTTCACCTTATTTTTCCCATGCAAATGAATAAATTATTTTTTAAAATGAAAACATTTCTGCTTTAGAAACTTTGATATTCATAGTAGGTTAAGGGATCAATGTCTTGCTTTTAAAAATATACAATTTTACTCTTTCCATGATAAAATATCATTTGTGGGGAAGATATTTCTCTTTAATTATAAATCTTTACTGTTTCACAATATAAAATATAAATGAACATTTACATATAAATGTGCTTCTTTCTTAGTTTATAAAGACTCAGCATACTAGGAGGTGAACAACAAATAAAGACTCGTTTCTATTCGCCTCTACTTTATTCACATAAATGATTAAATGTGGAAGAACTGGAGACAGACTGTTCTGAGCGCCACTAGTAATGAACTGTGTAACTGGACAAATTATTCTTTCTGTGCCTCAACTTACTCATCTGCAATAACAGGCTGACAACTTTCAGGACCTCAGAACAAACGTTTGGGTAAATGCTAAGTAATTTTTAGTCCTCCTCTCCTCATCTTTTCTTAGGGCTCAAAGCTTTGGTTATTGATTTAAAATAGAATTACATAAGCAAAGCAAAATTTGTAATAGTTAATAAAAAAAAATATACTCCACTTGTGCAGCCTAATTTTATTGTTTTCATTTCTAGTTTAAGAAAAAAGTTTTGTCTTAGATTTGCCTTGGCTGGCCTCAAGCACATTCATTATCTCTCTCTTTAAGGAATTCTCACTAGAAAGCACTTATCCTTATAATTATGTAATTGCATTAGTGGGTTCTTTTGTAGCAAGGCTCTTTATAACTTCCCATAATTATAGCATATGCCTATTAATTATATAATCTTCTTTTAGAACCAATATTGATAGAAAATGCCTTTGATATCTTTTACATAAGAAACTTACTTTGTGAACTTACTCATAGTTATACAACCCTTTGGAACTCACTTTCTTCTCTGAACCTCAGTTACCCTATTTGTTAAATGAGAACATTTGAATTAGGTTAGACTCTTTAATTATTTTTTCAACTTCTAAACTTCTAAAATTTAATTATTCTATCAACTAATACACATCTGACAGCCTACTGGAAGCACGGCATTTTTCTGGTTGCCATATATACTTTTTTTTCAAGATTTACTATCTACATGTTACCTAAAGTAGTGGGAATCAAGCTTTTCGGCAAACCTGTTTAAAAACTGTCAGTATCATTTTGATCAAAATATTATCTGAGATTTAATAAAGAACTCTACTCATTCCCTCTCACCACCAGGCATTCAAAATAAGCCCAGTCTTAAATAAAGAGAAAATTTTCCCAGCTTCTCTTAGACTAGATTATTTTCAGAAGGATCATTGTTTTTATTTTGATATATTTTAGTGAGAGTAACTAATTCTTTTCAACTTGTGCTGTTTTGCTATTTTGAAGAACCAAATCTTTCATTTCGTTTCTTGTAATTTACCAACTGTTGTAAAAGAGGGGCAATTTTTGTTTCTACAGACACTTATCATCAAGTTCTAAACGTGCTTAAGGGCACCCTCAAATCAGATAGCAGAATGACTAATCTGAGGGCACTACTTCCCTGTTGTTTTATCAGTAAACTGTTTCCATAGGGGATTACCCTTCCCCCCACTTCACCAGATCTAATGTTGACCTATGAGAAAGATGGGGTAAAAGGACAGAGATGAAGGAAAGAAAATAGAAGGAAGAGAGGAAAATTTATCATTCAAATCTGGTTGTCAAAGTGTGTGTGTGTGTGTGTGTGTGTGTGTGTGATAAATCTGGAGTGACACCAGCTTTTCCCTAGTAATTGCTGGTTGCTGGAGGAAGGGGCTAGACACGCTGTTTAGCTAAAAAACTAGGAATAGGGTTTCCTTCACCATTAATCCTTTCACTCACATCTGCAATACCAAGGGGTTTAAATAAGCCAAACTGGTGTGGAAATTCTACATAGAATTATATTGCAATACAGTGTTTCATATAAATTGAATAAAGCAGTATACCTGAGACTGTCCTTGGCCTCACTGCCCATTCTCAGATCAGAAACACCCTCTGAGGCTTTATAAAATGTGGAGGTAAATAGAGCCCTATTAATTTGACATTTTAAGAATTAGAACCACCTTAAGCAGTCAAAAAAGAATAAATTGATCAGAGCCTGCTAGATCTGAAAGGGACCGCAGAGAACACTCATTCCATCTCTGCTATTTTATAGTGGACAGATATCAACAGAAGTTGAGTGGGTTGCCCAAGTTCACCCAGCTGATTAGTAGCAATGCCAGGACTTGAAACCAGCTTTCCTGGCTCCCATTTAGTGCTCTTTCTACCACTGGCTGCCTCATTGGCTTCTTCATTGCTATTCAGATTTGAGGTCTGAAGTGTCTCCTAAAATTTATTTTCCTAGATTTTTTTCTCAACTCCCCTTTCTATTTATGAAAGCTACACAAAAAGTTATTTGACCTTTACCTCCTAGGTGCTCCCTCTGTCAACAGAGTTTTCACATTTTAAATTAGATAATGTGGGTAAAGTTTGAGTGTCTAGGAGAATGTCTGTATAATTATAGTAGAAGGTGTTATTATAATAATTTGTGGAGAGGCAGCAACATGATTATTTGTTCATATTATTAAACTCATCATCAAAGTTCACATAAAGAAACAAATGTTCTTGTCTGTTTTATAGATAAGACTGATTCCAACTAAATTCATTTTACTCTAACTGCCCCTGCAAACAATCTCTCCAAAACACAAGTGGTACTTTTTCTTTCATCTTGCCTCAGCATTTAGTGCTGTGTTAAAACTACTTGAGGAATGTGAAGACCAAATTAACTGCACACACCCATAATATAAATACAACATTAGGAACCAAGATGAAAAATAGCTCACATAAAAACTTGGATTTTATCAAGCATCCTCACAATAACCACAGGCCCTTCCCAGATGGTCTCACTTAATGGTAAAAATTTTCTATTTATAGCGTCTACTTCTCTCTTAGGATATTTCAAACCATTCAGAATGAGATTTTTTTAATTGTAAGTAAGTGAAGTAGCTGATGTTTAATTACCAAACAAGGAGGTGTTTTGTGGGAAGATGCTTGGAGGATAAAGGATTATCTTGTTACAATAGAACCATTGATGCAGCTTTCATTTCAGTCAATCAGAGTTATAAATTATGTGGCAGAAAGATTCAAGATTTAGGGGTGAAATTAATCATATGAAGTCTGTGCCCCCACACTGATGCTGACATTTAATGAGTATGATTCATATAAAAACATGGTACATGATTTTTTTGATTAGGGAGAAAGTGCGTGGAATATTTCATTTTCCAATGAAAACATCTATGGATACTGCAATAATACACCTGATAAAATGACTCAAATATAAATATTGACTACATTTGTGTCTGTTACTTTCTGTCTTCCTTCTCCTCTCAGCCTCCTCTCTAAAGCCATTCTAGATGACAACCACCATGGCTGAAAATGTAAATCCTTGGATGAGTTAGACAAGTGAGATAAGTTATCACTTGAAATTTGTTTGAAGAAGTACTAGACAATGGAATCAAGAGCATTAAAATGATCTGGTTAATATCTGGTCTAATAAGTCAGCTTCTCTGTTTAACCAACTTTTCTCACACTTGGGTTACTATGTATGCCACATTGTTAACTGGAGTGGGGGAACCTGTGAAGGAACACATATTTCATAATTGCTGGTTTTCTCTCATAAAACTGCACATTCCCTGGATTCTGTATTTACAGGCATTTTGTTGCAATTGCATTTTCATCTTAATTAAGAAAAACCAGCAAACTGAGTTCCGCTACAAGAAGAGAAGGGGAGGAGAAGGGGAGGAGAACTTTTGTGTTATAGGGGATATAATAATGTAATGAAAACTCAGAGAACAATGGATTCTAGGCTTTGAAATCATTTCTTCCAGTCTTTTGAACACATTGTCTGCTCGCTTCATCTGAAATACTCAACCACTTCATTTATCTGGGCTTCACATGTAAGCTTATATGTCATTATCCTTAAAATGCCTTTTCTGACTGGATTAAATTCTCCCCTTGCATGCTTCAATAGTGTCCTAAGCTGAAACCTATCATAACATTTATCACACTGCATTGTAACATTGTTGAGTTTTTGTTATCATGATGGTCCCAAAACCTAGCATAGGGACTCACACAGAGGTGGAGCACACAATAAGTTGGCTACATAAACAAATAAACAAATAGATGAATGAATGAATGGAATGTGCCCAGACCTTTGAGAAAGCTTATCCCCTTATCTTGTGCTTTTTCCCCAGTAAAAATCAATGGATAATCATTTCATTGATGTGTTCCCAGTCATTTTTATTTTCAAAACAATTCATTGAGCAAAAACTTGTAAGTGCTACCAATTTTTCAAAACATCTTGCTTCTGTGTGGTTATCCTGTACTCACCATGCCGTATAGAATTAACCCAAACTCAGTATTTTGGAGGACTTTGGCTTCAAAATTGGCTGCTTAGTTTAACTATTTTATATATATATATATATATATATATATAGCAAAGAGTGACAGCTGTCTACCATTGAAATCAACTATTCCACTGATTAGTAAAACCATTTTGCTCTACAGGATACAAAAAGACATTTTGTTTCTCACGGGCCAGCATACTTGAAGTAGCATAATTGATGATAAAGATGGTATACAATTTTAAGTGGTCCTACTTGCGAATAAGTCAGTTATGTTTCTTTTCCAATTATCATCAGTGTTGTAAAGGTTGATTTCAATAAGTCCTTTAAAAAAAAAAATAATGACTCACGAATGTCCTAGAGACTAGATTATGCTGTGATGTGCCAATCTGAGCAATGTAATGTGTACAAATTTAAAACTGGTTTAGTTGGGTGTGTCTCACATTCATAAAAACTTAGTGTTACTCACCTGCTGAGCAATGAAATTAAGATGTTTAGTTTAAATGTCCTGTGATGGGAATTGGCCCGGGAGTTAGGTTTTAGTAAGGTATCTTCATTGAAAATAACAAGCTTCATCTTTTACCCACAATAACTTAAATTTTGTTTGAATATAGAAGTGAATATATATATATATAGAGAGAGAGAAAGGGATAAAGAGGGAGATAAAGAAGAAAATTGTCAATGTGTCTTCTTATGAAAATATCTCAGGATTTATAAAAATTCAAACTTTACCACTTCATCTAACCAAAAAATAATAGACAAGATTCACTATAACATTTTATTGGATTCATGACTTTCTACTTAGGGCATTGTTAAATCAGAACACAAGGGGGGAATTAGGTCAGGGCATTATATGTCAAATCACCAAACTAAAATATTTTAACACCTGAACCCAATGGCACAGATTGAAAACCCTAATTTATAAATAATGTGTAATGCCTCAGAGAGAAAAAATAGCATAATGAGTCTAAGTGAATAAATTTTATTATACAATACACTGGTATAGTCTACAGTTCTGTAAGGTTTAATTAGGGATATTAAATTGCTGTAAGAAAATGTAAATTCTTTCACAGAATTTAGATGTCTTCATCAAGGAGATTAAAATAATGATTTCTAAAACCTTGTGATGTGTATTTAACTTTAGACTTTATCTGTCTAGAAAATAATATGTGGAGGAAATCCAGAGAATAATAAATGTTCTCTCTGGCAAATTTCATACACACACACACATATATACACATATAAATGTATGTATGTATGTAGGTGTGTGTATATATATATATTTAGAGAGAGAGAGAGAGAAAGAGAGAGAATCTTGAAACAATACAGTTCTTTTACATTTGATTGTTCGTAACATAATTGATATGTGTGCACACCTACAGAAACGCATCTTGACATTTCTAATAAGCGAGGCATGAAAAATGTAATACTGTGGTCTTTCTTCAATGCTAAGCAGGGGTGTACTGACTCACAAAAATTACAATTTTGGGACAAACCATTCTGAAATGTTTTCGTGTGTGGACTTTCCTTATCTTTTTTGGTAATGTATCTAGAGTCAGTTAAGAGTTCATCGTAGGTGTTTTATTGACTGATTCGGTATCTCTATTTGGACTGTTTCTAGTTTGGCCCTGAGTAGAAGAGAATAGCTTGGTCTTAAGTAATCTGTCTATGTAAATATCAGAAAAGCCTCATGGATCATAAATGATTAGATACTTTATATTTCTCTCAGTTGTCTGCTCATACCAAGCACTGCTTAAAAGTTGTTGACTGAAGTTCCTCATTCGTACAAGTAAATATTGATCAAAATCCAGTTTTTGTTTGCCAAAAAAATGCAATTTAGAAACTTTCAAAATAGATCCCCTTGTTTTCTTCTGGGAGGCCAAATAAAAACATTTTAAATAAATGAATAGATGAATAAATGGAATGGAGGAAGAAAGACTGGTCCTCTCAAGAAAGATGTATGTCAGAGACAGCTGGTAGATTTGTGTCAGGATATCTCGTCACATCTTTCATTTTAAGTGTTAAGAGTGTACAGTAAATATCTATGAAATTCAAGAGGGCAGTGAGAGATGTGTATAAAATTAACATGAAATTCTACTTTGTATAAGTCCACCTACCTGAATATTTACCTTAAGTGATACTTCAGAACTGGAGGAAAGAGACTTGGTCATTATGGGTGATGCTGTAAAATGCCATGTAGATACTTCATAGCACAATAAAAAAAAAAAAAAAAATTTGTCAGTAAGAACAACAATGTAATGGCACAGCCAGCTCCACCTTAGCCGAAACCAACCCTAACCAGTTGGGGAGGTTCAAGAGAATGATCTCTGTTACAAAAGTTTATTTCAGTGTTATTTCTGCTGCTACATATTTTCTACTATAATTAGGGGAACCTCCCTGTTCCTCTGCATTTGCATTCTGATAATAGCCAACTGCAATTCTACTTCAAACTCCCTTATCTTTGTTAATCCTTTATAATAGGGCACTTTTTTTGGCATCGGAATAAAGGGATAGAAAGAGTCTAACCAAAAAAAAAATAAAAAATAAAGACTGAAAAACTTAACATAAAACATCCAATTCAAACACTACACCATAAAATGTTTCCACAGTAGGATATTTGTTCTACATAATCTCAGAGAACATAACATAACATGTATCCAGGAACATAGATGTTGCAAAACTTCCAGCAGTCTGTGTTGTACTTGAGAGCCCTAAAAACATTTTAGGGAGTATGGAAAAAAATATTTCTAGAGTCTGGATGGACACCTCTTTGTAAAATTCTATTGGAGACTTGATTTAGACTTACTTAGATGTTTCATATTTAAATATCTGCACTGAGCAATGCAGATGGAAATCAATAGCTGGATTTAGAAAGTCACAAGTTCTTACAGTGTTATGCATTACTGAGTACTCTTCTCACCCTTCCCACCTGTCATTACAAAGAAGGTTTGTAATTGTTTTAGTGGGGAGTCAGCTCCATGTTTTCTGATATTACTATTAATATTTGGAACACTACAGCTTTGAGAGTTCCGATTCTCACTGAATAAAAGGATGACTTTGAGGTCCTCTAGAATTACTCATAGGTTTTGGGAGAAGATGGTAAAATAACTGGTAGATTCAACAAGGAAAACATTGACTTATTCAAATAGACATGTTGGTGCTTATTAACAAAGCATACTAATTTATTGGCTGAATTTTTAATGTTTCTTTTGTATTTTGCAATGGATAGAAACAGATCCAACGAGGAGCTCAAAACTATAAATGTGCTTTCATTTTTCCACTTGTTTTCATTTGTTCCTTACCAAAATATTTATTGAACACTTACTATATATATATAGCACTCTGGTGAATGTTGTGATTCTCTGTGTTTACTGAGATTATGTTCTAGTAAGAGAGACAAAACTAGTTCAAACATAAATACACTACACACAGTGTGAGATAACTACCCTAAAAGAGTACTAACAAAAGCCACAAAATCAGAGATGATTTTTGTCCAAATAGAGTCAGATAGGGTTTATAAATGGTTGATCTAGGTATTAAAGGGTAAGCAGGATTTCAACAGAAAGGGAAAGAATAACACTTTAAGAGGGAGGAAATGGCATGAACAAAGTTGTAAAGACAGAAAAAATATCAGGAATGAATCAGGAGAAGATAAGTGGAACAGTTTAGCTTAGAGCATGTATTAAAGTACAGAGACATAAATCTGGAAAGTATGTCAGGACTATACAGAAAAGAAGAAGCTTTGTAGTGGACATTTATTGTTTAGGCCTATCCAGGATACATTCATTCCCTCTTTTGGAAATTCTAGCGATGAATAAACTTTTCTCTCACATGCATAGTCTTGATAGATATCTAATTAAAGTATCCTGCTCTCTCTAAGAGATGGACTTGTGATACAAGCTAGGTCATTTCAATGTTCTCCTGGACTTTAGTTTTTGAGCAGAGAGAAATAATGAGGAAAATAATTTCTTGATTTATCCATTTTCTCCTTCAACTTGGATCACTAGATCTCTCCTAGTTCTCTCCTAGTTTATGTTCTTTTTAAGTGTGGCTCTCTTCAGCTGGTCTTTCAATTCTGTGAGCTACCTTGTGTTCTTCCAATAATATTTTATTATTTTTTTCTTTTCTTTTTTGAGTTTTCAGTTAGCCAGTTGGTTTTGTTGCTTACACCAAAGAACCTGATTGAACCTTCAACGCAAGCCTGTTTTACTTTGATAAAAATTTGGAGAAAAAGTTAAGAAGAATAATGTTGTCAAGTTAGTGAACTACAAAAATATTCTGGAAACATTGTGTTAAATGGACTGGAAGGCAGAGAGACTGAAGTTTTAGAACCAGGGATTGAGGACACAGGCTATGGTGGTGACAGTAGCAATGAGAAGTAAGAAACATATAAGAGACATTTTTAAGAAGAAAGAAGTAACAGGTCTTAGAAACTGACTTCATGTTGACTTTTGAGGAGATTTTTTTAAAAGTCAGAGCTCTCTCAGAGATTTCAAAACTAAAGGACAGAGAGATGAATGAGAAGTCTATATGAGAGACTGAGGAAAAACAACTAATGAAATATGGTAAGAATCAGGGTTTTTCAACAGCATGTGAGCCAGTGGAGGAGAGATTGACTACTTGTAGAGGATAATCAAAAGTGTCAGAGGTTGTGGGAAAAACCTTCTAGAAATCAGGAAAGAAAAGAAAAAGTTCTCATAATCCTTCAGTTTAGCTAAAATCTCAGAAGAAGAGCAATTCTCATTGTTGACTGGAAGAAAAAGCCATTGAATATAGCATTATTTGTGACCCTCTAGAATAATGGTTCGTAAACAATTTTTGTTCCATGGGTCCTTTTAGCAGTCTTGTGAGGCCTACAGACTCTCTCTTACAATAATGTGTTTAAACGTGTTAAACCAAACATAAAGGAGCTTTAAAAGAAACCAATTATGTAGAATTTCAGTTATCAAAATATTTTAAACTTGATCAAATAGTAAAGCATATGCCATTTATTAATGTATTGAATAATAAGACAATACATTTATTTATTTTCTACTGCTAAAACACCTCTGATTTTTAATTTTATTTATTTCCATCATTCATTAGTTGTTGATAATGATGATGATGAAGGTGATAAGAAAGATTATTACTAACATTTGTTTTTCCAAATTTTTACTTTTTGTGGATACATAGTAGACGCATATATTTGTGAGGTACAAGAGATATATTGATACAGGCATACAAGGAATCACAGTCACCTCAGGGTAAGTGGAGGTATCCATCACCTCAGTCATTTACCCTTTCTTTCTGTTACAAGCAATCCAATTATACTCTTACTTATTTAAAAATGTACAATAAATTATTGTTGACTCTAGTTACCTGTGGTTCTATCAAACACTAGATATTATTCATTCTTTCTCACTATTTTTTTGTATCCATTAAGCATGTCCCCTTAAAACTCCCACTACCCTTCCCACCTTCTGGTAACCATCCTTTTACTCTCTATCTCCATGAGTTCAATTGTTTTATATTTAGCTCCCACAAATAAGTGAGAACATGTGATGTTTGTCTTTCTGTGCCTGGCTTATGTCATTTAACAAAATGACCTCCAGTTCCAACCATATTGTTGCAAATGACAGGATCTCATTCTTTTTTATGGCTGAATAGCATGCTATTGCGCATATGTACCACATTTTATTTACACATTCATTTGTTCATGCACACTTAGGTTGCTTCCAAATCTTGACTGTGAATAATGCTGCAATAAACATGGAAGTTCATATATACTTTCAATTTGCTGATTTCATTTATTTTGGGTATATACTTAGCAGTGGGATTACTGGATCATATAGTAGTTCTATTTTTAGTTTTCTGAGGAATCTCCAAACTGATTTTCGTAGTGGTTGTGTTAATTTACATTCCCATTAACAGCGTACAAGGTTTCCTCATATGGTTTGCCTCTGTGTCCCCACCCAAATCTCATCTTGAATTGTAATCCCCATAATCCCCATGCATCTGGGGAAGGATCTGGTGGGAGGTGATTGGATCATGGCAGCAGTTTCCCCCATGCTGTTCTTGTGATAGTGAGTGAGCTCTCATGAGATCTGATGGTTTATGACTGGCAGTTCCTCCTTCACACACTCTCTCTCTCCTGCCATCTTGTGAAGAAGGTGCCTGCTTCCCCTTCTGCCATGAGTTTAAGTTTCTTGAGGCCTCCCCAGCCACACAGAGCTGTGAGTCAATTAGGTCTCTTTTGTTTTATAAGTTACTCAGTTTTGGGTAGTATTTTTATAGCAGTGTGAAAACGGACTAATACAGTTCCCTTACCTCCACATCGTCACCAGCATTTGTTATTGCCTGGGTTTTGGATAAAAGCAATTTTAACTGGGGTGAGATGTTATCTTATTGTAGTTTTGATTTGCATTTCTCTGATGGTCAATGATATTGAGCATCTTTTAATACATCTATTTGCCATTTGTATATCTTCTTTTGAGAAATGTCTATTCAGATCTCTTCCCCTTTTCTAATCAAATTATTAAATGTATTATAAAATTTATTCCTACAGATCCGTTTGAGCCCTTATATATTATGCATATTAATTCCTTATCAGATGGATAAGGGATATCAGAGAAAAATATTTTCTTCTATTCTGTGGATTTTCTCTTCACTTTGTTGGTTGTCTCCTTTGCTGTGCAGAAGCTTTTTAACTTGATGTGATCCCATTTGTTGAATTTTGCTTTGGTTGCCTGTGCTTGTGCGGTATTACTCAAGAAATCTTTGCTCAGTGCAATGTCCTGGAGAGTTTCTCTAATGTACTCTTTTAGTAGTTACATACTTTAAGTCTTAGATTTAAGTCTTTAATGCACTTTGACCTGATATTTGTGTATAACAAGACATAGGGGTCTAGTGTCATTCTTCTGCATATGGATATCCAGTTTTTTCCAGCACCATTTGTTGAAGAGACAATTCTTTCTGCAATGCAGTTTCTTGGCAACTTTGTTGAAAATGAGTTCACTGTAGAGGTATGGATCTTTGTTCTAGGTTCTTCTGTTCCATTCATCTATCTGTCTATTTTTATACCAGGACCATCCTGTTTCAATTACTATACCTTTGTAGTATAATTTGTAGTCAGGTAATGTGACTTCTCCAGCTTTGCTCATTTTGCTCAGGACAGCTTTGGCTATTCTGGGTCTTCTGTGGTTCCATATAAATTTTATGATTGTTTTTTTCTATTTCTGTGAAGAATGTCATTGGCATTTTGATAGGGATTGCATTGAAATTTGTAGATTAGTTTGGGTAGTATGGACATTTTAACAATATTGATTCTACAATCTACAATCATGAAGTATCTTTCCATTTTTTCTGTCCTCTTTAATTTTTTTCGTCAGCTTTTTATTCTTTTTATTGTAGAACTCTTTTACTTCCTTGGTTAAGTTCACTCTTAGGTATTTTATTTGTAGCTACTGTAAATAGGATTACTTCTTAATTTCTTTTTTCAGATTGTTCACTGTTTGGTATATACAAATGTTATTGATTTTTGAATGTAGATTTTTTATTCTGTCACTTTACTGAATTTATCAGTTCAAATAGTTTTGGTGGAGTCTTTAGGTTCTTCCAAATACAAGATATCAGCATCTGCAAACAAGAATAATTTGACTTCCGCCTTCCCAAATTAAATGCCCTTTATATCTTTCCCTTGTTTGATTGCTCTAGCTAGAACTTCCAGTATTGTATTGAATAACAGTGGTGAAAGTGGGCATCTTGTCATGTTCCAGATCTCAGAGGAAAGACTTTCAATTATTCCTCATTCATTATGATACTGGTAATTTATCTGTCATATGTGGCTTTTATTGTGTTAAGGTATGTTCCTTCTGTCCCCAGTTTTGAGGGTTTTTAACATTAAGGAATGTTGAATTTTATCAAATGCTTTTTTAGCATCAACCAAAATGATGATTATTGTTTTTGTCCTTCATTCTGTTGCTAAGATGCACCACATTGATTGATTTGCATATGCTGAACTATCTTTGTACCCCTGGGATAAATTTCACTTGGTGGTAATGAATGATCTTTTTAATGTGTTGTTGAATTTGATTTGCCAGTATTTTGTTGAGGGCTTTTGCATCAATGTTCATCAGGTATATTGGCCTGTAGTTTTCCTTTCTTGATGTATCTTTGTCTGGTTTTGGTATCAGGGTAATACTGGGCCCATAGAATAAATTTAGAAGTTTTCCCTACTCCCTGATTTTTCAAAATAGTTTGCGTAGTATTGGTATTAGTTCTTTTTTAAATGTTTGGTAAAACTCAGCAGTGAACTCATCAGATTCCAGGATTTTCTTTGCTGAGAGAGGTTTTATTACAGCTTCCATCTCATTATTTGTTATCGGTGTGATCAGGTTTTGTATTTTTTCATTGTTCAATCTTAGTAGGCTGTATGTGTCTGGAAATTTTATTAGTTTTTTAGGTTTTCTTGTTTATTGACATATCATTGTTCATACTATCTGCTAATGATACTTTGAATTTCTGTGGTGTCAATTATAATGCCTCCTTTTTCATCTCTGACTTTATTTATTTGGGTCTTCTCTCTTTTTTCATATTTAGTCGGCTAAACGTTTGTCCATTTTGTTTACTTTTTCAGAAACAAACTTTTCGTTTTGTTGATCTTTTGTATTGAGTTCTTCATTTCAATTTCATTTATTTCTGTTCTGATCTTGATTATTTCTTTTTTTCTACTAATTTTGAGTTTGGTTTGCTCTTCCTTTTCTATTTCTTTAAGATGCACCATTTAGTTGTTTATTTAAAATTAGTTTAATATTATGATGTACCCACTTATTGTTATAAACTTTCCTCTTAGTAGCCCTTTGGCTGTATTCTATATGTTTTAGAATGTGGCGTTTCCATTATCGTTTGTTCAAGGAATGTTTTAATTTCCTTCTTAGTTTTTTCATTGGCCCACTTGTCATTCAGGAGCATCATGTTTTACTTCTATGTGTTCATATAGTTTACAAAATTATGCTTGTTATTTTTAAAAACCTTTTGCAATTATATTTTGGGTTATTTTAATTTTTAATTTTTGTGGGTACAATAGAAGGTATATATATATATATATTTATGTGGTACATGAGATGTTTTAATACAGGCATGCTATGGATTTTCAGTTTTATTTCATTGTGGTCAGAAATGATACTTGATGTTATTTTAATTTTTTTTCAAATTTTTTGAAATGAAAATGAAAATGCTTTGTGGCCTAACATATGAACTATCCTTGAGAATGATCCATGTGATGAGGAGAATGTGTATTCTGCAGCCGTTGGATAAAATGTTCCAAAAATATCTATTAGGTCCATTTGGTCCATAGTGCAGATTAAGTCTAATGTTTCCTTTTCTTTTTTTTTCTCTGGATGGTGAAAGTGAAGTGTTGAAGTCTCCACCTATTGTTGTATAGGGATTTATTACTCTCTTAAGGTCTAATACTATTTGCTTTATTTATTTGGGTTCTTCAGTGTTGGGTACATTTATATTTACAATTTGTATATCCTCTTGCTGGCTGAATGGAGCCTTTAACATTATAAGATGATCTTCTTTGTCTTTTTTAAAGTTTTCATCTCAAAATCTATTTTGTCTGATATGAGGATAGCTATTCCTGCTATTTTCTGGTTTTCATTTGCACGGTCTATCTTTTAACATCTCTTTATTTTCAGTCTATGCGTGTCTGTATAGGTGAAGTGTGTTTTTGGTAGGCAACAGATCTGAGTCTTGTCTTTTTATGCATTCAGCCACTCAATTTCTTTTTATTAGAGAGGTTAGTCCATTGAAATGTCAACTTCATTGTTGATAAGTTATTACATACTCCTTCCATTTTGTTACTTGTTTTCTGGTTATTTGTAGTCTTCTCTTGGTTTTTTCTCCTTCCTTCCAGTCTTCCTTTTTGTGAAGGTGATTTTCTCTGATGGTATATTTTAATTTGTTCCCCATTATTTTTGTGTAACTGTTGTAGGTCTTTTGAGGTTACCACGAAGCTTGGAAATAATATGACCCATTATTATAAACTGATGACAACTTAACACTGATTGCATAAACAAACTAACAAGCAAGCAAAGAAAAAACTACACTTTAACTTCATCCCCTCACTTTTTAACTTTTTGCTCTTTCTATTTATATCTTATTGTACTACCTATGTCCTAAAAAGCAGTTGTAATTATTTTTGATGGGTTCATCTTTTATTCTTTTTATTGAAGGTATGAGTACTTTGCACATCACAATTGCAGTGTTCTGTAATTTTCTGTGTACTTGCTATTAGCAGTGAGTTTTGTACCTTCAGATGATTTCTTCTTGCTCATTAACACCCCTTTCTTCCAGAATGAAGAACTCCCTTTAGTATTTATTGTAGGATATGTCTGGTGTTGGTGAAATCCCTTAGCTTCTGTTTGCCTGGAAAAAATATTTCTCCTTCATGTTTGAAGGATATTTTCGCCAGATATACTATTCTAGAGTAAAAGGGTTTTTTCCCCCCTTTCAGCACTTTAAACACCTTGTGCCACTCTCTCCTGGGCTATAAGATTTCCAATGAAGAGTCTGCTGCCAGACATATTAGGGCTCCATTGCATGTTGTTTCTTTTTTCTTGCTGTCTTGCTGCTTCTAGGATTCTTTATTTATCTTTAACTTTGGGGAGTTTGATTATTAAATGTCCTGATGTCATCTTCTTGGGGTTAAATCTGCTTGGTATTCCATAACCTTCTTGTACTTGGATATTGATATCATTCTCTAGGTTTGGAAAGTTTTCGGTTATTATCCCTTCGAATAAGTTTTCTACCTCTATCTTTTTGTCTGCCTTCTCTTTAAAGCCAATAACTCTTAGATTTTCTTCTTAGAGGTGGTTTTCTAGATCTGGTAGGTATGCATCATTTGTTAATATTCTCTCTTTTGTCTCCTTCAACCGTGTATTTTTAAATATCCGTTATTCAAGCTTAATAATTCTTTTGCTTGATCGCTCCTGCAATTAAGAGACTCTGATGCATTCTTCAGCATGTCAGTTACATTTTTCAACTTCAGAATTTCTGCGTGATTCTTTTTTACTATTTCAATCTGTTAAATTTATCTAATAGGATGCTTAATTCCTTCTGTGTTATCTTGAATTTCATTGAGTGTCCTTAAAATAGCTGTTTTGAATTATCTGTCTGAATGATCACATATCTTTTTCTCCAGGGTTGGTCCCTGGTGCTTTGTTCAGTTCATTCAGTGACGTCAAGTTTTCCTGGATGGTCTAGATGTTTGTAGGTGTTCATCACTGTGTGGGCATTGAAGAGTTAAGTATTTCTTGAAATCTTCACAGTCTAGGTTGGTTTGTACTTGTCCTTCTAGGGGAGGCTTTCCAAGTATTTGAAGAGACTTGAGTGTTGTGATCTAAGACTTTGGTCACTGCAGCCATATCTGCATTAGGGGGCACCCCAAGCCCAGTAATGCTGTGGCTCTAAAATACTCATAGAGCTACTGCCTTGGTGGTCTTGGGTAAGATCCAGACAAATTTCCTGCATTTCTAGGCAAAGACTCATTTTCTTCCCTTTCTTTTAAATGAATGAATTGTCTCTTTCTGTACTGAGCTGCCTGTAGCTAGGGGAAGGGTGACACAAGCACCTCTGTTGGATGACTACCACTGGGAATGTGCTGGGTCACACCCAAAGTCAACACATTAGTGGGTCCTACCCAAGGCCCACCGTAACCAGTCACTGGCTACCACCTATGTTCATGTAAGGCCCTATAACTTCTACAATGAGGAGGTGGTGAAGCCAGAAAGGCTTGTCTTTCCTTTCAGGGTGGCAAGTTTCTGCTTTCCCCTGACAAGTTCAGAGATGCTGTCCGGGAGCCAGGGCCTGGATTCAAAAACCTTAGGAATCTACCTGGTGTTCTATTTTACTATGGTTGAGTTGGCACCCAAGCCACAAGTCAAGGTTCTTCCCACTCTTTCCTCCCATTTTCATAAGCAGAGCAGTCACTTCCTATGGTCACCATCTCCCCAGGCCTGTGGCAAACACTGCCTGGTTATCACCAGTATTTCCTTAAGGTGCAAGGGCTCTTCAGTCATTTTGTGGTGAATGCTGCCAGGTCTGGGACTCTCCTTTCAGGACTGTGGACTCCCATCTGGCCCAACATAGGTCCATAAATGTCATTTAAGGGTAAAGCCCTGGAATCCTGAATCCCGAGGACCCACTTCATACTCTTCCCCATTGTGGCTGTGCTGGTAGTCAAGCTGCAAGATAAAGTCCCCTTCATATTTTACTTTGCTTTTATCAAGAAGGAGTCTCTCCTTGTATCTACAACCACTACAGCTGGGAATGTGCTGGGTCATATCTGAATCCAGCATGTCTCGGATTCTTATCCAAGGCCCATGGCAACTACTTCCTTGGTACTCCTACTGATTATTCAGGGACCAAGGGCTTTTTAATCAACAGGTAATAAATACTATTAGGACTGGGTCTTTTTTTTCAAGGCAGCAGGTTTTCTTCTGATCCAGAGTGTGTCTAGATATGTCATCCAGGTGCTAGGGCTTGGAAAGGGGACCTCATGACTTTGCCCAGTGCTCCACCTTACTGTGGCTGATCTGGCATTTTGGTGACAAGATAAAGCTTCCAGTTCTATTTCCTGTCTTCTGCTCAAGCAGAAGGAAGGATTCTCTCTTGTAGCAATGAGCTGAACTTCCTGAGGTTGGGGCAGGGGTGGTGGTGCAAGCACTCTCCTGGCCACCCCAGCTAGTGTCCCACTAGGTCACAAGTCCATTGAACCAAACACTATACCAGGACTTGCCCACTGATTGCTATTCTTATGACCTAGACTGCCTCTCTAGTTTATTTAGGACCCCAGAGCACTTTAGCCTTCATTGGTGGGACTTGCCAGAACTCAGGCTCTGACCACTGAATGGATGAATCCCCTCTGGCTAGGGCTGCTCTAAATGTTCCATCCATGGGTGCCAGCTGAGTTCTGCATGGTGTTGCTTTCTGCTGTGACAGGACATCACTGAATTTCAATGCAAAGTCCTCTAGTCACTGCATTCTCCCCGACTCAAGCACACAGATTGTCTCTGCATGCCATGAGGCCACTGCTGGAGGATGGGGGAGGCATGACTTCAGCAATTGAAGTGTTTCTTTCCTAATTTCTTCAGTGCCTCTTTTGTTGATATGAAGTTAAAACTAGGTACTGTAACCATACACCTGATTTTTTTTTTTTCATGAAGATGCTCTTTTGTGTGGACAATTGTTTAATTTGGTGTTCTTGTTGGGAGGATAATCAGTGAAGTGAAGACTTCTATTCAGCCATTTTGCTATGCCCCCAAGGGCTATCAACAATAAAAATCAGAGTAGAAAGAAATAAAATAAAGACCAGAAAAATAATAGAAAAGATCAATGAAATTAAGAGCTGATTTTTTGAAAAGATAAGAAAAATCAACAAATTTTTGCCTAAATGAAGAGAGAAGATTCAAGTAAATAATAAAATCAGAAATGAAAGAAGAGACATTACAAATGATATGACATTAATATAAAAAGTCATAAGAGGATATTATGAAAAATTACATACCAAAAAATGAATAACCTATTAGAAATGGATAAATTCCTGGGCATATACAACTATGAATATTAAATTATGAAAAATAGAATATTTGAATGAACCTATAATGAATAAGAAAATTAAACCAATAATAATAAGTCATGTATCAAAGAAAAGTCCAGTATCTTATGGCTTCACTGCTGAATTCTATCAAATATTTAAAAAAGAACTTATACCAATTTGTTTCAAAGTGTTATGAAAAGTGGAAGAGGAGAGAATACTTCCAAACTTGTTTTATAAAACTACCATTGCCCTGATATGAAAGCCAAACAGGACAGTACAAAAAGACAGGAAAAGAAAAGAAAAGAATAGAAGAGAAGAGAAGAGAAGAGAAGAGAAGAGAAGAGAAGAGAAGAGAAGAGAAGAGAAAAGAAGAGAAGAGAAGAGAAAAGAAGAGAAAAGAAGAGAAGAGAAGAGAAGAGAAGAGGAGAAGAGAAGAGAAGGGAAGAGAAAGCAAAGTAAAGCAAGCAAAGCAAGCAAAGCAAAGAAAACTACAGAGCAATACCCCTGATAAAAACAGAGGCAAAAATTCTCAACAAAATACTAGCAAGCAAAATTCAACAGCACATTAAAGAGATCATTCACCATGATCCAATGATATTCCTCCCTGGGATGAAAAGATGGCTCCACATGTGCAAATCAATAAATACAATACATCACATTAACAGAATAAAGGAAAAAAACCATATGCTCATTGCAATTGATGCAGAAAAAGTATTTGACAAAATTTAACATCCTTTCAAAATGGAAACCGGCAAAAATTAAGTATAAACGTTCTGCAACAAAATAAAGGCCATGTATGAGAAACCCACAGCTAACCTCATACCTAATGGGAACAGTTGGAAGTTTTTTCTTTAAGATCTGGAATAAGAAAAGGATACTCACTCTTGCTATGTCTATGCAACAGAGTATTGGAAGTCCAAGCCAGAGCTATTAAGCAAGACAAAGAAATAAAGGACATGCAAACTGGAATGGAAGAAGTTAAGTTACCCCTGTTTGCAGGTGACATAATCTTACATATAGAAAACCCTGAAGAATTCACCAAAAAACTGTTAGAACTAATAAAAGGATTCCAGTTGCAAGATACAAAATCAACATGAAAAAATCAGTAGGATTTCTATACACTGATAATAAACTACCTCAAAAAGAAATCAATAAAACAATCCCATTTATAATATTTATGAAAAATTACTTAGGAAGAAACTTAACCAAGGAAGTGAAACATCTCTACACTGAAAACTATATACCATTGACGAAAGAAATTGAAGACACTAATAAATGGAAAGATATCCCACATTCATGGATTGGAGGAGTCAAGACTGTTAAAATGTCCATATTATCCAAGCAATCTACAGATTTGATGCAATCACTATAAAAACATAAAGGTATCCTTCATAGAAATAAAACATCCTAAACTTCATGTGGAACCATAAAAGACCCTGAATATCCACAGCATTGAACAGCGACAAGAAAAAAAACCCAAGAGTTGTCACACTACATTACTTCAAAATATACTACAAAGCTATAGTAACAAAAACAGCATGGTACTGGCATAGAAACAGACACAGAGACCACTGGAGCAGAATAGAGAGCCCAGAAATAAATCTACACATTTACAGCCAACCAATTTTCCACAAAGGTGTCAAGAACACACATTGGGGAAAGAACAGTCTCTTTAATAACGGCTGTTGGAACAACTGTATATCTACATGTAGGAGAATGAAACTAGACCCTTATCTTACATCATGTACAAAAATCAACTCAAAATGGATTAAATACTAAAATATAAAAGCCAAAATTATAAAACTTCTAGAAGAAAACATAGGAGAAAAACTACATGACATTAGTCATATTAATGATTTTTTGGATATAACACTGAAAGCACAGGAAATAAAAACAAAAATAAACACGTTAAACTACATCAAACTAAAATGCTCTACAAGGCCAAGAAAGCAATTAATAAAGTAGAAAGACAATCTATAGGATAAGAGAATATATTTGCAAACCATACCTCTGATAAAGAGTTAATATACAAGTTATATAAAGAACTTAAACAATTCACTAGCAAGAAAACAATCCAGTTTTAAAATGGGCAAAGGACCTGAATAGATATTTCTCAAAAGAAGACATACAAATTTCCAAGAGGTATATGAAAAAACACTGAACATCACTGATCATAAAGGAAATGCAGTTTAAATCCACAAGGAGATATCACCTCACAACTGTTAGAATGGCCATTGTCAAAAAGACAAAAGATAAATGTTGACGAAGAGGTGGAGAAAAAGGAGCATTTGAAAACTGTTGGTGGGAATATTAGTCAATACAGTCCTTATGGAAAACACTAAGTTCCTCAAAAAACTAAAAATAGAACTATCATCTGATCTTGCAATCTCATTACTGGGTATATATCAAAAGGAAATGAAATCAGTATGCCAATTAGATATTTGCACTCTCATGTTCATTGCAGCATTATTCACTATGTCTACCAATGAACGAATAGATAAAGAAAATGTGGCATAAATACACAATGGAATACTATTCCGCTATAAAAGAAGAAAAACCTGCCTTTTCTGACAACATGAATGAACCCAGAGGACATTAAGTTAAGTGAAGTAAGCCAGGTACAGAAATGTAAATACTGCATGATCTCACTTGTATGTGGAATATAAAATATTAGATCATAGAATTATAGAGTGGTGGCTATGATGGGCTGGAGTATTTGAAGGGGGGTGTTGTGGAGATATTAGCTAAAGGATAAAAAAATCTCAGAAGGAATAAGTTCAAAAAATTGTACATCATGATGACTACAGTTAATAAAAATATTCTTGAAAAATGCTAAGAGCAGTTCTTAAGTGTTCTCATCACAAAAATGATAACTATGTGAGTTAATACATATGTTAACTAGCTAGATTTAGTCATTCCACACTGCATATATACATGAAACACTATGTTGTACATAAAAACACGTACAATTTTGTTCACCAATTAAAAACTAAAATAAAAATAAATAAAATACAATATGGAAAATTTTAAATCAGGCTTTATTTTTCGAAAGACATGTCAGTGTCAAGATCATTGTTACTTGAATAAATATACTTAGTAAAAACATTAAACTCTGGATTTGTCTTTGAGTCACCTCCTGACATGTATTGATCAATGATCAATTACAGGTAGAGAATATCAGAAGGAAACTTATGCCTGGGTAACCAATGTGATAACATATGACTTCATTGTTTGGTGGCTGAACAACAAGTAGATGCAAAGATGCTGAATAGTTAGCTGTCTATGTGGCATAAGTCTCTGTAGACAGGAAGACTGAAATAACGTAGTCTAATAACTATCATAACTCTAAAGTTCAGATGTATATAAATAACACTTTAAAACATCTGTAATGACAGTTATGTGATATAAAAATATCTGCAATTTCTATTGTTGACAGAGTCACAAGTACTGCTAATCCTATTGTGGTTTGTTGTTTATTATCATAATATAAGGTAATGTCAAATTTTAGTTAGGTTAGTGAAAATTGAGATTTAATTTTTTTCTGATGTACATTCTGAGAATCCTCCATTGCTGTGGGCTGATGCCTGGTTATGAACCCTGCTTAAAGTGTACTTTCAGTTGCATAGAGAGAATGCAAGCAAAATGAAGTGGAATCATAGCCAAACTGCAAAACTGGGCTAAAGAGCACAATTCAAGAAAGACTGAAAGGGGAAACACCTCTTCCTCTGGTGTAGAAAAGAAAGAGGAGAAGATGGTTTTCTATATATTTAGAAGATGAAATGTTCATTTTCCTGCAGTGTCCTTTGCAAAGAAGTCTTCTTTCTTTATGAGATGTCCTTTAAAATCAGCTTTAGAAAAAGATTGTGCATAATTGATTATTTTGTGTCACACTAGCACTTTAAAATAATATCATTCTTATATAATAGCTTTTTAAAAGTCTCATTTTTATCATTAAAAATGAACATCAGACTTTTCCCTAATACTTACAGTGCAGCAAGACCTTTTAAACTCAGATGCTGCTTACTTTCCAAGAATGGCATTTTCTCCTACAGCTGTTCTTTCCTCATGATATATTTCTGTTTCCCACATATATCAAGTTTTGCTCATGTGAGCTTTCCTTGATTTATAAATGCTATTTTTGTATTTTTCTATTAAAGACTCTTTGATTATTAGAATTTTCATATCACATTCTAAAATAACACCATAATCTATTACCATCTCATACAATCCTTATGACAAATACTTTTATAATGGTAATGGACCATCTTCAAAAAGGATCGACGTCTTGCAAAATTTGGTTCAAATTTGGCTATTTCTAATAAGCCTTATGTGAAAAATCCCTCTAATTCCTCTGCTCAATTGACAGAGATGAAATGGATTTACAGCATTGATGATTAGATGTTTGAAGAGGGGAATGAGAGCTCACTTTCTTGCCATTTATTCCATTCACCTAGGTTTTAACCTCACTATGCAGCATAAGTAGTAGTTTCTAGAACATTGTTTTTGCTGTGATATTTATCTTTTATTGAAAATAAATACAATGTTGACTTTTTCATACTAAAAGAGTAGAGTACAGGCTTTTAGTTTTCTGAAAAATTTTTTTTTCTGAGAATTACCCTTGCTCTGATAATTCTCTTTGAAGTTGTTAAACCTAAGACACTGCCTAATTACAGATAATCTTCTCAGAGGGCTGGAATAAATGTTTGGTTGGATTTACGTAATACGTATTATTATTTGAGGAGGCTGACTCCTAGAGGGCAGCACTCTTGTTGTGTTTTAAGTCATCTTAACCCTTCAGAGCCAGTATTTTCATCAACGTATGTTTATTGCACATACACTTAGCGTAGATTACTATGTTAGGCAAAATGGGGCTACAGACCACAAATAAGGAATGGCCCTTGCCCTTGAGGAGCTTATAGCTCATAGAAATGACACCTGTCACTGTTGGTTTTTACTTTCCATTACTCTCTCATGTCCTAAAACATCTCAGTGCTGCCCTTCCTAATACAGGCCAGAGCCAACAATTTATACAAACAAAGGATGTTACAAATTTTGCTTTTGTAATGCTATTTTCTGTCAAAGGCACCTGCCATTACTGCTTTGTTAGGAGTAGGGCTGGCACATACTGGGCCAGCCCTGGCTTTTCCAGCGAAACTTTTATCCCGGGCATAAACCAGGTATCAGTTACAATTGTTACATTCTCTACTTGTTATTTCAGTTTCAAAATGTGAGGCTCTGCCCAGCATCAGCTTTAGTTTAATAAACAATGCGCTTAGGATTTATTGTCTTATGGTTAAGAAAAGATGAGACATCATTTCATAACTAATGTGGTATCTAAATTGTGACTCGACTACATGAGAATGTTATGTCTTCTCATCTCCACCCATGTTTAACTATATGCCCAAGTGTGCACAGGAACACGGAGGCCAAGATGAAATTTTGTATTTTTTGCATTTCTATTTTACTTAGGCTCATTGAACCAGCTTAAACTTATAATCTACATTAAAATGGCCCTTACGTAAAATGTTCCCCTAAGAACAAAAAATAAAGTCTTTATTTCTTCTATCCCCTTTCACCAATTAAACCCAGCTCAAGAGCAGCTTCATTAAAGACATTGTGGTAGTTTTCTTTAACACCATTTGCTTTGGTTAAATTCTGTTTTGCATTTCAGAGACAGTAAGAGACAGTATTGCTTGCTGCAGTGTTGTCGTAAGATTTTATAACACTGGTTGATGATTGCAAAGATTTCTTTCCATGAAGGACAGACACTCATGTGTAAATAATTAACATCCAATAAAATATCCAGTCTATACTAAGCATGCCTACCTCTTCAAAGTCTTGGACAAGCAGAAGATTTACCTTTTAGATTTGACATATATAAAACCTATAATTCATCATAGGGGTTATTTTCTGATCTTAAACTATAGCTATTTCAAACTCTAGATTAGCTATTTGGATATACTTGTTTTTGTATAGATTCCATTTCTCCCATATCCTATTAGTATTTGAGGTTCTTGTTTAAAACACAAACATACAGTATCAAAACATCTCATGTACAGCTGGGCGCGGTGGCTCATGCCTGTAATCCCAGCACTTTGGGAAGACGAGGTGGGTGGATCACGAGGTCAGGAGATTGAGACCATCCTGGCTAACATGGTGAAACCATATATCTACTAAAAATACAAAAATTAGCCGGGCTTCCTTCAGTCCCAGCTACTCGGGAGGCTGAAGCAGGAGAATCGCTTGAACCCAGGAGGCAGAGATTGCAGTGAGCCGAGATCACGCCACTGCACTCCAGCCTGGGTGACAGAGTGAGACTCTGTCTCCAAACAAACAAACAAAAATCTCATGCACCTCATAAATATATTATGTGCCTACAAAATTTAAAATTCAAAAATTTTAAAATACAAACATAAAAATCAATAATCTCAAACTCTTTCAGGGGATTATCCACTAATAACATCCATAAATATCTATAAATGAGATAATAGGTATAAAACAGCTATTGACAAGAGTGGCATACAGTAGGTACCCTAATATATTTATTCCCTCTCTTTCTTTAATGAGGGGCCCCATAGTATAAGCAATTATTATCTATATTTACAAATGAAAGTAAAAAAATAAGTTTAAGGTGCTATATTAAATGGAAAGGCTTATCAAAATGAGTCCAGGTAAAAATGTGCTTTTTACTTCTTTCTTCACTTTCCCTTTTCAAAAATTTTCACATTAATAGTGTAATGATAATATTTAACGAGAATGTGCTTCCTTTGATATTCATGTTGAAACAATGACATTCAGCTATTTTTTCTGTTTAAAAATGCACCGACCAGAAATGTAAATTCTTACTATTATTATTTTTAACACTTAGGGTGAATAATTATCTACTGAAGTCTGGCAATTTTCACAGTTCTTAACACCTGGCCAAAACAGTATAGTGTCTGCACTAAGCTCCACATGACAGCAATTGGGCTAAATTTTATTCCCTCTGGGTTACATTTCATTGTGAACTTTCAGAGAATAAACAGATTCATAATACTACGAAATAAATGAGACTTTACCACTTTAAACACAATAGTCAGTTGTGCATGTTTGTAAAAATTATGACCTTCGATTCTGATAGAATACTCACATGAAATATTACACAGTTTCTAATAACAGGAAGAATTGTATAGATAATTCACTCCATTACATGTTATAATTTAGGGCAATTTCAAGATCTGATCTGGAACCAGAGGTTTTAGGTAAAGGAGTTAGAGGAACACAAGATCCAAAAAATCCTGTATTCTAATTAAATCATTATAGTGGTTTCGATAATGGTGAACTGAAATAAACGATACACCACACCTCTAAAATGCCTGATGCTTGTCATATAGGCTCAGTGGATTATTCACAAAAGTGTCTGAGAGTAGAGCTTACATTTTCCAAATAATTCAAAATGCTTAGGAAGAAAATATGGCATTCTCCCCAGTTTTAGAAATTTTTATGCTTCTGTTTACCAGTATAAAGAAAAGTCTTAGGGTCCCATGGATGCTAACAAATTATGTCCTTATGGCTCCTCTTATTATGTGAAAAAAAGCTTTAGTGATTTCTCACAAAATAAGGTGAGCTATAGAATCTAAATATCTTTGAGTGCCTAAACTTGTTTGCTTAAAAATTGAATCAGTGAAACTGAAACCGTCTTTGCAAAGATTATAACAGAAAATTATTATAATGGAAGAGATCTAACCTAACCCACTCCGTCTTGCTTCTAATCTCCAAGCTATCCTTGTTCACTCCTAGGCATAGATCAAACTAACTTTGGGAGGAACTTAGTTTATGGTTTAGCTTTCATACAAAGACTATAAGAGGCCTTTTGCAAAACAAACCCTCTTCCTGACTGGGGACTAGACTGCCTTTGCAGGACTAACAAATTAGCCACAAGATTAGAAATTATGGTTTAGCAATCATGTAACTAGAGGCTACAAGATTCTAATCCTTCTCCCTCAAATTTCTTTTGGGGATAATATCACTATTGTAAAACCCAAAATCAGTGTTTGAGATATTTTGCAACCTCAACACTCAATGGATCAACTGGCACCACCCACATCGATAAACTGGCTCACTTGGGTCTTGTGGCCCCAACCCAAGAACTGACTCAGCTAGCTTCCTCTCCCGATGATTTCATCTCTGACCCAACCAATCAGCACTCCCAATTCAATGGCCCCCCTGCCCACTAAGTTATCCTTAAAATCTCTGGTCCCCAAATTCTTGAGAGACTGCTTTGAGTAATAATAAAACTGGTCTGCCACACGGCCAGCTCAGCACGAGTTACTCTTTCTGTATTGCAATCCCGTCTTGGTAAATCGACTCGGTATAAGCAGCGGGCAAGGTGAGGCCATTGGGCAGTTACAAAACAACTGGTCTTTGGCAGAGGACTAACTAGTTGATTTGAATAAACTGTATAAACTCATTCTCTCATTTTTCTTCTGAAAATGAGTATATATTTGCAGATAGGCACAAATCTACTTATAATTTTTTTTGTGTACCTTATTAAGACACGGACAGGATTTTGATAGACTATCATTATTTTAAAAGGTATATGCTTTAAACATTGGCTTTTTAAAGGCTTCACTGGATTATTTTGACATGATTCGCAATCTACTACTTCCATGAAGCCACGTTATTTTAGTTCTTTCTAGGGAGGACAAAAACAGTTTAACATTTAAATGCTAACAAACACTGCAACAAAACAATAAGCCATGTAGTGTCTCTCCACTTCCCCCGGTCTGGTCCAACTCAGATGCCCCCAGGATCATATGTGTATAATTTTAGAACTGCTTTGGGAAATTCAGTTTCCAAGAATAAGAATAAAAATAAAGTGGGAAGAATGAGACAAGTTATGACTTATGACCTTATTATAATATATCTCTGCCAAAAATATTTTCAGAAGCACAATCACTTCATTTCTATTGTTACATTATCACACAAACTAAGTGCATTCTAAATCTCAAAGTTTTTGTTTTTGTTTTTGTTTTCTCATGTGGTTCATTTCCATGTAAATCTCATAATTTTTAAAGTTTGCTCCTAGGAATAACAATATAACAAACAGGCTACCTTTTTGGTAGACATTTAACATAAAAAATAACTTGTTTATTTCTCAGGGCAGCACAAAACTGCCAAGGTTTGTGACCCACATGTGTTATTTCTTCTATTCAGAGCAATGCTAATGATTTGAATGTACCCTTTTCAATATGCCACATAATATCCTTTTGGGATTTACTTGAGCAATATTCTATGGGCTCTTTTCTCTATAAAGAGTCAGGAGTGTTCATTTAGATCCATGTTTTATCTGAAAAGTATTTTCATGGCATTTCCACGTATAAAACAACGCTGAAGTCAGAGAAAAGAGATTTGGTGTGGCACAGTTTGTTGCACTTCAAGTTAGAAATGTAGACGTTTTAACAAATTAATTTAGTCTTTTAACCTTAACTCCTTTTAGAATCCTAAAGCTTTGGACATTTGTTCAAGCCTTGACTCATTCATTTATCCTTTCATTTTTTAGTAAATTTAAGGGCGAAAATTATTTTGTTAGAAAATCACTAGCACCATCTACTGTTGCTTTTTGGAACTACCTCAAAATCCTTTTTTAAAAATTGTATCTACATATTTGAATTTTAAATATTTTTATCCTTTATTATAGATATAGAAGGTACATGTATGGATTTGTTTCACAAGTATGTTGCACTTAGGTATTGAGCATAGTACCCAATCGATAGTTTTTAAACCCATTCCTCCCCTCCTCTCTCTAGGAATCTGCAGTGTCTATTGTTCCTGTGTTTATGTCCGTAGGTGTTCAATGCTTAGCTATCACTTACAAGTAAAAACATGCAGTATTTGGTTTTCAGTTTCTGCATTAATTTCCTTAGGATTATGGTCTCTAGTTCTATCCATGTTGTTGCAAAGGACATGGTTTCATTTTTTTTTATGGCTGCATAGTATTCCATGATGCATACATACCACACTTTCTTTATCCAATGCACCTAGGTTGATTCCATGTCTTTGCTATCATGAATAGTGCAGGAATAAAAATGAAAGTGCGTGTGTCTTTTTGGTATGATGATATATTTTCCTTTGGGTATATACCTAGTAATAGGATTGCTGGGTCAAATGGTAATTCCGTTTTCAGTTCTTTAAGAAATCTCCAAACTGCTTTCCACAGTGGCTAAACAAATTTTTATTCCCAACAGCAGTGTATAAGCATTCCCTTTTCTCTGTAGCTTCACCAGCATCTGTTGCTTTTTGAATTTTTAATAATAGCCATTCTGACTGGTGTGAGATGCTATTTCATTGTATTTTGCATTTGTCTTTTGATGTTTGTTGGCCACATACCTGGCTTCTTTTGAAAAGTGTCTGTTTATGTACTTTGCCCATTTTTAATGGGGTTATTTGGTTTTGCTATTGATTTGTTGGAGTTCCTTATAGATTCTGGATATTAGACCTTTGTAGGATGCATAGTTTGTGAATATTTTCTTTCATTCAATAAATTTTCTATTTACTCTATTGATAGTTTTTTTTTTTTTTTTTCTGTGAAGGAACTCTTTAGTTTAATTAAGACCTACTTGTCAAGTTTTGTTTTTTGTAATTGCTTTTAAGAACTTAGCCAAAAATTCATTGCTAAGACTGATGTAAAGAAGGGTTCCTAGGTTTACTTCTAGGATTATTAACGATATTGATGCATCCAATCTATAAGCATGAGATGTTTTTTCATTTATTTATGTCATCTCTGTTTTTTTTTTCTTTTCAGCTGTCTTCTGTCATTCTCCTTATAGAGATATTTCACTTCCTTGGGTAGCTGTATTCCTAGGTATATATATATATATACACACATATATATATACCAATTGAAAAATGATTGCAAGAGATTTGGAATTTATAATAATTGAAACAGATTTAGAATCTTACCAAACAAAATTTAAATGCTAAATATTATTATTTGTGCCTTCGAAGTCTGAGTGGGTAAAAACTAGCTATGTATTTGGACATTAGGATTTAGGTAAAAAGAAATAAGTGATAAAATATAAGTGATAAAAACATTATCACTATCCTCAGGAGTCCTAAGGAAGGAAATAAAATCACATTCTCAAAAACCATATAAATGTAATTTTCTGAAGTGGTTTTGAGATTCATGGATGTCATGGACAAGCAAACTGTCTCCCCAAGTTTAGGAACCAACATAAGGTTGCCAGCTTTTTATTTTGCTTATTGAAACCATTAAAATTTTAGTTCACTTTTATGATAATTTCACACACATAAAACTAACACAATTTTAGAATAAAAGGCAGTCTATTAAAAACTGTAATACACGCTGAGGCCTGCTGTAACGTGGAGGGTGGGAAGAGGGAGAGGATCAGCAAAAATACCCAATGGATACTAGGCTTAATACCTGGGTGATGAAATGATCTATATAACGAACTCCTATGACACACGTTTGCCTATGTAAAAATGTAATACATTTAGTGTTATGAAAAATTCAATGTTGTTTTTATTTTTCTCATTTGTCTGGAATGGCACTGGTTTAAATAATAAACTGTTATCTGGAAGCAACAATTTTATAGTATTCCAGATGAAGACTAGATAATGAAGTTGCAAGAAGAAAAGGAGTAGGCTATGGTATTTTAAAGTATTTTAAAGGTATTATACAGAGAGAATGACTTGCACCGTGTGTTGGTGGGAGGGTGCTATGGAATTAATTAGTTCTCATTCACAACATTTTTTTTCCTGTGACTTAGAAAATTTGGCATCAATTGAGATCTAGAAATACATAAAGAAAACAAATGGCATTGAGAGTTTTATTGATTACAGGAAGTATTATCACAAAACAAAGGGCATATTAATAAAGTGATTTATGGGAAAATATTATGTGACTTAGGAGAAATTAAAATGTATATTCAGTTATGCCAAAAATATCCTGAACTAAATAAGTTCTTCTTTGCTTTTTATTGACACAATTAAAATTTCTGTCAAAGGAAACAAGCATTTCCATGTGGTTTCATTATGTGCTCTAACTAGACTTTCTCTAAATCTTCTGGCATCACTGGACCGTATTCTAATCAGATTTTGTTACGCTATGTTAAATCTGTGATTCTTTTTAATGCCCTAAATATTTGATAACATAAAAAAGATATTTAAATAAAGAAGGAATAGTAGCTACCCTAGAGAAAAATAATTATGAAGAAGGCATAGGATAAAAATATTTGCCAAAAAGTCTAATCACTACATGATTTCTAATACATATTTCCAAATGAAGTAATCCACTTCCTATGAAATACCAAAATATGTTCCCATGGCAAGCAGTCTGAGTTTGGGGTTTGGCACAAGTAAATTATTTCTCTCCTTACAGTTATTAATAATTAGTACATGCAGAATGGTTGCAAATTTCCAATTTTCATGGACCTAATAGCATCAAAATTATAAATTATAGGTTTGGAAAAAAACTTGATGAAAGCAAGAAAGCTGATGAGTTAGGGGAAATAATACAGTTCCAGTTGAATAACCAATTCTGAATTAAGAGGAAATAATGAGACAATCTTGACTGATAGACGCTTCTTGTATCAATGGGGCATGGTTGAAAGGAATATTCACTTATAAATAATCACGATTTGTTAAATACTATCTGGTTTTGGAAGAGACCTTCAGAGCAGAACATCAAAAAAGAGTAATTCTTAGATTAGGAATCCCATAATCACACCATTATATTTATGTTCAAATTTACAAATGAGCATTATTTTTAAAAAATATGTACCCAGTTTCAGATCTCGAGTTTTCAATTGTATAGTGGCACACAGAGAGGATTTTGATAAGACTCCAAGACTGTTTGGGATTAGTCTGTCCATCTTCCTCTTGACTAACTTGATAAAGAATATAATAATTTCTGCCAAGGAGGTGAGATTAAAAAGAATAAATGGAGAGGAGACTTTTTACTGTGAGCCAAGCAGAAAGGTAGTAAAGGAGTTCCTGTTGTCATTTTTTTTTTAATTTCTTATTTTTTGTTAACACGACAAAACAGGTAAGAATATAACAATTTGGTCAGGGAATTCCCCATATTAAATGAGTATGTGTTAAGTGAAATTGTGGTTGTTAGGCTGCCTGGTGTATGGTGTGATGTGAGGAATTTGAGAAGGTTTCTCATTCTTTAACTCTTTCCTTTCCTGAAGACTTCCTGTTGGTACCTAAAATTAAATCATTAACAAATTATTCCTTTAATTAACTAAAGTTCCTGGAGAGTCCTTTCAAATATTAATTTTATGTACTGCTCCTGAGTAAGTGGTAATGCTAACAATATGAATTAATTTTGCCAGTTGTGAAAAGACATGATATTGTAAATAGTAAGTAGCAATGGAGTAGGTGGGGCTAGGGACTTGAAAAGGAGGAAACAACCCACAAAAAGAAGGAAGACAAAAACAAAATTACATTTCTTACTATTTTACAATTTGGCCTAGGGACAGTTCTTGGTACTAGGTAAACTTCTTAGTGGATTAGTTAAATTAGACAGAATGCATGAGGCGATGATATAAAAACAAACAAAAACTAATTTTATCTTCATATTTTCTTTATCTTGCGCCAGGTCTTTACCAATTTATTTGATGTAAAATTTGCTGAGTAGAGTAAGAAGCTTTCCTAGTTGATACAAGTTAGTTGATTTGAAAAAGTGGATATTTAACATTAATGAAAATACTTTGCAATTGGCAGAGAAATCATTGTTCACCTTTTGACGTGCTTGCTAGACAATTTTGGAACCAAGCCTTACGCTACTTTTTCAGAGAATATTTCACTTCAGAAACAAGATCTGAAGAGTTGGAAATAGCAAGTGGTTTTCACTGGGAAATCCTAATTGGTATCTGTCAATTCTGACCTGCTGCTGAAAGACATAAAATGTCAATTTCCATTTCAGCTGAGATAGGCTTCTTATCAGTAACTTTTAGAGCATTAAGTGGCTCTAATACAAGTGGCATTATTTGAATCTGGTGGCAAAAGAGATCCTGTCTTTCTCATCCCCTTATTAACCCCACTTCCACCTGCCACTATTCAGGAACGTCCACCCTGCAAAGAAATTTAAATTTACGTGCAGTTCCTGAAACTTCAAGGACTAAAACTAGGAGTTGCACTCCAACGAGAGAAACAAAGTAAGCAGAGGATTTAAGATATTGACTGGGGACAAAATCATGAAGGAAACTAATTAAGCAAGTCTGTTAACAAATAAGTTGAGAAAATTTAAGACCAGAGACAGACGCAGACAGGATTCCAGAGATAGAAAGGCAGAAATCCTAAGTGACTGGGATCATGGTCAGAACCCAAAGCTGCGATTCAAATGCCAGAGTCTAGGAAACAAAGCAGCTTAGATAACTGAGACAAATTTGCCAACTGATTATGACTAACTTTTCACCAACATCAGTGACTGTGGAAAGGGAGAAAACGGACTTATACTATATAGTATATGAATTTTAAAATGCATGGGTTTGAGAATAGTAAAAAATGACAATGGGCTTGCAACACTTTTAGAGATCGTGGAACATAGGAATATTCAATAAACATTAGCTATCATTATGCTGTAGAATAGATTTAAGAGTTTTTAAGAGAGCAGGGTTCTTCTATGGTTCTATTTCTGGCATTAGGCCACACATATACATTTATGGCAAAGACCATTCACAGTTTGAGAATGTTGCTTACCAAATAACCAATGAATAGTCAATGTCTAGCAAGTAGTTATGGAAACAGTGAAGATTCATATTCCTGCTCACCTTGGGAGTGGTTATCTTATTTTACAGGTTCTTAAATTTCTGAGGAGAGAGAATTTAAGGCAGATAACTTTAGAGTAGTGATTCCTAAACTGGCTATTTGAGAATCCTACAAGGAGTTTTGTTTTTGTTCGTACCATTTTAACCATTTTTTTTTTTTTCGAGGCTGAGTCTCGCTCTGTCAGCCAGGCTGGAGTACAGTGGTGCAATCTCGGCTCACTGCAACATCTGCCTCCCGGGTTCAAGAAATTCTCCTTGTCTCAGCCTCCTGAGTGGCTGGGACCACAGGCGCCTACCACCTCGCCCGGATAATTTTTGCTTTTTTTTTTTTTTTTTTTTTTAATAGAGGCGGGGTTTCACCATATTGGTCAGGCTGGTCTCGAATCCCTGACCTCAAGTGATCCACCCACTTCCTCCTCCCAAAGTACTGGGATTACAGGTGTGAGCCACCGCACCCGGCCCATTTTAACCATTTTTAAGTGCCCAGTTCAAGTTAAGTACATTTACATTGTTATACAACCATCACCACTATCTATCTTCAGAACTTTTTTATCCTCCTCAAATACAACTCTATACCCATTAAACAGTAACTTCCCATTTTCCCCCACCTCAGCCCATGGCAACTACCGTTCTACTTTTTGTCTCTGAATTTGACTAATCTAAGTACTTCAGATAAGTGAAATCATACAGTAATTGTCATTTTGTAGTGATCTTATTTAACGTAGCATAATGTCTTTCAAGGTTCATCCATGTCGTAGCATATGTGAGAATTTCTTTCCTATTTAAGGCATATACACTATAGATAGAATATTTGGTTTATTCATTCATCTCTGTATAAACAATTGAATTGCTTTCACCTTTTGGCTATTGTGAATAATGCTGCTGTGAACATGAAAGTACAAATATCTATCCAAGTCCCTACTTTCATTTTTTTTTTTTAGTAGATACCCAGAGTGGGTATATAATTTATATCCACTAAAAATAATTCTATTTTGAATTTTTGAGGCACCACTATACTGTTTTCTGTAGTGTCTCCAGCATTTTATATTCACTCCAGCGGTACACGAATATTACAATTTGTCCATACTTCATTAACATTTATTATTTTCTAGTTTTCTATTTATAATAGTTATTCTAGTGGGTGTGCAGTGGCATTTGAATGTGGTTTTGAATTGCATTAATACTAATGATTAGTGATGTTGAGCATCTTCTCATGTGTTTGTTAGCCATTTTTGTATCTTCTCTGGAAAAATGCCTAAGTTCTTCGTCCATTTTTGAAATTAGGTTGTTTTCTATTTTTGAGTTGTAGAAATTCTTTATATTCTAGATATTAACCTCTTAACATATATATAATTTGGAAATGCTTTCGCTCATGATCTTGGTGGTTTTTTCACCCTATTGATTGTTTCCTTTGATGCACAGAAGTTTTACATTTTAATGTAGTCCAATTTATACTTTCATGTTGTTGTCTACATTTTTATTGTTGTATCCAAGAAATCACTGCCAAATCCGTTGTTGTGAAGCTTTTCATTTATGCTGCTTCTGAGAGGGCTATTGTTATAGAGCTTACATTTAGGTCTTTTGATAAAGTTCGACTTAATATTTTTATAAATTTAGTTTTGCACATGTATATCAAGTTTTTCCAGGACCATTTGAGAAAGTCTGGTTTTCCTTATTGAATGGTCTTTGCATTGGTGTAAAAAATCATTTGATCATATATGTGAGGGTTTATTTCTGGAACCTCTCTTCAGTTACATTAGATTATACGTTGGTATATATGCCAGTACCATACTCTTTTGATTACTATAGCTTTATGGTAAGTTTTGAAATTAGAAAATGTGCTTCCTTCAACTTTGTTCTTTGTCATGATTGTTTTGGTCATTCAGGGTCCTTTGAGATTTCATATGAATTTTAGGATGAATTTTGTTATTTATGCAAAAACATCTTAGGGATTTTGATTTTGTTAGGGATTGCAATGAATATGTAGACCACTTTGGGTAGTTTCAAAATCTTGACAATATTAAGTGTTTCAATCAAATGGAAAGATGTTCTTCTATTTATTTGTATCTTCTTTAATTTCTTTTAGCAACATTTTATACTTTTCAGTGTAAGAGTCTTCACCTTGTTGCTTTAAATTTGTACATAAGTATTTTATTCATTTCATATCATTATAAATGGCATGGTTTTATTAAATTATTTTGCAGGTTGTTCATTGTTAACACATAGAAACACAGCTGTTTTTGCATGTTTTTTTTTTAATCCTACAATTTTGCTGAATTCATTTATTACTTCCAATTGTTTGGAGTAGAATCTTTAGGGCTTTCTACATATAAGATTATGTCATCTGCAAACAAAGATAATTTTACTTTTTTCTGTCCAGTTTGGAGGCTTTTTATATATTTTATTCTTATTTGATCTGGCTAGCACTTCCAATACTACGTTGAATAGAAGTGGCTAAATCAGACATTCTTGCCTTGTTCCTAATTTAAGATAAAACATTTTCGGTCTTTCACCATTTAATATGATGTTAGCTGTAGGTTTTTCATATATGGCCCTTGTTATGTTGAGATAATTTCCTTTAATTCCTAGTTAGTTGAGGTTTTTTTTCTATCATGAAAAGGTGTTCAATTTTGTCAAATGCTTTCCCTGTACTCATTGAGATAATCATGTATTTATTAATAAATGTATTCTGCTAATGTATTGCACTATATCGATTGTTTTTTGTATAGTCAACCGTCCTTGTGTTCCAGGAGTAAATCCCACTTGGTAATAGAGTATAATCCTTTTAATATGTTGTTGAATATGAGTTACCAGTGTTTTGTTGAGAGTTTTTGCATCAACATTCATAAGGGATATTGGTCCATAGTTTTCTTTTCATGTAGTGAATTTGTCTGGCTTTGTTACCAGGGTAAGACTGGTGTCATAGAGTGAGTTTGGAAGAATTATTTGCTCTCTGATTTTTGGAACAGTTTGAGGTATATTGATTTTAATTCTTCTTTTAATTGTTGATACAGTTTATGAGAGAAGCCATCTGGTCCTAGGCCTTTTTTCTTTCTATGAGTTTTTTAAATTAGTGTTTTTATCTTCATACTACTTACAAGTATATTAAGATTTACTGTTTCTTCTTGACATGATTCAGTTTTGATGGATTGCATGTTTCTAGAAATGTGTTCATTTCATTTAGAGGATCCAACTTGTTACTGTACAATTGCTCATAAAACTCTAATTTTTTTATTTCTATAAAATTAGTAGTTATGTCCCCCTTCTCCTTTCTGATTTTAAGTATTTGAGTCCTCTCTCTTTTTCTTTGTCAATTTGGCTAAACGTTTGTCAATTTTGTTGATCTTTTCAAATAACAAATTCTTGATTTCGTTGACTTTCTCTATTGTTTGTCTGTACTCTGTTTTGTGTATTTCTGCTCTAATATTTATTATTTATCTTCTTCTTCTAGCTTTGTTTAGTTTGTTCTTCTTATAGTTCTTAAGACATAAAGTTAGATTGTTAAATTGAGATATTCCTTCATTTTTAATGAAAGCATTTGCAGCTATAAATTTCCCTCTCAGCACTGCTTTCATTACATCCCATAAGTTTTGGTATGTTTTGTTTTCATTGTCATTTGTCTCTGAGCATTATCTAATTTTACTTTTTATTTTTTCTTTGACTCATTTGTTATTTGAGTGTGTTGATTAATTTCTACATTTGCGTATTTTCCAATTCTCCCTCTGTTATTCGTTTCTAGTTTCATTCCACTGGGAATGAAAAGGTACTTTGTATTATTTCAGTCATTTTAATTTTATGAAGACTTGTTTTATGGCATAACACATCATCTTTCTTGGAGAATATTCTATGTGTAAGTAATATATATGCAGAAAAATATATGTTCTACTCTTCTTAGGTGGAATGTTATGTATATGTCTGTTAGATCTGATAGGTCTATGCTGTTCAAGTTTTCTATTTCCTTGTTAATCTTCCGTCTGATTGTTTTATCCTTTATTGAAATTGAGGTACTGGTCTCCAACTATTATTGTAAAACTGTCTATTTCTCCCTTTAATTCTGTCAAGGCTTTCCACATATATTTAGGAGTTCTGGTGATTTGTGCATATATGTTTACAATTTAGATATCTTATTGGTGGATGATTTTTTTTTTTTTACTTTTCTTTTTTATTATTATTATTATACTTTAAGTTCTAGGGTACATGTGCATAACGTGCAGGTTTGTTACATATGTATACCTGTGCCATGTTGCTGTGCTGCACCCATCAACTCGTCAGCACCCATCAACTCGTCATTTATACTGTGTACAACTCCCAAATGCAATCCCCCTCCCCTCTCCTAAGGATAGGGCCCTGTGTGTGATGTTCTCCTGAGTCCAAGTGGATCTCATTGTTCAGTTCCCTACCCAAGGAGTGAGAACACAAGTGTGTTTGGTTTCTTAGCCTGTGATAGTTTGCTAAGAACAGATGGTTTCCCAGCTGCATCCATGTCCCCAAGGACATAAACTCATCCTTTTTATGGCTGTATAGCATTCCATGGTGCATATGTGCCACATTTTCTTAATCCAGTCTGTCACTGATGGACATTTGGGTTGATTCCCAAGTCTCTTTACATTGTGGGATTAGTGCTACAATAAACACACATGTGCATGTGTCTTTATAGCAGCATGATTTATAATCCCTGGTATATACCCAGTAATGGGATGGTTGGGTCATATGGTATCTTAGTTCTAGACCCCATTAAACCCACAAATTGCCTCCACAAATGGGCCGAACCAAATACAACCCAAATCCCAAACAAGCCGTCCTACTCACCAACTTCCTCTCCAGCACCTTGTTGCTGTTTCCTTCTGACTTTTAATGGATTGCTATATTCTAGTTCCTGGTGGATGGTATCTCATTGTGGTTTTGAGATTTTGCATTTCTCTGATGCCAGTGATGATGAGTATTTTTTCATGTGTGTCTGTTAGCCGTAATGAAACGCCCTTGAGAAGCAGTCTGATGTTCTATATCCTTTTTGGCTTCACTTTTGATGGTTGTTTGCTCTTTTCCTTTGTAAATGTGTTTGAGTTCTTTAGGTTCTTGGATATTAGCTCTTTGCTTCAGATTGTAAAATTACATTTTTATTTATATAAACCCACAGCCAAAATCATACTGAATGGGCAAAACTGGAAAAATTCCCTTTGAAAAACTGGCACAAGATAGGATGTCCCTCTCCTCATCACTCTATTCAACATATGTTGGAAGTTCCATAAAGAATCAGGTGTTATAAGAAATCAAGGGTATTCAAAGAAGTTAAAGGTGTCAAACCGTCCCCCTGGTGGCATTGCAGCATGATTGTACATTTAGAAAACCCTACTTCGTCTCCAGCCCAAAAATCCTTAAGTTGATAAGCAACTTCCAGCAAAGTCTCAGGATACAAAATTAATGCAAAATCACAAGCATTCGTATACACCCAGTAACAGACAAATAGAGAGCCAAAATCAAGGAATGAACTTCCCATCTACAATTGGCTTCAAAGAGAATACCTAGGAATCCAACTTTACATGGATGTAAACGACCTCTTCAAGGAGAATCATAAAACCACTGTCTAGTGAAGAAGAGGGCGACAAACAAATGGAAGAACATACCATGCCTATGGATAGGGAAGAGAATCTCAATGTCGTGAAGATGGGCTATACTAGCTCCGGTTATTTAGAGGATCTAATGCTATCCCGATTGGTGCTACTGATGAGTTTCTTCACAGAATTGAAAACTGCTTTTAAAGTCTATATGGAACCAAAAGAGCCTTACATCTCCGCTATTAATAAATCCTAAGTCAAAAGAACAAAGCTGGAGGCATCACGCTACCTGACTCTCAAACCATATACTGCTGCCAGGCAACGCCGCCTGTCCTGTCCATTTACAACTCGCCCTAAACGCTGTTCCGCATCCCCGTGAAACAACAACTCTCAACAATCCATAGCTATCTGATCTTTTGATAAACTTGAAATAAGAAATAGTGGATTCCCTGAGTTTAATAAATGGTGTTGAAAATTAAGTAGCTTATATAGAAGTTGAAATTGGATTCTTTCTACCCTTTCTTACGAAAAATTAATTCGGTGATGGATTAGAGACTTAAATGTTAGACTCTAATACCATAAAAACCCTAGAGAAACCTAGGTAATACCATTCAGACATAGGCATGGGTAAAGACTTCACAGTTCAAAACACCAAAAAGCAACGGCAAAGCCAAATTGACAAATGGGATCTAATTAAACTAAAAAGCTTCTGCACAGCAAAAAAGAAACTAACTCACCCAGAGCGAACAACAGCAAACCCACAGAACAGGTGGATGATTATTATACAGTGTTCTTCTTGTCCTTGTACAGTTTTTGGTTCAAAACTCCCAATACAATCCCACAACAACACAACCCAACCCCACCCTGTCGTCATCTCTTTCCTCGACACTCTCACCTCAAACCCACACACACACAAAACCCAAAGCTGAGTCTCCCATATGACAAATATACAGTTGATCCCCACTTAACCCACCCCACCAACCCATGTCCCTGGGACACAGATCAACCGGGAGAACCCATCCACCACAACCCAAAACCCATATGGGAGGACTGACATTAAGTATTTTGGGGTTTTGTTTTCTTTTTTTGAGATGGGGTCTCACTCTGTAACCCAGGCTTGAGTGCAGTGGAGCAATCTTGGCTAACTGCAACCTCCACCTCCCAGGTCAAGTGATCCTCCCACCTTAGCCTCCCAAGTAGCTGGGACCACAGGCATGTGCCACCACATCTGACTAATTTTCATTGTATTTTTGGTAAAGACAGGGTTTCACCATATTGTCTAGGCTGGTCTTGAACTCCTGAGCACAGGTGATCCACCCACCTCGGCCTACCAAACTGCTAGAATTACAGGCATGAGCCACCACACCAAGCCTATTTTTTTTTTTTTTTTAATTTTTACTTTAAGTTCCAGGATACATGTGCAGAACCTGCAGGTTTGTTACATAGGCATACGTGGGGCATGGTGGTTTGCTACACCTATTGAGCCATCCTCTAAGTTCCCTCCCCTCATCCCCCACCCACCAACAGGCCCTAATGTGTGTTGTTCCCCTCCCTGTGTCCATGTGTTCTCATTGTTCAACTCCCACTTATGAGTGAGAACATGCAGTGTTTGGTTTTTTGTTCCTGTGTTAGTTTGCTGAAGATGATGGCTTCCAGCTTTGTTTATGTCCCTGAAAGGGACAGGATCTCATTCCTTTTTGTGGTTGTGTAGTATTCCATGGTGTATATGTACCACATTTTCTTTATCCAGTCTATTGTTGATGGGCATTTGGGCTGGTTCCATGACTACACTATTGTAAATAGTGCTGCAATAAACATACATGTGCATTATCTTTATAGTATAATGACTTATATTCCTTTGGATATATAACCAGTAATGGCATTGCTGGGTCAAATGATATTTCTGGATCTAGATCCCTGAGGAATTGCTATACTGTATTCCACAATGGTTGAACTAATTTACACTCCCACCAACAGTGTAAAAGCATTCCTACCTCCACAGCCTCACCAGCATCTATTGTTTCTTGACTTTTTAATAATCGCCATTCTGAATGGTGTGAGATGATATCTCATTGTGGTTTTGATTTGCATTTCTCTAATGATCAGTGACGTCGAGCTTGTTTTCATATGTTTGTTGGCTGTGAAAATGTCTTCTTTTAAGAAGTGTCTGTTCGTATCCTTTGCCCCTCCCTTTTTTTATGGGGTTGTTTGTTTTTTTCTTGTAAATATGTTTAAGTTCCTTGTCAATTCTGGATATTAGCCCTTTGTCAGATGGGTAGATTGCAAACACTTTATCCCATTCTGTAGCTTGCCTGTTCACTCTGATGATAATTTCTTTTGCTGTGCAGAAGCTCTTTAGTTTAATTAGATCTCATTTGTCAATTTTGGATTTTGTGCCAATTGCTTTTGGAATTTGTATCATGAAATCTTTGCCCATGCCTATGTCCTGACTGGTATTGCCTAGGTTTTCTTCTAGGGTTTTTATGGTTTTGGGGTTTTATACTTAAGTCTTTAATCCATCTTGAGTTAATTTTTGTATAACCTGTAGGGAAGAGGTCTGGATTCCTGAATAGGAGATCCTTTCCCCATTGCTTGTTTCTGTCAGGTTTGTAGAAGATCAGATAGCTATAGATTTGTGATGTTATTTCTGAGGTCTCTGTTCTGTTCCATTAGTCCATATGTCTGTTCTGATACTAGTACCATGCTGTTTTGGTTACTGTAGCCTTGTAGTATACTTTGAAGTCAGGTAGCATGATGCCTCCAGCTTTGTTCTTTTTCTTAGGATTGTCTTGGCTATATGGGCTCTTTTTTGTTTCCATATGAAATTTAAAGTTTTTTTTTTTCCAATTCTGTGAAAAATGTCAATGATTGTTTGATTGGAATAGGATTCAACTTATAAATTACTTTGGGAACTATGGCAATTTTTGTGATATCGATATGGATAAGAAGAATCGATATCCATGAGGATGGAGTGTTTTTCCAGTTGTCTATGTGCTCTTATTTCCTTAAGCAGTGGTTTGTAGTTCTTCTTGAAAAGGTCTTTCACATCTTTTGTTAGCTCTACTCCTAGGTATTTTCTTCTCTTTATGGCGATGTGAATGGGAGTTCATTCATGATTTGGCTCCCTGCTTGTCTGTTGTTGGTGTGAATGAATGTCTTTGAGTTTTGCACATTGATTTTGTATCCGAGGACATTGCTGAAGTTGCTTATTAGTTTGAGGAGTTTTGGGGCTGAGATGATGGGGTTTTCTAAATATAGAATCATGTTGTCTGCAAACAGAGACAATCTGACTTCATGTCTTCCTATTTGAATGTGTTTTATTTCCTTCTGTTGCCTGATTGCCCTGGCTAGAACATCCAGTACTATATTGAATAGGAGTGGTAAAAGAGGGCATCCTTGTCTTGTATCACTTTTCAAAGGGAATGCTTCCAGCTTTTGCCCATTCAATATGATATTGGCTGTGGGTTTGTCATAAATAGCTATTATTATTTTGAAAAGTGGTCCATCAAGGTTTAGTTTATTGAGAGTTTTTAACAGGAAGGAGTTGAATTTTGTCAAAGGCTTTTTCTGCATCTATTGAGATAATTATGTGGTTTTTAATCTTTGGTTCTGTTTATGCAATGGATTACATTTGTTGATTTGCATGTGTTGAACTAGCCTCGCATCTCAGGGATGAAGCTGATTTGATCATAATGGATAAGTTTTTTAATGTGTTGCTGGATTCGGTTTGCCAGTATTTTACTCTAAATGTTTACATTAATGTTCATCAGGTATATTGGCCTGAAGTTTTCTTTTTTTGTTGTGTCTTTTACCAGTTTTGGTATCAGAATGATGCTGGCTTCATAAATTAGCCAGGGAAGAGTCCCTCCTTTTCAATTGTTTGGAATAGTTTCAGAAATAATTGTACTAGCTCCTCTTTGTACCTCTGGTAGAATTTGGCTGTGAATCAGTCTGGTCCTGGGGTTTTTTTGTTGGTAGGCTAGTAATTGCTGCCTCAATTTCAGAACTTGTTATTGGTCCATTCAGGGATTCGACTTCTTCCTGATTTAGTCTTGGGAGGGTGTATGTGTCCAGAAATTTATCCATTTCTTCTAGATTTTCCAGTTTATTTGCATAGAGGTGTTTATAGTATTCTTCGATGGTAGTTCGTATTTCTGTGGGGTCTGTGGTGACATCTCATTTATCACTTTTTATTGTGTCTATTTGATCTTCTCTCTCTTCTTTTTTATTTGTTAAGCTAATGGTCTGTCTATTTTGCTAATTATTTCAAAAAACAAGCTTCTGGATTCATTGATTTTTTTGGAGCATTTTTCGTGTCTCTATCTCCTTCACTTCTGTTCTGATCTTAGTTTTTTCTTGTCTTCTGCCAGCTTTTGGATTAGTTTGCTCTTGACTCTCTAGCTCTTTTAATTGTGATGTTAGGGTGTTGATTTGAGATTTTTCTAGCTTTCTGATATGGCCATTTAGTGTTATAAATTTCCCTCTTAACACTGCTTTAGCTGTGTCCCAGAGATTCTGGTACATTGTCTCTTTGTTCTCATTGGTTTCAAATAACTTCTTTATTTCTGAATTAATTTCATTATTTACCCAGAAGTTACTCAGGAACAGGTTGTTCAATTTCCATGTAATTTTGTGGTTTTGAGTGAGTTTCTTAATCCTGAGTTGTAATTTGATTGCACTGTGGTCTGAGAGAATTTTTGTTATGATTTTAGTTCTTTTGCCTTTGCTGAGGAGTGTTTTACTTCCAATTATGCTGTTGATTTTTGAATAAGTGTCATCTGGCACTGAGAAGAATGTATAATCTGTTGATTTGGAGTGGAGAGTTCTGTAGATGGCCATTAGGTCCACTTGATCCAGAGCTGAGTTCAAGTCCTGAATATCCTTGTTAATTTTCTGTCTCATTGATCTACCTAGTATTGACAGTGGGGTGTTAAAGTCTCCCACTATTATTGTGTTGGAGTCTAAGTCTCTTTGTGGGTTTCTAAGAACTTGTTTTATGAATATGGGTGCTCCTGTATTGTGTGCATATATATTTAGAATAGGTAGCTCTCCTTGCTGAATTGTTCCCTTAACCATTGTGTAATGCCCTTTTGATCTTTTTTGATCTTTGTTAGTTTAAAGTCTATTTTGTAGGAGATTAGGATTGCAGTCCCTGCTTTTTTTTTTTTTTTTTTTTTTTTTTTCCTTTCCATTTGCTTGGTAAATATTCCTCTATCCTTTTATTTTGAGCCTATGGGTGTCTTTGCACCTGAGATGGTCTCCTTAATACAGCACACTGATGAGTCTTGATTTTTTTCCAATTTGCCAGTCAGTGTCTTTTAATTGGAGCATTTAGCCCATTTACATTTAACGTTAGTACTGTTATACATGAATTTTATCCTGTCATCATGATGCTCTCTGGTTATTTCACACACTAGTTGATGCAGTTTCTTCATAGTGTCATTCATCTTTAAATTTTGGTGTGTTTTTGCAGTGGCTGATACCAGATTTTCCTTTGCATATTTAGTGCTTCTTTCAGTAGGTTTTGCAAGGCAGGTTTGGTGGTAACGAAATTCCTCAGCATTTGCTTGTCTGGAAAGGATTTAATTTATCCTTGGCTTATGAAACTTAGTTTGACTGGATATGAAATTCTGGGTTGAAAATTCTTTCCTTTAAGAATGTTGAATATTGGCCCCCAATGTCTTCTGGCTTGTAGAGTTTCTGCTGAGAGGTCTGCTGTTAGTCTGATGGGCTTCCCTTTGTAGGTGACCTGGCTTTTCTGTCTGACTGCCCTTAACATTCTTCCTTCATTTCAACCTTGGAGAATCTAATGATTATGTGTCTTGGGGTTGACCTTCTTGTGAAGTACCTTAGTGGTGTTCTGTGTATTTCCTGAATTTGCATGTTGGCCTGCCTTGCTAGGTTGTGTAAGTTCTCCTGGATAATATCCTGAAGTGTGTTTCCCAGCTTGTTTCCATTCTCCTTGTTTCATTCAGGTACTCCAATCAATTGTAGGTTCAGTCTCTTTTATGAAGTCCTATATTTATTGGATACTTTGTTCATTCCTTTTCATTATTTTTTCTCTAGTCTTGTCTGCATGCCTTATTTCAGCAAGGTGGTCTGCAAACTGATATCCTTTCTTCTCCTTTGTTGATTTGGCTATTGATACTTGTGTATGCTTCATGAAGTTCTCATGCTGTGTTTTTCAGCTCCATCAGGTCGTTTATGTTCCTCTCTAAATTGGTTATTCTAGCTAACAATTCCTCTAACCTTTTATCAATGTTCTTAGCTTCTTTGCACTGGGATAGAACATGTTCCTTTAGCATAGTGTAGTTTCTTATTACCCGTCTTCTGAAGCCTACCTCTGTCAATCCGCCCATCTAATCCTTCATCCAGTTCTGCGCCATGATGGAGATATGTTGCAATCATTTGGAAGAGAAGAAGCACTTTGGCCTTTTGGGTTTTCAGCATTTTTTCATTGACTCTTTCTTATCTTTACGTTTGTCTAATTTCAGTCTTTGAGGCTGCTGACCCTTGGATGGGGTTTTTGTGGGGGGTTTTGTGTTGTTGTTGATACTGTTGTTGTCGCTTTCTGATTGTTTGTTTTTCTTTCAATAGTCAGGTCCCACTTCTGTAGGCCTGCTGCAGTTTGCTGGGAGTTCACTTCAGGCCCCATTCATCTGATTTGCTCCTGTGGCTGGAGATGTCACTCAAGGAGTCTGGAGAAAAGCAAAGATGAGTACCTCATCATTTTTCTGGGATATCTGACCTTGAGGGGCACCACCCTGATGCCAATAGTATCACTCCTGTATAGGGTGTCTGACAACCCCTGTTGGAGGATCTCACCCAGTTGAGTGGCACAGGGAACAGGACCAATTTAATGAAGCACTTTGTCCCTTGGTGGAGGGGATGTGCTTTGTTGGGGGGAAACCCACTCATCTGGGCTGCCCAGATTCCTCAGAACTACCAGGAGGAAATGCTAAGTCTCCTGGTCCATACAGACTGTAGCCACCCCTCCCCCTAGGGGCGCAGCCCCAGGGAGATCCAAGTTCTGTCCCTGAGCCTTTGGATGGAGTTATTGGAGTTCCTGCAGAAAAGCGTCACCTACTGAGGAAGAATGAATCAGGGTCTAGCCTAAAGAGGCACTCTGGCTGCAGTCTGCCACACCAGTGTGTTGAGCTGTGGAGGACAGTCTTGGGACGAAGCCCTCCAGCCTCCCTGGCTGCAGCAGGGGAAATATGCAGGCTGGAGCTATGGAGATGGATATCATCCTTCCCCTGCCCAGAGAGCTCAGTGTGTTAGGCAGTTGTGAGTCCCAGTGCTGGCTGCTGCCCCTCCCACAAGGAGCTCAAATGCCTTAGACAGCAAACAGCTGCAGCTGTGGTGCTGGTAAACCATCCCGCTCCGGATCCCAGTAGCCTTAAGCAGATTCCAGCTGAGAAGCTATTGAGAATCTGCGCAGGTCTGGGGTTTGGTTCGGTGGCATGGGATCACTAGTGGGATCTTCGGATCCATGGGCTGCACAGTTCCATGGAAAAAGCACAGTTTCCCCAGGTGGGCAGCATGCTCACTCACCACCTCTCTTGACCGGAAGGTGGAGACTCATCTGTCCCATGTGGCTCTCAGGTGGGCTGCTGCACCACACTGCTCTTCTTTCTTCTCCGTGTATCACTCCAGCTTCCTAGTCAGTTATGGTGAGAGAACATGGATACCTTGGTTGCCAGTGAAGGATTCACAAGCTTATTATGGTTGTTTTGAATGGGAGCCTCTGAAGCCATTGTTTCTAGTTGGCCATCTTGGTCCCATCCCGTTATTTATTTTTAATATGTCATAACTTTTTATCCTTTATTTCCTCCCTCATTGTTTTCTTTTACATTTAGCTGGGTTTTGTAGTGACACGTTTTTATGCATTTCTCATATTCTTTTGTGTATATCCTATAGATATTTTCTCTGTGGTTACCATGGGCATGTCATATAATAACCTAAAGTTATAACAATCTGTTTTAACCTGATATCAATTTGACTTCAAGTATATACAAGCTCTATACCTTTACAGCTCTGCTAACCTTTAGACTTTATGTTACTAATGTCACCTATTATATCTATATACAATGTACACATTAACATATATTTAAAATTATTTTTATATTTTTAGTCCTGTAGAAGAATAAAAAGTGTAAGTTTTAGTCAAAATTATAATTTATGTTTTTATATTTGTTCATATATTAACCTTTACCAGATAACTTTGTATTTTCATATGACTTCGAGTTACTGTCTAGCAACCTTTCATTTCAACTTGAAACCCTTAGCATTTCTTGTAGGGCAGATCCAGTCATAATGAATTCCCTTAGCTTTTGTTTATTTGGGTATGTCTTACTTTCTCACTCATTTTTGAAGCACAGAATTGTCAGATGTAGAACTGTCATTCAACCGTTATTTTTTTAAGGCATTTTAAATATATCACTTCACTGCCTTCTGGCCTAAACATATTCTGTTGAGAAATCCACTGATAATCTGATGAAGCATTTCGTGATCATGGGTCACTTTTCTTTTTTAAAATTCTCTCTGTCTTCAGATTTAGACAGCTTGTTTATAATGTGTCTCAGTGTGGATCACTTTGATTTTATCCTACTTAGAGTTTACTGAGCTCCCTACATTTGTATATCCATGTCTTTTTTCAAGTTTTGGAAGTTTTCTGCCATTATTTCTTCAAATAAGCTCTGTGCCTTTTTCTATTCTCTTTTTTGAACTCCTATAACGTTTGTTTGTCTGCCTAATGGTGTTCTCAAAGTCCCTTAGACTCTGTTTACTTATCTTCATTTTTTTTTTCTGTTTGCGTACAGCTCCTAGGATCTCTATTTGGTTCTTTTTTTTTTTTTCTTTTTTCTTTTTTTTTTTTTTTTTCTTGACAAGGTCTTACTTTATAACCCAGGCTGAAGTGCAGTTGAGTGATCACAACTTGACCACCCAGGCTCAAGCAATCTGCCTACTCCAGCCTCCACAGTAGCTGGGACTACAGGAGAATCCCACCACTCCCAGCTAATGTTTTTATTTTTTGTACAGATGAAGTCTCACTATGTTGCCCAGGCTGGTCTTGAACTTCTGAGCTCAAGCAATCTGCCTACCTTGGCCTCCCAAAGAGTTGTGGCTGCAGGTGCAATCCACAGTGCCTAGCCTAATTCATTTTTTAAAAATTACCTGTTATCTCTTTGCCGATATTCTCATTTTGTTCATATGTGGTTTTTCTGATTTCTTTAGTTCTTTGTCTATGTTTTATTTTAGCTCTTTTAGCATATTTGAGACAGTAGTTTAAAGTCTTTGTCTAGTAATTCTAAAAGCTGTTCTTCAGGGATAGCTTCCAAAGATTTACTTTCTATCAGTGGGCCATGCTTTCCTAATTCTTTGTATGCCTTGTGTTCTTTCATTAAGAATTGGGCATTTGAAAAAAGAGACACTTCTCTCATCTTTTCAGACTGGCATCTTGCAGAAAGATACCTTTGCTAATACATTGTGTGAAGTCTTAAGATTTATGGACACATTTTCTGGGCATGTATCTTTCACAGACCTGTCTATGTGCTTTCTCTCAACTTCTTGGTATACAAAGCTTTTATTCTTGTTCCCTTTTTAAAATTATTATTAAACTTTAAGATATGAATTACCTTCTTATGATATTAAGAATGCACAGGTTTGTTACGTAGGTATACGCATGCCATGGTGGTTTGCTGTCATCTACATTAAGTATTTCTTCTAATGCTATCCCTCCCCTAGCCCCTCAGCCCCTGATGGGTCCTAGTGTATGATGTTCCCTTCCCTGTGTCCATGTGTTCTCATTGTTCAACTCCCACTTATGAGTGAGAACATGTGGTGTTTGGTTTTCTGTTCCTGTGTTAGTTTGCTGAGGATGATGGCTTCCAGCTTTGTTTATTTCCCTGCAAGGGACATGATGTCATTCTTTTTTATGGATGGATAGTATTCCATGGTGTATATGTGCCACATTTAATTTATCCAGTCTATCATTGGTGGGCATTTGGGTTTGTTCCAAGTCTTTGTTATTGTGAAGAGTACTGCAATAAACATACATGTGTAAGTGCCTTAATAGTAGAATGGTTTATAATCCTTTGGGTGTATACCCAGTAATGGGATTGCTGAGTCAAATAGTATTTCTGGTTCTAGATCCTTGAGAAATCATCACACTGTCTTCCACAATAGTTGAATGAATTTACTCTCCCACCAACAGTGTAAAAGCATTCCTGTTTCTCCACATCCTCTCTAGAATCCATTGTTTCCTGACTTTTTAATGATCGCCATTCTAATTGGTGAGAGATGGTGCCTTATTGTGGTTTTGATTTGCATTTCTCTAATGACCAGTGATGATGAGCTTTTTTTCATATGTTTTTTGGCCACATGAATGTCTTCTTTTGAGAAGTGTCTGTTCATATCCTTTGCCCAATTATTGATGGGGTTGTTTGTTTTTTTCTTGAAAATATGTTTAAGTTATTTCTATACTCTGGATATTAGCCCTTTGTCAGATGGATAGATTGCAAAATTTTTCTCCCATTCTGTAGGTTGCCTGTTCACTCTGATGATAGTTTCTTTTGCTGTGCAGAAGCTCTTTAGTTTAATTAGATCCCATTTGTCAATTTTGGTTTTTGTTGCCATTGCTTTTGGTGTTTTAGCAAGTCCTTGCCCATGCTTATGTCCTGAATGTGATTGCCTAGGTTTCCTTCTAGGGTTTTTATGGTTTTAGGTCTTACGTTTAAGTCTTTAATCCATCTTGAGTTAATTTTTGTATAAGGTGTAAGGAAGGGTTCCAGTTTCAGTTTCCTGCATATGGCTAGCCAGTTTTCCTAACACTATTTATGAAACAGGGAATCCTTTCCCCATTGCTTGTTTTTGTCACCTTTGTCAAAGATCAGATGATTGTACATGTGTGGCATTGTTTCTGAGGCCTCTGTTAGGTTCCATTGGTCTATATATCTGTTTTGGTACCAGTACCTTGCTGTTTTGGTTACTGTAGCCCTGTAGTATATTTTGACATCAGGTAGCATGATGCCTCCAGCTTTGTTCTTTTTTGCTTAGGATTGTCTTGGTTATACAGGCTCTTTTTTGTTTCCATATGAAATTTAAAGTTTTTTCTAATTATATGAAGAAAGTCAATGGTAGCTTGATGGAGATAGCATTGAATCTACAAATTACTTTAGGCAGTAGGGCCATTTTCATGATACTGATTCTTCCTATTCATGAGCATGGAATATTTTTTCCATTTGTTTGTGTCCTCTCTTATTTCCTTGAGCAGCGATTTGTAGTTCTTCTTGAAGAAGTCCTTCATATCCCTTGTAAATTGTATTCCTAGGTATTTTATTCTCTTTGTAGCAATTGTGAATGGGAGTTCACTCATGATTTGACTCTCCGTTTGTCTGTTATTGGTGTATAGGAATGCTTGTGAATTTTGCACATTGATTTTGCATCCTAAGACTTTGCTGAAGTTGCTAATCAACTTAAGGAGATTTGGGGCTGAGACTATGGGGTTTTCTATATATATGATCATGTCATCTGCAAACAGAGACAATTTGACTTTCTCTTTTCCTAACTGAATACCTTTTATTTCTTTCTCTGATTGCCCTGGCCAGACCTTCCAATACTTTGTTGAATAGGAGTGGTGAGAGAGGGCATCCTTGTCTTGTGCCAGTTTTCAAAGAGAATGCTACCAGCTTTTGCCCATTTAGTATGATATTGGCTGCAGGTTTGTCATCAATAGCTCTTATTATTTTGAGACATATTCCATCGATACCTAGTTTGTTGAGAGTTTTTTGCATGAAGGATATTGATTTTTATCAAAGGCCTTTTTGGCTTCTATTGAGATAATCATGGAGTTTTTGTCATTGGTTCTGTTTATGTGATGGATTATGTTTATTGATTTGCGAATGTTGAACCAGCCTTGCATCCCAGGGATGAAGCCGTCTTGATCGTGATGGATAAGCTTTTTGATGTGCTGCTGGATTTGGTTTGCCAGTATTTTATTGAGGATTTTTGCATCAATATTCATCAGGGATATTGGCCTGAAATTTTCTTTTTTTGTTGTGTCTCTGCCAGGTTTTGGTATCAGGATGATGCTGACCTCATAAAATGAGTCGAGAAGTCCCTCTTTTTCTATTGTTTGGAATAGTTTCAGAAGGAATGGTACCAGCTCCTCTTTGTACCTCTGGTAGAATTCATCTGTGAATCCATCTGATCCTGGGTTTTTCTTTGTTGGTAAGCTATTAATTACTGCCTCAATTTCAGAACTTGTTATTGGTCTATTCAGGGATTCAACTTCTTTCTAGTTTAATCTTGGAATGATGTATGTGTCCAGGAATTTATTCATTTCTTCTGGATTTTCTAGCTTATTTGTATAGAGATGTTTATATTATTTTCTGTTGGTAGTTTATATTTCTGTGGGATCAGTGGTGATATCTCTTTTATCATTTTTTATTGTGCCTATTTGATTCTTCTCTCTTTTCTTCTGTGTTAGTCTGGCTTGCGGTCTATGTATTTTATTAAACTTTTCAAAAAACCAGCTGCTGGATTCACTGATTTCTTGAAGGGTGTTTCGTGTCTCTATCTCCTTCAGTTCTGCTCTGATCTTAGTTATTTCTTGTCTTCTGCTAGCTTTTGAATTCATTTCCTCTTGCTTCTCTGGTTCTTTTAATTGTGATGTTAGGGTGTCAATTTTAGATCTTTTCTGCTTTCTCCTGTGGGAATTTCATGTTATAAATTTCCCTCTAAGCACTGCTTTAGCTGTGTCCCAGAGATTCTGGTACGTTGTGTCTTTGTTCTCATTGGTTTCAAAGAACTTATTTATTTCCATCTTGATTTCGTTATTTACCCAGTAGTCATTCAGGAGCAGGTTGTTCAGCTTCCCCGTTGTTGTGTGGTTTTGGGTGAGTTTCTTAATCTTGAGTTCCAATTTGATTGCACTCTTGTCTGAGAGACTATTTGTTATGATTTCCTTTCTTTTGCATTTGCTGAGGAGTGTTTTACTTCCAATCATTTCGTCAATTTTAGAATATGTGTGACGTGGTGATGAGAAAAATGTATATTCTGTTGATTTGGGGTGGAGAGTTCTGTAGATGTCTATGAGGTTTGCTTGCTCCAGAGCTGAGTTCAAGTCCTAAATATCCTCATTAGTTTTCTGTCTCATTGATCTATCTAATATTGACAGTGGGGTGTCAAAATCTCCCACTATTATCGTGTTGGAGTCTAAGTCTCTTTGTGGGTCTCTAAGAACTTGTTTTATGAATCTGGGTGCTCCTGTATTGGTTGCATATATATTTAGGGTAGTTAGCTCTTCTTGTTGAATTGATCCCTTTACCGTTATGTAATGGCCTTCTTTGTCTCATTTGATTTTTGTTAGTTTAAAGTCTATTTTATCAGAGACTAGGATTGCAACCTCTGCTTTTTTTGCTTTCCAATTTGTTTGGTGAATCTTCCCCCATTCCTTTATTTAGAGCTTTTGTGTGTCTTTGCACTTGAGATGGGTTTCCTGAATACAGCACATCAATGGATCTTCACTCTTTATCCAATTTGCCAGTCTGTGTCTTTTAATTTGGACATTTAGCCTGTTTACATTTAAGGTTAATATTGTTATGTGTGAATTTGATCCTGTTGTTATGATGCTAGCTGGTTATTTTGCCTGTTAATTGATGCAGTTTCTTCTTGTCAATGGTCTTTACAATTCGGTATGTTTTTGCAGTGGCTGGTACCGGTTTTTCCTTTCCGTATTTTGTGCTTCCTTCAGTAGCTCTTGTAAGGTAGGCCTGGTGGTGACAAAATCTCTCAACACTTGCTTTTCTGTAAAGGATTTTATTTCTCCTTCACTTATGAAACTTAGTTTGGCTGGACATGAAATTCTGGGTTGAAAATTCTTTTCTTTAAGAATGTTGAGGCCAGGCGCGGTGGCTCAAGCCTGTAATCCCAGCACTTTGGGAGGCTGAGACGGATGGATTACAAGGTCAGGAGATCGAGACCATCCTGGCTAACACGATGAAACCCCGTCTCTACTAAAAAGTACAAAAAACTAGCTGGGTGAGGTGGCGTGCACCTGTAGTCCCAGCTACTTGGGAGGCTGAGGCAGGAGAATGGCATGAACCCAGGAGGTGGAGCTTGCAGTGAGCTGAGATCGTGCCACTGCACTGTAGCCTGGGTGACAGAGCGAGACTCTGTCAAAAAAAAAAAAAAAAAAAAAAAAAGAATGTTGAATATTAGCCCCTACTCTCTTCTGGCTTGTAGAGTTTCTGCAGAGAAATCTGCTGTTAGTGTGATGGGCTTCCGTTTGTCAGTAATTTGATCTTTCTCTCTAGCTACCCTTAACATTTTTTCCTTCATTTCAACCTTGGTAAATCTGACAATGATGTGTCTTGGAGTTGCTCTTTTTGAGGAGTATCTTTGTGGTGTCCTTTGCATTTCCTGAATTTGAATGTTGGCCTATCTTGCTCAATTGGGGAAGTTCTCCTGGATAATATCCAGAAGAATGTTTTACAACTTGGTTCCATTCTCCCTGTCACTTTCAGGTACATCAATCAAAAAAGGATTGATCTTTTCACATAGTCCCATATTTCTTGGAGGCTTTGTTTTTTCCTTTTTATTCTTTTTTCTCTAATCTTGTCTTCATGCTTTATTTCATTAAGTTGATCGTTCTCTAATATCCTTTCTTCCACTTGATCAATTTGGCTATTGATAGTTATGTATCCTTCACAAAGTTCTCGTGCCCCATCAGGTCATTTAAATTCTTCTCTAAACTGGTTATTCTAGTTAGCAATTCCTCTAACCTTTTCTCAAGGTTCTCAGCTTCCTTGCCTTGAGTTAAAACATGCTCCTTTAGCTCAGAGGAGTTTGTCATTATCCACCTTCTGAGGCCTACTTCTGTCAATTTGTCAAACTCATTCTCCATCCAGTTTTGTTCCCTTGATGTCAAAGAGTTGTGATCCATTGGAGGAGAAGAGGTGTTATAGTTTTGGGGATTTTCAGCTTTTTTCTGCTGTTTTTTCCTCATCTTTGTGGATTTATTTGCCTTTGGTCTTTGATGTTGGTGACGTTTGAATGGGGTTTCTGTGTGGACATCCTTTGTGCTGATGTTGATGCTATTTCTCTATGTTAGTTTTCCTTCTGACAATCAGGCCCATCTTCTGCAGGTCCACTGGAGTTTGCTGGAGGTCCACTCCAGACCCTGTTTGCCTGGGTATCACCAGTGGAGGCAGCAGAACAGCAAAGATAACTGCCTGTTTCTTCCTCTGGAAGCTTTATCCCAGAGGGCCACCCACCCAATCACAGCCAGAGCTCTCCCGTACGAGGTGTCTGTTGACCCCTACTGGTAGATGTCTCCTAGTTAGGAGGCACAGGGGTCAGGCACCTACTTGAGGAGGTAATCTGTCCTTTAGCAGAGCTTGAGTGCTGTGCTAGGAGATCCACTGCTCTCTTCAGAGCTGGCAGGCAGGAACGTTTAGGTCTGCTGAAGCTGCACCCACAGCCGCCCCTTCCCCCAGGTGCTCTGTTCCAGGGAGATGGAAGTTTTATCTATAAGCCCCTGACTGGGGCTGTTGCCTTTCTTTCAGAGATGTCCTGCCCATAGAGGAGGAATATAGAGAGGTTGTCTGGCTACAGTGGCTTTGCAGAGCTGTGGTGGGCTCCACCCAGTTGGAACTTCTTGGTGACTTTGTTAGCAATGTGAGGGGAAAACCACCTACTCACGCTTCAGTAATAGCAGACCTTTCTCCCCGCACCAAGCTCAGGACCCCAGGTCATCTTCAGACTGCTGTGCTGGCAGCAAGAATTTCAAACCAGTGGATCTTAGCTTGCTGTGCTCCATGGGGGTGGGGTCTGCTGAGCTAGACCACTTGGCTCCCTGGCTTCAGCCCCCTTTCCAAGGGAGTGAACAGTTCTGTCTCACTGATGTTCCAGGCACCACTGGAGTATGAAAAAAAAAAAAAAAAAAAAAAAAAAAAAAAAAAAAACAACTCCTGCAGCTAGCTTGATATCTGCCCAAATGGTGGCCCAGTTTTTTGCTTGAAACCCAGACCCCTGTTGGTATAGGCGCCCAAGGGAATCTCCTGGTCTGTGGGTTGCAAAGACCATGGGAAAAGCGTAGTATCTGGGCCAGAGTGCACCATTCCTCATGGCACAGCCCCTCACGACTTCCCTTGGCTAGGGGAGGGAGTTCTCTGACCCTTTGCACTTCCCAGGTGAGGCGATGCCCCACCCTGCTTCAGCTCACCCTCCTTGGGCTGCATAACCACTGTCTAACCAGTCCCAATGAGATGAGCTGGGTACCTCAGTTGAAAATGCAGAAATCACCCATCTTCTGCATTGATCTCACTGGAAGCTGCAGATCAGAACTGTTCCTGTTCGGTCAACTTGCCAGCCACCCCCACAAAGCTTTTAAGCATCTTATTTCCCTAAGAGTTTTACCCCTGCTTCTTCTTGGGCCTTAACTGTTCTGTTATATTACTGTGCCTGTAATTTTTTGCTTCTGGAAATCTATGGTTCTGTCATCTCTTGTGGTTTCCAGAAGCCATGCATGCTACTTTCCATAGCATTTTCTATTCTGAGATTTAAGCTAGGTGACCTGGAAACCAATTTCACAGACAGCCTTCAGTCAGGTTATAAAGTTGAAAATTTGGTCTGCTCTGCATTCTCCAGTTCATGGAAGGGAACTGGGAATCTGGTCACTGTTTACACCAAACTATGACATGCCATGGAGGGGGTAGGGCAAGGGAGGTAAAAATGCCACAAATTTTTAATGTTTTAATGTGGCTTTTTCTGTATTAGTCATTGGCTTGATAACTATAAATCTTTGATTTTAAGAGCTCCTATAAAGTTAGTTTAGTCAGTTATCTAGTTTTTTGTTTTGTTTTGTTTTACAATATTTCTGTAGGAGAATAAGGTCTTGAGCTTCCCTCTGCCATTTTGTTGATGTCACTCCCAAGTCTGGTTTATGTAGGTTTTTAAAATGCATATTCTGTTCAGTAGGACTGGAGTGGGATCTGAAAATATGCATTTTTATAATTTCCTGGGGGAATGTGCTATGTAGTCAGATTGTAAACCTCTGTTTTGGAGAGTAGACATTTATTACAATTGTTTCAAATTAGTACAAGATCAAATGTCAGCCCTGGGCCTAACTGGAATTAGTAGCCACAGGCACAATATATGGACATTATGAAGAGAAGAGCATTTATGCAAGAGCCTATGCCACACCCTTTCAGAAATCTCTTCCACAACTTGTATGGATCTCTGGGGTCTATATCCTTAATATAAGTAACTATGATTCAGAGGGTTACTTTATGAGGAGTATGTGTCAACTGAGGAATAGCAGTTATGAGAGGAAAAGCCTCTGTCTGGCAGTTAAAGGAAAAACCTAAAACATCCTAGTAAAGACCAAATTCTAGCTGGGACAGCTCTGGCTCAGTAGTGCCTAGTATCAGAATATGAAAAGAGCAGTTGTGGTGGTGTTAAGACTCTTAAACTTCATTGATCGGAGGAAACATGGTCAGTGGAGAAGGTAGTAACTGCCCCAGAAGCCTGGAGGTATAAGGGAATGACAGCCCCAATGGCATACAATGGACGAACAATGGTGGCCTTAAGTCAAGCAGCAGCAGTGGCCCTGACTGTAGTAGCTTCTGAGCAATGTTTTTTTAGCAGTGTTAAGATGGATTTAATCCTTGCAGGTACATTAGGAGAAGTGGCTTTAAAACTTGTTTTAGGTGAAACTGGGTTGGTAGAGGCTGTATCCTTTCAGTGAAATATGAATTTTTTGCAAGAAAAAGTAAGAACTGAGCCTCATTTTTTTTTTTATTATAACAAGGAACATTTCCTTAGACAAATGCTACATTGTTAGACATTATAAATGCAAACAACTCCCACATAATCCTTTTGGTTAGCTTCTGTATTATTAACTGATTGCTTTGATGTGTGTGTGCATGTGTGTGTGTGTGTGTGTGTGAGAGAGAGAGAGAGAGAAGATTGTTCCAAGCTTTAGAATCCTTTCTGTGCTAAATATGCATATAATCTGTTCTCTGGTTAGCAGCTGCGCATGCCATGTGCAAGGCCTCTTGTTGCTGGCTTTGTTTGCCCTGCTCACTGCATGAAGTGATGGAAAAGGAAATTATTTACTATGGTAACCCTGTCTCTATTATGGTTAAGTCATTTGCATAAGAAGCATAAGGCTGGTACATATCATCAAGTGTTTGTGGCATCTCTTTGTATGGAGATTTGTTTTAAAGAAAGAAGAAACAATTGCTGTAGCTTTGTAAAATAAAATCTTCTATATGGTTAGAGATAGAAAGGTGAACAAAGTGCCCTCTCAAAGTCCATATTACCATTTGAAGCCTTTCATTTTATATGCTTGGAAAATCACTCACATACTCATTTGCATGGATCTACATAAATAATAAATCTGCCTCTGCTTTTATGTAAGCACTGACTGTGCCGCTCACTCCAAAGTGTGTTTGGACCCAGAGAGGTCCAGGTTAACCTCCCAAAAACTACCATGTTGCAGCTTCAGTGTTAGCTCTACTTGTTATGTGCTTATGACGTCTAGGCAGAGAGCAAGTTTTCTTTACCATTTCCAACATTTGTACAGAACTTTATCAAAACATTTATCCTGAGGTAGGGGCCACTTTTGGCAGAAAGTCAAATGTCACTTTTTAAACAATAAGAACTAAGACCTTTCCAATACTATCTTCCACCTCCACCTCCTCCAACCCCAAAAACCACAGTCTACCTTAGATTGATTGGCAGGTGTTTCTATTGCGTTAGCTAGCGGTTACAAACAAAGGCTGGGGAAGCAAGAAAAGAGATGCAGATTTTGAACAAATGGTCCTTCAATTGACCTGAAACTGTGATAGGTTAAACCCATCTTAAATCACTGTAGCACAACTAAGTGTGTGTGAGGAGGGGTGAGGGTTAGCAGAGAATTAGAGTGTCCCTTGATATACATAATTTAGGCTAAGTGTGGCTAGCTTTAGATTCAAACCAGATTAATGAATGAATGACAAGTTCCAGTAATTCTTGTTACTTACGATAATGCCCTTTCCTCAAAAAAGCAGAGGAATTTTAAACTTTATGATAGTGTCAAAATGATGCATAATCAGTAGAAACAATACTTCAGGTACTCATACAACTATTCTGCTTTTCACCTTCAGTACATTATTCAATAAATTATATAAGATATTCAACACTTTGTAATAAGATAGACTTTGCATTAGATGATTTTGCCTAGTATAGGCTAATGTAAGTGTTCTGAGCATGTTTAAGGTAAGTTTGGCTAAACTATCATGTTCAGTAGGTTAAGTGTATTAAATGCATTTTCAACTTAGTATATTTTCAGTTTACAATGAGTTTATAGGGACGTAACCCCATAGTGAGTCCAAGAGCATCTGTACAATACTACTGAATATAGTAGCTCCTGGCCTCACTTGCTTGCCTTATACAAGGTAATAGGAACAGCTAAGAGCTGTTATCCTACGAATCTCCCACATGACAATTTGTGATTATAGGTATAATTAAAGAGGATTCATTTGAGCCAAATATATCACTTTGGTAAAGTTTATGGGGAAAATTCAAAATAATTTTGTTAAGTTTAAAATGAAACCACAGCATTACTAACTCCTGTTGGAGTTAGCTTGTGTTGGAATTATTAACTTTACTGTTTTAATTGTCTTCTTTATCTCTACAACTTCTTATATATATATATACTTGCTTACTTCTCAGGTTGCAGTGTAGGGTGGAAGAGAATGGATTTGGAAGCACTTTGAACTCTCAGGAAGAAAAGTGCTTAATAAGTATAAAACATTATTATATATTTATTACCTCATTTTTATCTGTCAGAAAATCTTGCTTGTGAATGGAATTAATCTTGGAGGAAGACTACATTAACATCTGAGGCTATAGAGCTCTCTTCTCATCTTTTGATGTTATCAATTCCTTTGATTTTTTCAAATTTTATTTCTGTGTGTACCCACTGGCATGCATGCAAATATGAACTCGAAGCTGCTCCACCAGCATGCACACACGCAGGGGCCCATCACCACCCTGCTGGAGCACTTTTGCCAGCAGCCTCATGGGAGTGTTGGTGCCAGTGAACTGGGGACACCTGGGCCTCCCCAGCACAGTGGTGCTTAAACTCATGGGGCCAGACAACAAATCCCTAGGCTCGGTCACAGCCCCCTAACCAGGGTTAGAGCGTACAGTCCAGGAGTTCTGAGCTGAGCCTTAGGCCACTAAAATAATACAGAAAGGAAGCCGATGGACTAAACTCAACTTGTGCCACAGTCAAACCCTCAATAGTATCAAAGAAAATGAAAGCAAAATATCCCATCCAAAAGATAGCAACATCAAAGATAAAAGGAACAGCAGCCCACACAGATGAGAAAGAACTAGTGCACGAACTCTGGCAACTTTAAAAGCATGATCATCTTCTTACCTCCAAACTACCACATTAGCTCCCCAGCAATGGTTCTTAATAAGAGTAAAATAGCTGAAATGACAGACATAGAATTAAGAATCTGGAGGGCAAAGAAGCTCATTAAGATACAGGAGAAAGTTGAAAGCCAATCTAAGGAAAACAGTAAAACAGTGCAAGAGCTGAAAGATGACATAGCCATTTTAAGAAAGAACCAAACAACTTCTGGAAATAAAAGCTCACCACAGAAATTTCAGAATGCAATTGGAAGGATTAAAAACAGAATAGACTAAGCTGAGGAAAAAATCTCTTACTTGAAAAACCAATCTTGTGAATCAATGCAGACAAACAAAAATATGGAAAGCAGAATATAAAAAAAAATGAATAAAAACTTTGAGAAATATAGTATTATGTAAAAAGACAAAACCTACAACTCACTGACATTCTTGAGAGAGATTGAAAGAGAGGAAGGAACTTGGAAAACATATGAAAGGATATTGTCCATGAAAATGTCACCAACCTCACTATAGAGAGGTCAACATGCAAATTCAGCAAATTCAGAGAACTCTTGTGAGATACTATACAAGATGACTATCCCCAAGACATAGTTTTCAGATTCTCCAATGTCAATGCAAAAGAAAAAAAATTTAAAGGCAGCTAGAGAGAAGGGACAGGTCACCTACAAAGGAAACCCCATAGGCTAATAGCGGTCTTTTCAGCAGAAACCCTACAAGCCAGAAGAGACTTGGGACTTATATTCAGCATCTTTAAAGAAAAGAAATTCCAGCCAGGCATGGTGGTTTGTGCCTGTTGTCCCAGCAATACTGGAGGTTGAGACAGGAGGATTGCTTGAGCCCAGAAGTTTGAGGTTGCAGTGAGCTATGATCACACCACTGCCCTCCAGCCTGGGCAACAGAGCAAGACCCTGTCTCCAAAAATGTAAAGAAAAGACAAAAAGAAAAGAAAGGAAAGGAAATTACCACCAAGAATTTCTTATGTAGCCAAACTAAACTTCACAAGCAAAGAAGAAATAATATTCTTTTCAGACAAGGAAATACTAGGAGAATTCATTATCACCAGACCTGCCTTGCAAGAGGTCCTGAAGGGAGTGCTAAACACAGAAACAAAAGACTGTAACTGGCCACCACAAAAACACATGTAACTGCATACCCCATTAACACTATAAAGCAACTATAGGAGCTTCTGAATAGCTGAACACATGGAAATTTCTGGGGGTGGCATGCCCAGGGAGAGCATGGCAGCTCCACACCTCTTCCCCCTGTACCTCACCCTATGCATCTCTGCATCTGTATCCTTTGCAATACACTTTATAATAAACCAGTAAATATATGTGTTCCCCTGAATTCTGTGAGTCACTCCAGCAAATTAATCAAACCCAAAGAGAGGATCATGGGGACCCCAACTTGAAGCTGGTTAGTCAGAATTTCTGGGCGTCTGGGCATGTCACTGGTGTGAGGGAGAGATAGTCTTGGGGACTGAGCCCTCGATCTGTGGGATCTGACACTATCTTTAGGTAGATAGCGTCAGTGAAGCAGTATTTGCTGGAAAGGCCTTGGCTCACAGATTTGGATATAGAAAGGATAAAAGCATGGGAGATGAGAAACTTTTGATTCCTGGGTGGCCATGTGATCACTCATGGTATGAAGACACAGTTGCGTTGAGATCAGTTACTAAAAGCGAAAGTTACCAGTGTAATTTAGAGATGAATCCAACTCCCTAGGAATTGGTTCACTGGATGTGTAAGGAAATGTAAATGAATAAAAGAAAAGTGAAACATTCAATCCTTCTGTTGTTGTTATCTGTAATAGCTAAAATGAAACTAAAAGAGAATGTTGGGTCTGCCTTTGACGCTAGATAAAGCTCAGATTTTAGTAAGTCTGAGCTTAGGCCACCAGCCTCAAAGCCACCACCCAAATATGCGGAGGCAACACAATATACCTCTAAGATCTGCAGTTACAAAATAGGTAGTCAATGTGGGGAAAGGGAAAAACCAAGTAACTATTGAAACCAGAGCGTATAGTGTGAAAGAATTCTTTCATTGTATAAATCAGTATTATCAACTTCCTGAAGAACCTTTGCTAACATGCATTAGAAGATCCACTAATGTAGGGGCAGTGCCTTCAGAGTGGAAGAGCATGTTTAGGTTGATGCAGGACACACAGATCACTATGAAATAATTGCAAAGGGGTGTATGTGATCCAGACACACAGGAGGTTATTCCTGAAGACAGCAAGCCTGGCAGACTGGGAAAAAGCCACTGTAAGATCTGTTTACCCTGAAAAGTGGACTGTCCAAATCTACCTATAAATGTAAGTAGAACGTCACAGATGAGGTAGCTGATATGTTTTGTATGCAAGCCAAGTAGAACACCACAGATGAGGTAGCTGTTATGCTTTGTATTCAAGTCATGTGAGACTGGCTTTATGATGATAGGGATATTCACTCCCTGAATATGCCTGTTATCCAGGTCATAGTAAATGCTGTTTTAAGGTGGGAGGGCTCATTCTACATGGGCACCCCATGTGATGTTACTCCTGCAGAATCAAACAGTTAGAGAAGTTGTATCAAATTTACGCTATCAGCTTCCCCTCATGGCTTTTACAGGTGCTAATATAAGCATCAGATTAATTAACAAGAGAATGGTAAAGGCAAAAGGGACCTTCAAAGGACTTATACAAAGAATGTGGAAATTTTAAAATAATTATTAGGCAATAAGGTGAATAAAGAAAATATTGATGGGGTGAAGCTAAGAATAAAAAGAAGGGAGAGAGTCATGGGACTCATCCCATCAGGATGGAAATCTTTATACGGTTCTAAGAAATGAAATGAATACAATAGAAATTGATGGGGTTAAAACAAAAGTCTTAATAGAATACTATCCAAATTTGGGTGGATCAAAGGGAGCCCCTTCTTGTTCCCCAACATTAAAGGGCTTCAAACAAGTTTGCTGCGTTTCTCCGAGTTTGGAGAAATTTTAAAGGCTGGAAGGCAGAGATTACAATGAAAAACCTGATCTGAAATTACCTGGGTCAATAGTAGGGCAGACTAATCAAGATAAAGATTGACAAAAAGGGGTCCTTTGACTCAACCCTTGCTTGGGGACCAAAAGCCTTTTGCACAAGAGAGTGTAAAATGGTCTGGGAATAGAGAAAGAAGTTCCTGAAACTAGAACATAAAAATACAAGGTCTGATAAGAGTGTGAAAGTTGGCATATTTAAACATACTTCATTTGAAGTGATTGCATCTCTTTTACCTGATTGTATCATGAGAATGATCACTGTATCTGATTGGGGAATGTTTCCTCTACTTGGTACTATAAAACAGAAGGCATGTAAATCTACTCTTCAAGCAATATTAATTAGATATGCTAAATGTGAACCAGTAAGACTGCCCCAGCCCACACATTGCAAAGTAGAGGCTAGAGTGCAGGTAGGGACAAATACTCCCCTTGATAACCCTCTGTGGAGCACTTCCTGGGGCTTATGGTGAAAACCTTGAATGCCTCCCATCAACAACTACTGGGATTTTGAACTAGAGAATTTCCACTTAAGGGGCATGTACTCCCTTCCTATGAAATGTTATGTGTTTCTTTTCCCATAAGACTGACTGTGGAACTGTGTAAGAAGCTGTTGGATTCTTCAGTGTTCAAGAAACAGCTCTCAACTGACTGAACACGAGTTGCTTGATTTGGGAATGGTAATTCTAAGGTAAATGGACACCATTTTCTGCTACTTTGATAAAAGAAGGTAAAAGTAGATTTGCTCAGTGAGATGAATTGCATGCTGTTTTTCTAACAGTGATGGAAAAAAATGAACAATGATAGAAGCCCCTGTGTTTGGGTTTTTACTGGCTCATGGGCAGTGACCATGGCCTGGCCACACACTCAGGCAAGGGGGTGATGGAAACATGTCTTATTAAAAGAATGTTTCTATAGAGCAAGGCCCTATGGAGATTTAAGGGGTGAATTAAAGCAGAACAAGTCAATGACCAACAAGTCAATGACCAACAGAAGAACTCCCTTCTGGATTCGGAAGGTGATTGGAATTGACAAGCAGATTATCCCCATGTGCTCCCTTGATGTGGCCACTTGCATCAGTGAAACAGTTGGATATGGGAGTACTGTAGCAGTACAGAAATGGGATGAATCAAGACATGTTCCTTCTTCACTTTCTCAGGCACAAAATCCCAGAAAGAACTGTTCTGTTTTTCAGCAAGAGTGACAGAGACTGCTGATGGCTATGGAGAAGATTCTCTGGTTGAAAGGCCCTGAACATAGCTGGCAAGTGAGACTAATGCTTGTAGCCCTAGAGGGCTAAAATGGGTTTTGACAGGAATAGACACTGGCTCTAAAGTGGGCTTTGTTTATCCAACTGAAGATAATAATGTTCAGAGTGCCATAAAAAGTATAAAACAGAAGATATTGCATGGATTTGCGTGACCACTCATCATTTCTTCAGATCAAGGAACACACTGTACAGCCCGTAATGTCCAACAATGGGTAGAGTGATATCCTGCTGAGAGTAATAGCTTGACAGAGAAGTGGAACAGGCAATTGAAACATTGATTGTCTAAAATAGGCAAAGATAAAAGCATGAAGGGCTGGCTTACATGCTTGTATAACAACTACAATTCTTTCTTTCTTTCTCAAATTACCTCAGAAATAAAATATTTTATTGTTTTCTACCTGATGCAGTGGACCTAGAACCTGGAAAGCAGCTACAAGTTTAAATAGCAGGAGTGTTTTCTAAGCAAAATGTACAACTGTGTTTTTAAACCTTATGTCAAAATTCCTAAGGGCACTATGGGGGTGGGTTGTGCCTTCACCCCATCTAGAAAAATTGGGGCTAACAGTGAATGCAACTATATTGCCTGATGGTAAAAATAGTTCACTAGTTCTGCACCTATGTAACCTTACTCTATCTGAATGGAAGTGGATTGAGGAGGAGCTACTTGCCAGACTTGTATTGCTACCTGCAATCTAGAACAGCACAGTGGCGATTCTAATGTCTCTTCCAAAGTTGAAAAAGGTTTGGGTATTAATGGAGAGAAGGAGAAATACTAGCTGCGATTAAAGAAATGAATAACTGGGTTATTAACTGAGGTAAATTCAAAATTACATTAACAACTCAAAATAGTCTCAAAGCAATAGATGATATTGTCTCTTAGTACAATTATTCCAGATGCTAGAAAGGGTAATGCTGTATATTTACTGACGCCACTCCTGCTTTTGGAAGCTGACAAGATTGAGAAGAAACCTACAAACCTGAGTGGCCTCATCCTGGGAGACATTTATACGACATAATGGACTGGAATAATTAATAATGATTTTATATAACATATATATTTTGATGTAAATGATCCATGGTTGAAAGTCAGGGGGTGGGCTGTGGTGTTATGGTATATATTGGTTTTCATCAATTGTTTGTGGCTTATAACTCCTATTACCCTTATTAAAGTATTTTGTTATAATACTGAGTGTGTTAAGCCTCAGGGGTAGGCCACTGAATGTCTCCTTCCTTCCTTCCCTCACCTTTCTGATTGTGGATGTTAAGACCAGCTCATGAGAGGGTTCCAGCCTGTACCCTGAGACAAGTAATGCTTGTATAATGAAGCTTCCACAAAATCCCAAGATAACAAGGTTCAGTGAGTTGTAAAAGCTGAAAACATGGAGGCTCCTGGACGGTGACATGAGCAGGAAGGGCATAGAAGGTTCACATCCCTTTCCACATACCTCACCCTATATATATCTTCATCTGTATCCTTTGTGATATCTTTTATAATAAACCAGTAAATGTAAACCAAAAATAAATCAACTATACAATCAAGTCTACATAACAACCAACAGTGTGATGACAAGATCAAATCTTCCGATACTAATATTAACCTTGAATATAAATGGGCTAAACACCCCACTTAAGACCCACACAGAATGGCAAGTTGGGTAAAGAAGAAAGACCCAACGGTATGCCATCTTCAAAAAGCCTATCTGTCCTCCAATGACACTCGTAGGCTCAAAGTAAAAGGAAGGAAAAACATCTGTCAAACAAAAGAAAATCCCAAAAAAGCAGGGATTGCTATTCTTATTTCAGAAAAAACAGACATCAGTCCAACAATAATCAAAAAGGACAAAGAAGGCCATTAAGTAATGATAAAAGACTTGAGTCAACAGGACTTAATATATTGAATATATATGCACCCAACATGGGAGCACCCAGATTCATAAAACAACTTCTTAGAGACCTACAAAGAGACTGATACAGTGACACAGTCATAGTGGAAGACTTCAATACTCCCCTAACAGATGGTGTTAGGGGGATCTTGTCATCACACTCTTAGCTTTGTTAGGTTGTTATGTAGACTTGATTGTATAGTTTATTTATTTTTTTGTTTACATTTACTGGTTTATTATAAAGGATATCATAAAAGATACAGATGAAGATACGCATAGGGTGAGGTATGTGGGAAGGGATGTGAACCTTCTATGCTCTTCCTGATCATGTCACCATCCTAGTGTTAAACAGATCATCAAGGCGGAAAACTACCAAAGATATTCACGGCCTAAACTTAATGGTTAACCAAATGGACCTAAAAGACATCTATAGAATACTCCACCCAACAACAAAATATATGCTTTTCTTAACTGTACATAGCATATATTCCAAGATTGACCACACACTTGGCCATAAAATAACAGATTCTGGTGATGTTGCAGAGAAAAGGGAATGCTTATACACTGCTGGTGGGAATGTAAATTAGTTCAGTCACTGTGGAAAGCAGTATGGAGATTTCTCAAAAAACTTAAAACAGAACTACCATTCAACCCAGGAATCTAATTACTGGGTATATACCCAAAAGAATATAAATCACTGTAATGAAAAGACACATACACTTGTTTGTTCTTTGCAGCACTATTCACAATAGCAAAGATATGGAGTCAGCCCAGATGTCTATCAACTGTATATGGGATAAAAAAATATGTGGTACATACACTCCATGAAATACTATGCAGCCATAAAATATAATGAAATAATGTCATTTGCAAGAACATGAATTCAGCTGGAGGTCATTATCCCAAGAGTATTTAAAACAAGAACAGAAAATAAAATACTGTATGTTCTTACTTATAAGTGGAAGCTGAAACTTGAGTACACATGGATACAAAGTGGAAAACAATAGACACTGGGGCCTACTTGTGGATGAAGGGTGGAAAGATGATGGGAGAAGGGAGAGGGTAAAAAACTACCCATAGGGTACTGTACTCACTACCCGAGTGACAAAACCATTTGCGTATCAAACCCCAGGAACACACAGTTTGCCCACATACAAACCTGCATATGTACCCACTGAACCCAGAATAAAAGTTGAAAAAGAAAATATATTTTTTTAATTTTATGTATTAATTGTATTCTTTCTTCTTTTATTTTATTTGTCAAGTGACTTGGCCTATGTTATAATTTCTAACCTGAAAATTAAAAAAAAAAAATCACCTACCTCAATAGCCTCATTTTGAAGATAAAGCATGTACATTTATTTTATATCTCAGATTTTTTAAATCTTCCTATTTATATTTGATTGTGTCCAGAAAACTTGCTACAGACTTTGCAAAGTGAAATTTGACCCTGTGTGTTTCTCTGTTTGCATTACTATAAAGAAACATCTGAGATTGTGTAATTTATAAAGAAAAGAGGTTTATTTGGCTCACAGTTCTGCAGGCTGTACAAGAAGCATGGTGCCAGTATCTGCTTCAGGTGAGGGCCTCAGGAAGCTTCCATTTATGCTAGAAAGTGAAGGGGAAGCATGTATGTTACATGGTAAGAGATGGAGTAAGAGAGAGAAGGGGTAGGTTCCAGGCTCCTTAAACAAGCAGTTCTCACGTGATCCCAGAGTGAGAACTCACTCATTGCCATGAAGAAGGCACCAAGTAATTAATGAGGAATCCACCCCCAGGACCCAAACGCTTCCTATGAGGCCCCACTTCCAACACTGGAGGTCAAATTTCAACATAAGCTTTGGAGGAGACAAACATCCAAACAATATCATTTTGTCCTGGCCCTGGAAATCTCATGTATTTCTCAAATTGTAAAATATAATCATGACTTCCCGTTACTCTCCAAAAGTTTTAACTCATTTCAGCATCAACTCAATCAAAAGTCCAAAATATGAAGTCTCATCTGAGTCTCAAGGCATGTTCCTTCCACCTATGAGACTGTATAATCAAAACCAAGTTGTTTACTTTCAAGATTCCAACAATGATGTTACAGGCAGTCAGTAAATATTCTGATTCAAAAAATGTAAAATTGGTCAAAAGAAAGGAGCAACAGTCCCCACACAAGTCTGAACCCCAGCTGGACAGTCATTAAATCTTGAAGCTTCAAAATAATCTCCTTTTACTCCAGGGCACACTAATGTGAAGGCTGGGCTCCCAAGGCCTTGGGTAGCTCCGCTTCTGTGGCTTTGCATGGTGCTGCCCCTATGGCTGCTCTCAGAGGTTGGAGTTGAGTGCCTGCAGCTTTTCCAGGCTCAGGGTGCAAGCTGCCAGTGGCTCTACAATTCTGGGATCTGGAGGGTAGCAGCCCACTTCCCACAGCTCCACTAGGCAATACCCCAATAAGAACTCCATTTATGGGCTCCAACCTCCACATTTCCCTTCCACACTGCCCTAGTAGAGGCTCTTTGTGAAGGCTCTGCTCCTGCAGCAGCCTTTTGCCTAGACACCAGGCTTTTTAATACATCCCCTGAAATGTAGGTGGAAGATGCCAACCCTTCAGTCTTGCATTCTGCACACCTTCAAGCTTAACATCTCCTGGAAGCCAATAAGGCTTACAGCTTACACTCTCTTTAGTAGCAGCCTGAGCTGTACCTGGGGCTCTTTGAGCCACAGCTGTAGCTGGAGCAGCAGGGATGTGGGCAGCAGTGTCCCAAGGCTGAGCAGGGAAGTGGTGCCCCAAGCCTGGCCACTGAAACCATCCTTTTCTCTGAGGCCTCTGGACCTTTGATGGGAGGAACTGCCTTAGAGATTTCTGAAATGCCTTCAAGGCTTTTTCCCATTTTCCTGAATATTAGCACCTGGCTTTCTTTCAGTCATGCAAATCTCTCTAGGAAGTGGTTGTTCCTCAGCCTGCTTGTATTCCTCTTCTGAAAATGCTCTTTCCTTCTCTGCAATATTGTCAGATTGTAACTTTTCCAAACTTTTACACTCTGCTTCCTTTTTAAATGTAAGTTTCAGCTTTAAGTCATTTCTTTGCTCCTGTATCTTATAATAGGCTGTTAGAAGCAGCCAGGTCACTTCTTGAATGCTTTGCTGATTAGAATTTTTTTCCACTAGATACCCTAGGTCGTCTCCCTTAAGTTCAAACTTTCTTAAAGACTTAGGGCATGGACAATGCAGCCAAGTCCTTTGCTAAGGTATAACAGGAGTCACATTTACTCCTGTCCCCAATAACTTCCACATTTCCATCTGAGATCTCATCAACCTGGCCTTCATTGTCCATATTTCTATCAGCTTGATCACAACTATTTAACCAGTCTCTAAGAAGTTTCAAACTTTTCCTCATCTTCCTGTCTTCTTCCAAGCCCTCAATACACTTCCAAACTCTGCTCTTTACACAGTTCCAAATCTGCATCCATATTTTCAGTTATCTTTATAGCAATAGTACTAATTTCACTCCATAGTATCAATGTTCTTTGTTAGTTTATTTGTGTTTTTATAATGTATGTTTATATATATGTTTGAGATAGGGTTTCACTCTCGTCACCTAAGCTGGAGCACAATGGCACGATCGTGGCCCACTGCAACCTCCCCCTCCCAGGTCAAGCATAAATATATATATATACACACACATACACACACACACACATATAGCATGTAATATAGCAACTTGTCAGGCACTGTTCTAAGCATGTTATATAAGTTAACCTGTTAGTTAGGTTTTACCATTATCTTCATTTTTGAAGAAGAGGATTGAGGCCCAGAGATGGCAACCAACTTGCCCAGGATCACACAGCTAGTAAGTGCTGAACAAAGATTTGAACCCATGCAATCTTGATCACTGTATTACAGTGCCTAAAAATGTTATATTTCTGAATTTGAAATAAAAAGACTGGAGCTTGATTTCTGGCTCTACCAATTAACTGTTGATGCAACTTTAGATATGTTACTTAATATTCTTAATCCTCAGTTTTTTTACTTGTAGAATGGAAATAATAAAATTATCTGCCTCATAAGATGATTCTTATGAGGGTTTAATGAGATAATACATTTGAAGTATTTAGCACAGTGCTTGGTGTGTAATACATATTCAACAGATGTGTCCTAGTCAGTTCAGGCTGCCATACCAAAATACTTTGGACTTGATGGCTTAAATAAGAGAAATTTATTTTCTCACAGTTCTAGAGACTGGGAAGTCAAAGATCAAGATACCAGTATGGCTGGTTTTTTTGTGTGGGCTGTTTTCATGGCTTGTAGAAGTCTACTCTTTACTGCTAGCCCGCATAGCAGGAAAGGCAAGATAGAGCAAACTCTATGGTGTCTCTTCTTATAAGGGCACTCACTAATCCCACCATAAATATACCGTCATTATGAATTCATCTAAACCTAATTATTTCCCAGAAGCCCAATCTTCAAATATCATCACATTGAGGGTTAATGTCTCACATATAAATTTGGGGAGAACACAATTTAGTGCATAGCAAACATTGTCTATTTATATTAACATTTTTGTGTCTTTGAAGTTTTTAAATTAAAAAGATCTATATTCGAATCCTGGCTCCACCACTTACCAACCATGTGGCATCCGTTAATTTACATAGTGAGTCTGAGCCTCAATTTTATTATCTATAAAATGGGATTGTTAGAAGTAACTTCCTCATAAGATTATTGTGTGGATGAAATGAGATGATATAAGTAAAACATATGTAAAATACCTAGTTTTTTTCGACCATTTTTTTCTCAGTGCAAATAATTTTGCTCTAGGTATATTTGGTCAAAGAATGAAATGTAACACAGTGATAAAGAGTCTTTGGAGTAGTAAAAATCTGTGTTGGAGTCCCAAGTTCCCCCATTTGCTAATTGTGTCAATTTAGACAAGTGACTTAATCCCTCTAAACCATAATTCCTCATCTAGAAAATAGGAAAGATTACATCTACCCCAATAGCATTGTTTGCAGGATTATATAAGATAAACCATAAAGAGTTCCTGGCACATGTAGATGCTCAATTAATACTACTTATCATTATTCAAAGACATCATTCCATTCTTTTGAAAACTAAAAATTCTAGTCAAATTTCTAGACAAGGCTAGTTTTTTTTTTAATTCTAGTCAAAACTCTAAGTCAAAAACTAGTTCAAAATTCTAGTTGAAAATTTTCTTCTAGAGACTGAGACAATAGCTCTCACAGCCCTAACCTACTGACAAAAGGAAGTTCTCATTTTAAAACTTTCTATTTTTAAGGCAATGAGAGTAGGGGAGTTACTCTATATTTTGGACCAAGATTGTCGACTGGGTCCTCAGTGAATATTTTTTAACTGACCACCCACATTTATTCTTTAAAGCAGTGAAAGGAGCCAAGAGTTGGAAGAATGTGGTGCTGTGTAAAAAAAGATATACAAATCTTATAAAAAATAGTCATAAGTTTGTGGTATTAATAAAACCCTGAACCTGAAATTAAAAATGGATTTGAATAACTGGCTTTCTTTCTTTCTTTAAAGATATTATTATGATTCTATTATTGCATGTGCAATCCATATTTATTATTGAAAATATACAATATACAAACAAGCAAAAACAAGTTCCTTGACCAAGCGCTTACCCCTATCAGCAGTTTGGTATATGTACTTCCAGGCATTGTATGTATGCACTTGTGTGTGTTTATGATGAAAAATAAATACATATAAATATATTTTAACAAAATGGGATATATTATTCATGGTTCTGTGTTATTTTTCACTTATATCTAGAATATCTTTTATGATACAATTTTTAAGCATCTTTAAACCTTACTTTAATAAAGTTACTTTCCAATGCAACTTTTTTTCATGCAGCATTTTAATGTGGATTATTCTCTCCCTAATGCCTGCATATGCCAAGCATTCTTGCATCAACTGCAATATCTGCAATCAGCCAACTGTGCTACTTAACTAGGGGGCCACCATAGAGCTGATTTTTATCAAATTATAAGTCTAACTATTGAGAAAGTATGACCCCCTAAGTTTAAGTGATCTTTATGTTGCCCTCAGCAATCCTAAAATAACTTTCAAAAGTAAGCATAAAGAAATAAAATTTGCTTTGCCACTTCCGCAGGGAATGACTCAGTTAAGAAACATGTTTTTCATCAGTAGTTATGTTGGAGGTGCTCATTATAATTTTCTGCTCTGTAATAAGACTTCACTTTGAAATAGCTAGAAGAATTTGCACTTCTGTGGGAATGGAGGTAGGGAGAAGCCCGAGCCTCTGAAATGTCTGAAGTGCTGAGTGACAACCATGTAACTGCTCACAGAAGACCTAGGCTCTTGTGGAGGAGTTAATTACCTGTATTGACATGATTCGGGGTTCTGGCATGCTGGCTATTATTGTCTGGGGCTTTGCTAGAGAAACATTCCCCAAATCACAGACTGTCTTTCTTTGTATGACATACTTCAAATGTCTTCCAATTCAAAAGAATTCTAGAGAAGACTAAAGGCTTCTGGAATCTATTAACTTCCACAATCAGTAAGTTTGTGGTGCTTTCATGGCTGCTAAACTTCAAAGAGCTTAATGCATGTAATTGATTTATATCATATTTGAAGATGCTTCAAGTTCTTCCAAATTAGAAAGAGACACATTCCTATTTCTTCCCCTGTGGCATGGAGCCGGGCTATTAAAAACAGAGAAAATTGGGAGAATTTACCAGTGACAGACCTTCATTTTGCGGTTTTTGAGTGGCTTCTAAATTTGGGATTCTTAATTATCATGCCAAAATGAAGAGTATTTGTTTTCTTTTGCTGGTTTTCATAAAATCTATGAAAGATTGTCTACTTAGCTTACACACTGCTCTTTTAGGGCTTCTGTGCTTCACTATTTTTATATATAATATTCTTTCTTCTTTTTGAACACTAGAGTAGTAGAGACTCAGCAAAGGATTCAGCTGAATATTAATTCATTCATGCCTTACTGAAAAGTTTGTTTTATTTTATCTCACACACACCCACCTCCCCTTACCACTAGTAAAGGAAGAAGAAAAGGGGAAAATTATTTTGTGGGTGGATATCAAGCATCAGGCATTACACTCAGCAATGTTTATATGTTTCCCAGATGTCAGCAAATGTTACCTTGTGTTTTGAGATTTAAAAAAATCTGGCACAAATTCTCTAGCCCACATAGTGAAGAATTTCAATGTTTTCCCTATGATTTATGAATCCTCAGGGAATTATGATCTCATAATTACATCTGGTTTTGAGTTCATGCTTCCAGTAATCTATGTCACAGTTTTTCTCTTTTTCTGTCTGACACCCACTCAGCCAGGGAACTCTGTTCCTTTTCCTTAGTTTTGTCCCAAACTGCTCATACAAGCAGTGAGTAGCAGAGAGAACACTCTACTTGCAATTTGGAACCAATGAGAGATTGTATGCTGACACGAAATGTGCAATTTAGAACTGAAATTTTAGACATGGTTCTTCTTGCAAGTCTTTTGGCCATACTGCCATATGGAACTTTTTGCTGATCATCTTCTTTGATGCTTTTAGAACATGCTTCTAGATTGCTAATGCCTCTCTCCCTCAAGGCTCTCCTTATAACTCCCTGCTCCTCTGTTTGCCAGACCCCTCCAGTGTTACTTTCCCTAAATGCAATTCTTCTCATTCTATTATACAAAGCAATTTAGTTCCCTTTCCCTTTATTCATTGTATTAGTCTGTTCAAGCTGATACAACAAAATGTCACAGAATGGGTGGCTTATAAAATAGTCGCTTATTTCTCACTGTCTGGAGGTCTGAAGTACAAGATCAAGGTGCTGGCATTGTTGATTTTCTTGAGGCCTCTCTCCTTGGTTTGCTGACAGCCTCTTTGTCACTGTATCTTTAGTGGCTTTTTCTCTGTGCACATGCTCCTGAAGTCTCTTTCTCTTCTAATATGGACACCAGTCCCATTCAATTAGGGCCTCACTCTTATGACTTCATTTAACTTTAATTATCCCCTTGAAGGCCCTATCTCAAAATAGAATGATTTTGTCAATTAGGGATTAAAATATATAAATACAATTTATTCCATGACACTCATTTTAAGGCCTACCATTTTGTATTTAAATTCACATTAATGTACTCTGCAAAACATAGGTTCACATATGCTGGGGGCTGACCATTCAGAAGCACAGAGTAGTAGATGCTTTGAGATTTCAATTTCTTCATTATCTCTCTATCTTCCTCTCTCTTTCTCTCTCTGTCTCTCTCTCCTCATTTTGGATATAGCATAATAGGCTGAGTAATGGCCACCCAAAAATACCAATCCTTAACCTCACTGGGGAGCCTGAAAATCCAGATCACAGGAGAAGGATTTAACATTACCTAGAGCTGAAACAAATTTAGACAGCCAAATGAAATATAAAAGTAGAAGAAGCAGTGGGAAGAGTCCTTCCAGTGGAATTGGGAAAAGACCACAGACAGAAGGAAAATTCCAGCTGAACTTTATAATAATTTTGACTGAGCACAAATTTTCCAGGGCAGAATCTGGGGGTATGGGGGCAAACGGAAAGTGCAGATAGGAGCATAGAAGCTGCCACCAGGAGGGGCAAAACCGGAAAGCTCTGATTGCTTTCTTGCAGGTAAGTTTGTAGCCTGGGGCAAGTTCCCAGCTCTGCTCACCAGCTGCCTGGATATGAACCCAGTGCTGTTGGGGGAGCACAGTGGGAGTGAGACTGGCCTTGTTGGCTGTGGGCGAGCTGGGTGAGGTCTGTCATTGCCAACTTTACCCCATTCCCCTGGTGACCTGTAGGATGCAGCAGAGGCAGCCATAATTCCCATGGGAACATAACTCCATTGGCCTCAGAAACACACTCCCATCCCCCACAGTACCCATAGCAAGACCTGCCCAAGGATAATCTGAGCTCAGACACACCTAGCCCTGCCCCCACCTAATGTTCTTTCTCTATGCACCCTCGTAGCCAAAGAAAAGAGATATAATTTCTTGGTAGCTCTATGGCTCCACCCACTGCCTGAGAAACAAGAGTACTTATCCAGGTGACCCTAAGGCAAGTATCTTCCCTATGCCATCTCAGCTGATGCGCTCTTGAAAGTGCCACCTCCTGGCTACAGGCCAGCCAATACAAACCATTACAACAACTCAAAAAAGAGCAATCTTGCCACAAGAAAGGAGAAGACAACAGCTAACTCCTCTGCTTGTAACATCCTGGCTAACCAGAGGTCCTGAGTCTGTCTGTCAATGGGACAACTTTACTGCCAGCACAACCAGCATTCACGAAAAGCAGCACATTAAATAGAACTACAACCAAGATCCCACACACAGTCTACCTCACTCCCATTACCTCCACTGGAGCAGGTGATGGTATCCACAGCTGAGATACCTGAAGACGGATCACATCACAGGACTCTTTGCAGACACCCCAGTACCAGTGCTGAGCCCAGTAGCTCTGCTGGATGGCTAGACCCAGGAGAGAAATAACAATCACTGCAGTCCTGCTTGTAAGAAGCCACATCCCTAGGGGAAGGGGGAGAACACCACATCAAGGGCGCACCCCTGTGACAAAAGAATCTAAAGAGCAGCCCTTGATCCTCAGATATTTCCTCTGACATAGTCTACCCAAATTAGAAGGAACCAGAAATACGATTCTGATAATATTACAAAACAAGGTTATTTAACACCACTGAAAGATTACACTAGCTCACTAGCAATGGATCCAAATAAAGAAGAAATCTCTGAATGGTTAGAAAAATAATTCAGAAGGTCAATTATTAAACTACTTAAGGAGGCAGCAGAGAAAGGTAAATACCAAGTTAAAGAAATTTTTAAAATGTTACAGGATATGAATGGAAAAATCTCTAGAGAAATAGATAAAATAAGTAAAAAACAATTAAAAACCACTGGAAAAGAAAGACACCCTTAGAGAAATGTAAAATACACTGGAAAGTCTCAACAATAGAATTAAACAAGTAGAAGAAAGAACTTCCCAGCTCAAAGACAGGACTTCTGAATTAACCCTATTCAAAAAAGACAAAGAAAAAAGGATTTTTATTTTTAAATGAACAGAGTCTCCATGAAGTTTGGGATTATGATAATGACCAAGTTTAAGAATAACTGGTGTCCCTGAGGAAGAAGAAAAATCTAAATGTTTGGAAACATTTGAGGAAATAATTGACGAAAACGTCCTTGGCTTTGCTAGAGATGTACACGACTAAATACAAGAATCTCAAAGAACACCTTGGAAATTTGTCACAAAAAGATAATCGCCTAGGCACATAGTCATCAGGTTATCTAAAGCCAAGATGAAAGAAAGAATTTATTTTTTTATATTAGAAAGAGATTTTAATCTATATATTTAAAATATCATTTAACATGTAACTTAATATAAAAAATTTAATGATATAGCACTCTGAAATTTTTTTTATTATACTTTAAGTTCTAGGGTATATGTGCACAACACGCAGGTTTGTTACATATGTATACATGTGCCATGTTGGTGTGCTGCACCCATTAACTCATCATTTACATTAGGTATATCTCTTAATGCTAAACCTCCCCCCCCCCACATTCCCCACAATAGGACCCGGTGTGTGATGTTCCCCTTCCCGAGTCCAAGTGATCTCATTGTTCAATTCCCACCTATGAGTGAGAACATGCGGTATTAGGTTTCTGTTCTTGTGATCCTTTGCTGAGAATGATGGTTTCCAGCTGCATCCATGTCCCTACAAAGCACACGAACTCATCCTTTTTTATGGCTGCATAGTATTCCATGGTGTGTATGTGCCACATTTTCTTAATCCAGTCTGTCACTGATGGACATTTGGGTTGATTCCAAGTCTTTGCTATTGTGAATAGTGCCACAATAAACATATGTGTGCATGTGTCTTTATAGCAGCATGACTTATAATCCTTTGGGTATATCCCCAGTAATGGGATGGCTGGGTCAAATGGTATTTCTAGTTCTAGATCCTTGAGGAATCACCACACTGTTTTCCACAATGGTTGAACTAGTTTACCACCAACAGTGTAAAAATGTTCCTATTTCGCCACATCCTCTCAGCACCTGTTGTTTCCTGATTTTTTAATGATTGCCATTCTAACTGGTGTGAGATGGTATCTCATTGTGGTTTTGATTTGCATTTCTCTGATGGCCAGTGATGACGAGCATTTTTTCGTGTGTCTGTTGGCTGTATGAATGTCTTCTTTTGAGAAGTGTCTGTTCATATCCTTTGCCCACTTTTTGATGGAGTTATTTGTTTTTTTTCTTGTAAATTTGTTTGAGTTCTTTATAGGTTCTGGATATTAGCCCTTTGTCAGATGAGTAGATTGCAAAATTTTTCTTCCATTCTGTAGGTTGTCTGTTCACTCTGATGGCAGTTTCTTCCACTGTGCAGAAACTCTTTAGTTTAATGAGATCCCATTTGTCAATTTTGGCTTTTGTTGCCATTGCTTTTGGTGTTTTAGACATGAAGTCTTTGCCCATGCCTACACCTGAATGGTATTCCCTAAGTTTTCTTCTAGGGTTTTTATGGTTTTAGGTCTAACATTTAAGTCTCTAATCCATCTTGAATTAATTTTTGTATAAGGAGTAAAGAAAAGATCCAGTTTCGCTTTCTACTTATGACTAGCCTATTTTCCCAGCACCATTTATTAAATAGGGAATCTTTTCCCCATTTCTTGTTTTTCTCAGGTTTGTCAAAGATCAGATGGTTGTAGATGTGTGGTATTATTTCTGAGGACTCTGTTCTGTTCCATTGGTCTATATCTCTGTTTTGGTACCAGTACCATGCTGTTTTGGTTACTGTAGCCTTGTAGTATAGTTTGAAGTCAGGTAGCATGATGCCTCCAGCATTGTTCTTTTTGCTTAGGATTGTCTTGGCAATGCGGGCTCTTTTTTGGTTCCATATGAACTTTAAAGCAGTTTTTTCCAATTCTGTGAAGAAACTCATTGGTAACTTAATGGGGATGGCATTGAATCTATAAATTACCTTGGGCAGTATGGTCATTTTCACAATATTGATTCTTCCTATCCATGAGCATGGTATGTTCTTCCATTTGTTTGTGTCATCTTTTACTTCACTGAGCAGTGGTTTGTAGTTCTCCTTGAAGAGGTCCTTTACATCCCTTGTAGGTTGGATTCCTAGGTATTTTGTTCTCTTTGAAGCTATTGTGAATGGGAGTTCATTCATGATTTGGCTCTCTGTTTGTCTGTTATTGGTGTATAGGGATGCTTGTGATTTTTGCACATTGAATTTGTATCCTGAGACTTTACTGAAGTTACTTATCAACTTAAGGAGATTTTGGGCTGAGACAATAGGGTTTTCTAAATATACAATCAGGTCATCTGCAAACAAGGACAATTTGACTTCTTCTTTTCCTTAGCGAATACCCTTTATTTCTTTCTCTTGCCTGATTGCCCTGGCCAGAACTTCCAATACTCTGTTGAATAGGAGTGGTGAGAGAGGGTATCCCTGTCTTGTGCCAGTTTTCAAAGGGAATGCTTCCAGTTTTTGCCCATTCAGTATGATATTGGCTGTGGGTTTGTCATAAATAGCTCTTATTATTTTGAGATACGTTCCATCAATATCGAATTTATTGAGAGTTTTTAACAAGAAGGGCTGTTGAATTTTGTCAAAGGTCTTTTCTGCATGTATTGAAGTAATCATGTGGTTTTTGTCTTTGGTTCTGTTTATATGCTGGATTATGTTTATTGATCTGCATATGTTAAACCAGCCTTGCATCCCAGGGATGAAGCCCACTTGATCATGGTGGATAAGCTTTTTGATGTGCTGCTGGATTCGGTTTGCCAGTATTTTATTGAGGATTTTTGCATCGATGTTCATCAGGGATATTGGTCTAAAATTCTCTTTTTTTGTTGTATCTCTGTTAGTCTTTGGTATCAGGACGATGTTGGCCTCATAAAATGAGTTAGGGAGGATTCCCTCTTTTTCTACTGATGGGAATAGTTTCAGAAGGAATGGTACCAACTCCTCCTTGTACCTCTGGTAGAATTCGGCTGTGAATCCGTCTGGTCCTGGACTTTATTTGGTTGGTAGGCTATTAATTATTGCCTCAATTTCAGAGCCTGCTATTGGTCTATTCAGGGATTCAACTTCCTGGTTTAGTCTTGGGAGAGTGTAAGTGTCCAGGAAATTATCCATTTCTTCTAGGTTTTCTAGTTTATTTGCGTAGAGGTGTTTATAGTATTCTCTGATGGTAGTTTGTATTTCTGTGGGGTCAGTGGTGATATCCCCTTTAGCATTTTTTATTGCGTCTATTTGATTCTTCTCTCTTTTCTTCTTTATTAGTCTTGCTAGCAGTCTATGAGATTTGTTGATCTTTTCAAAAAACCAACTCCTGGATTCATTGATTTTTTTGGAGGGTTTTTTGTGTCTCTATCTCCTTCATTTCTGTTCTGATCTTAGTTATTTCTTGCCTTCTGCTGGCTTTTGAATGTGTTTGCTCTTGCTTGTCTAGTTCTTTTCATTGTGTTGATAGGGTGTCAATTTTAGATCTTTCCTGCTTTCACTTGTGGGCATTTAGTGTTATAAATTTTCCTCTGCACACTGCTTTAACTGTGTCCCAGAGATTCTGGTATGTTGTATCTTTGTTCTCATTGGTTTCAAAGAACATCTTTATTTCTGCCTTCATTTCGTTATGTACCCAGTAGTCATTCGGGAGCTGGTTTTTCAGTTTCCATGTAGTTGAGCAGTTTTGATTGAGTTTCTTAGTCCTGAGTTCTAGTTTGATTGCACTGTGGTCTGAGAGATGGTTTGTTATAATTTCTGTTCTTGTACATTTGCTGAGGAGTGCTTTACTTCCAATTATGTGGTCAATTTTGGAATAAGTGTGATGTGGTGCTGAAAAGAATGTATATTCTGTTGATTTGGGGTGGAGAGTTCTGTAGATGTCTATTAGTTCTGCTTGGTGCAGAGTTGAGTTCAATTCCTGGATATCCTTGTTCACTTTCTGTCTCGTTGATCTGCCTAATGTTGACAGTGGGGTGTTAAAGTCTCCCATTATTATTGTATGGGAGTCTAAGTCTCTTTGTAAGTCTCTAAGGACTTGCTTTATGAATCTGGGTGCTCTTGTATTGGGTGCATATATATTTAGCATAGTTAGCTCTTCCTGATGAATTGGTCCCTTTACCATTATGTAATGGCCTTCTTTGTCTCTTTTGATCTTTGATGGTTAAAAGTCTGTTTTAACAGAGACTAGGATTGCAATCCCTGCTTTTTTTTGTTCTCCATTTTCTTGGTAGATCTTCTTCCATCCCTTTATTTTGAGCCTATGTGTGTCTCTGCATATGAGATGGGTCTCCTGAATACAGCAAACTGATGGGGCTTGACTCTTTATCCAGTTTGCCCATCTGTGTCTTTTAATTGGACCATTTAGTCTATTTACATTTAAGGTAAATATTTTTATGAGTAAACTTCATCCTGTCGTTATGATATTAGCTGGTTATTTTGCTCATTAGTTGATGCAGTTTCTTCCTAGCATCAATGGACTTTACATTTTTACATGGTTTTGCAATGGCTGGTACCTGCTGTTCCTTTCCATGTTTAGTGCTTCCTTCAGGATCTCTTGTAGGGCAGACCTGGTGGTGACAAAATCTCTAAGCATTTGTTTGTCTGTAAAGGATTTTATTTCTCCTTCACTTATGAAACTTAGTTTGGCTGGATATGAAATTCTGGGTTTAAAATTCTTTTCTTTAAGTATGTTGAATATTGGCCCCCACTCTCTTCTGGCTTGGAGAGTTTTTGTCATGAGACCTGCTGTTAGTCTGATGGGCTTCCCTTTGTGGGTAACCTGACCTTTCTCTCTGGCTGCCCTTAAGATTTTTTCCTTCATTTCAACTTTGGTGAATCTGACAATTATGTGTCTTGGAGGTGCTCTTCTCGAGGTGTATCTCTGTGGCATTCTCTGTATTTCCTGAATTTTAATGTTGGCCTGTCTTACTAGGTTGAGGAAGTTATCCTGGATGATATCCTGCAGAGTGTTTTCCAACTTGGTTGTATTTTCCCGGTCACTTTCAGACACACCAATCAAACATAGATCTGGTCTTTTCACATAATCCCATATTTCTTGGAGGCTTTGTTCATTTCTCTTTCCTCTTTTTTTCTTTAGACTTCTCTTCTCACTTCATTTCATTCATTTGATTTTCAATCGCTGATACTCTTTCTTCCAGTTGATCGAGTTGGTTACTGAAGATTGTGCATTTGTCACATAGTTCTCGTGTTATGGTTTTCATCTCTATCAGTTCTTTTAAGGTCTTCTCTGCATTGATTATTGTAGTTATCCAGTCATCCATTCTTTTTTCAAGATTTTTAGTTTCTTTGTGTTGGTTATGTAGTTCCTCCTTTAGCTCTGAGAAGTTTGATCAACTGAAGCCTTCTTCTCTCAACTCGTCAAAGTCAGTCTCCATCCAGCTTTATTCCATTGCTGGTGATGAACTGCCTTCCTTTGGAGGGAGAGATGCACTCTGATTTTTTGAATTTCCAGTGCTTCTGCAGTGCTTTTTCTCCATCTTTGTGGTTTCGTCTGCCTTTGGTCTTTGATGATGGTGACATACTGATGGGGTTTTGGTGTGGGTGTCCTTCCTGTTTGTTAGTTTTCCTTGTAACAGTCAGGACCCTCAGCTGTAGGTCTGTTGGAGTTTGCTTGAGGTCCACTCCAGACCCTGATTGCCTGGGTATCAGCAGCGGAGGCTGCAGAAGATAGAATATTGTTGAACAGCGAATGTTGCTGTTTGATTCTTGCTCTGGAAGCTTTATCTCAGGGATGTACCCTGCTGCGTGAGGTGCGAGGTTTTGGTCTGCATCTAGTGGGGTATGTCTCCGAGTTAGGCTACTCGGGGGTCAAGGACCCACTTGAGCAGGCAGTCTGTCTGTTCTCAGATCTCAGCCTCCATGCTGGGACATCCACTGCTCTCTTCAAAGCTGTCAGACAGGGACATTTACCTCTGCCGAGGTTTCTGTTGCTTTTTGTTTAGCTATGCCCTGTCCCCAGAGGAGGAGTCTACAGAGGCAGGCCCACCTCCTTGAGTTGTGGTGGGCTCCACTCAATTCGAGCTTCCTGGGGGCTTTGTTTACCTACTTAAGCCTTGGCAATGGCAGGCACCCTTCCTCCAGCCTTACTGCCACCTTGCAGTTAGATCTCAGTCTGCCGTGCTAGCAATGAGGGAGGCTCTGTGGGCATGGAACCCTCTGGGCCAGGTGTGGGATATAATCTCCTGGTGTGCCTTTGCTAAGACCCTTGGTAAAGCACAGTATTAGGGTGGGAGTTACCCGATTTTTCAGGTGTTGTGTGTCTCAATTTCCTTTGGCTAGGAAAGGGATTTCCCTTCCCCCTTGTGCTTCACAGGTGAGGTGATGCCTTGCCCTGCTTCTGGTCTTGTTGGTCGGGCTGCACTCGTGGGCCAGTGCCAATGGCCCGACATGCCCCAGTGAGATGAACCCGGTACCTCAGTTGAAAATGCAGAAATCACCCATCTTCTGGGTCACTCACGCTGGGAGCTGGAGGCTGGAGCTGTTCCTATTTGGCTATTTTGGGTATGCCCCCAACAAAATCTTTAACTGACAGAAACTTATACCACCAACAACACCCTCCCCCACCACACATACCTTAGGAGGCAGGGGCTATATTGGAAGTGGAGTTTAAATAATTTGTTTAAATAATATGCTCACTCTGCTACACATACATTACCTCATTCAATTATTACCACAATATTTTGAGGGAAGAAGTACGATACCACTTAAATTGATAAGGAAACTGACATTGGGAAAGTATAAGTAATTTGCCAGAGAGCACACAGCTGCTAAGTGACAGAACCAGGATTTAAATTTAGAAGAAGAAAGATCAAGGTATTACGTTAATCTTTAAGCATATATTAAGGTAGTATCATTGAGCAGAAACTTTCCTAAAGCTTTATGAAACATCCTGGATTTTTTTTTAGTGGCTTTCTTTCACGATTGTTGATGTCGCCACTTCTACAGCAGACATGGTAGTATTGAAACTTCCAGACTGAAAGCTTGCATCCAATTTTTTAAATGTAAGCTCAAAGAATCACTTAGAAATTAAATTATCTTAGAAGCATGTTCAGGATTGAAATAATTCCATAACAGTGATTATGACACAATATTGGAACTCAAGCATTGTAAATTGTACTGTGTGGGGGGTGTTGGGGTATGGAATTAACATTAAAATAACTTACTATATTACAAAGTAATTTATACGTTATACAATGCAAGATTATAACCCATTTGATAGATTTCTGTCCCCTCTTTCTGTCTCTCAAGGTTTTTTCTCTTAATATCTCCTGTGGGTATGGGTAGGGGTAGGAGTAGGATTATAAGTATGTTGTCTCCTAATTAGTGTACAATATATTTGACACCTTAGAAGGAATCACTTTTTCCTAAGTCCCACCTGGCTTATATGACATATTTGAATATTTTAAACATTAGGTGAATTATTAATTCTGACTTCATTATACTAAAAGATCTTTGTCTTATTCCTGCTCTGTAATTGACAGTGAGAGAAGCCAAGAGCAATTGCTTTTCCCAAGTTCCTCATTTTATTTCCTAAACTACAGAAAAAAAAAAATGTCAGGGACAATACCATCTTCCCTCATCATAATAGGTGAAGTAAGGGATCGAATTCTTGAGAACTTTCAGGGAGGAAGTTGAATTTTGAATAATAATTTTGAATTTTGAACTGAGTTTTATTGACAGAGGGAACAGTGTTAAAAAGGCGCAAATGTGAAGCATTGCTGGGAAAACATGATCTTCTCTGTGTTTAGAAATAGATGAGAGAGACTCCAATGAGAATAAAATGTGGAAAAGGAATGTAGATTTTAATAAGGGTGACAAATTTAGAGGTCAATAAAACATCATTTCCTTTTTGGCGGGGTCACTACACAGGTTGGTGATACAAATGCTATAGATAAAGAATACCTAGATTTCATCAAAGTGTTTGATAAGGTCCTGGGATAACCTGATCTGGATAATATCATTGCCTAGTAGGTTAATAACTGGAAGATCATAACCAAAAAGTGGTGATTCATGGATTGGTTAAACCTAGAGTAAAGTCTATTAGAAGGCATGGAGGTCAGACTTTTGAAAGTCTTGGAAAGAAAGCCAAAAGGCAGAATGAAAGAATTAGGATTCAAAAAGCTACTCTACAGGTGGAACAGATGAAGTTTAATGAAATTAAGCAAAGCATGCTACATTTTCCTTGATGTATTCATGTTTTTAAACATTTATGGATCATGTATTATATATTAGGCACTAGGCTAGGTGGTGGGGATACAAAGAAAAACAAGACTCAGTTCCCCAAAGAGCTCACAGTCTCACTAAGGGAAGTAGATAAATAAATTTTGTCAGTACAGTAAGATGAACATTATGATAGAGGTAAACACAGAGTGCTACAGGAAGACAGAGAAAGGACAAGTACATGAGGATGTTTTTCATAGGGATGTGATGTTTCAGTTGAATTTTAAAGAAAATAAACAGGATCTGAAGAAACAGAGACAATATTTTAGGTAGAAAAAAGCTAAAGTCTTTGAAACAGTAAGATATATTTTAAGAACCCCAAGTAATAAGGTATAACTATAAGAATTTATGGGTATTCAAGAGTAATACAGAAATAAAAGTGGGTTATAAGATCCCTGAAGATGACATCAAGATGTACCTACTTCAGTGCCCTCAGCAACCAATACAGAACCTGGAGCAGAATAGGGCCCCAGGAAATATTTTTGAATGGATAAATTAATGAACAGAATATGTTACAAATAAAGGACCTTAGATGTTAAATTTGAGAGCTTATACACCCAAATAAAAAGAAATCATGATATCAAAAAGATACTTGTACTCTTATGTTTATAGCAGTACTATTCACAATGCAAAGATGTGGAATCAATGTACATATCCATAAACAGATGACTGGAAATGTAATGTACACACACACAAATGTATACATATATATGTTTATATATAAAATATATATATATACACATACACATAAATACCATGGAATACTGCTTAGCCATAAAAAAGAATAAAATAATGTCTTTTGCAGCAACATGGATGGAACTGGAGTCTTAAGTAAAATAATTCAGAAAGAGAAAGTCAGATAATACATATTCTCACTTAAAAGTGGGAGCTAAATAATGTGTACACATGGATATAGAGTGTAGAATAATAGACATTGGAAACTCAGAAGGGTGAGAAGGTGGGAGGATGATGGATGAGAAATTACTTAATGGATATAATGTACACTATTTGGGTGTTGGTTACACTAAAAGTCCAGACTTCAACACTATGCAATACATTCATATAACAAAACTTCACTGTATACCCTAAATTTATACAAAAAAAAAGTGATATGATTACATTTGTGTTTTAGAAAACTCACTCTGGCAGCAGTGGGACAAATGCATTACAGAGGAGATAAACTAAAGGCAGAGAGGTTACTGTTATAATTCAATTAATAAACTAGTGCTATAGGAGTTAAAAAGAAATTATTTAGGCAGATAGTGAGGGTAAGAAAGTCCTTGGTAAGGTTTTTCTTTTAATAAAAAGCAGCCCCCAAATCATTTTCTTTTCTAACACAGACAAATCTGTTAAATTGAGCTGCAGACATACACAAACAAGGTGGAAGTTTGCACAGATGAATGCCGGCAGTTGTGCCAATAGGAAAAGACTACCTGGAACTAGGCATGATAAAAATGGCGGCTCCATCTTCCCTTCTCTTTGCTAGCCATGTGCACAGTAAGGAGCAGACAAGTTGGCACTGGCCAAGTGGAAAGCCCATTTGCATAATAAGATTAGGGTGGGGCAACCAGCCTCCCCCACGTGCTATGTAAATGTCATACCTGGTTGAACCAATCTGTAGGTCCTATAAATCAGAAGCCTGCCTATAAAATCTGCTGCAGTATGCCGCAGACTGGCTTTTCCCTTTCAGACACCTCTTGCTTGCAGGAGAGGGCTGCTCTCCTCTCTCCTTTCTTCTGCCTATTAAACTTTTCTCTCCTTAACCACCTACACGTGTACTGTTTAGCTTGTGCATAAAGGATGCCTTGATGTGTTTGGGGCCCAGTTAAAGTTGAAGACCATGAATCTCTGGTGGTGTCAATCAGCATGACTGCATGCTTTCCTCCAATGGGGTCTAGCAGCTCAGGAATAAGAACAGAGTTTGAATAGTTTGATTTTTTTCAAGATTTTAGTTTGTTCACTGGTGTCAATGGAAAAGAATGGTGGTATAAAAGAATTAGTCCCATTTGTCTGCTCCCATTTTAGCAAAAATTGTTGAATGAATTTTCTATACTCGCTGTCTTCATTTCCTCTCTTTTAATTCTCCCTTAAACCTTCTCCAATAGGCCTTTTGTCCCTACCCACTCGCTGAACTGCTCTTGTCAAGGTCACCATATGGTTAAACCCAATAATCAATTTTCATTCCTCAATTTACATAACAAGTTAATACCATTTAATATATTTGTTCAATCCCTCTATTTTGACATACTTTCTTCACGTTGCTCCCAGCCTCTCTCAGAAACCAGGTTCCCCTGCTTTTCCTTCAACTTTGCTAGACACTCTTATTTATGACCCTGACCTCTAAATTTTGCAGTCCTAGGGATCAGTCCTGGAACATCTTCTTTTTTTCTATTTATATCTATTTCTTGGAGAGCTCATCCAGTTGCATGGCTTTAAAAATCATCTATGTCCTTATGATTCTCAAATTTGTATCTCTAGCCGAAACCTCTTCCCTGAATTCCAGACTTAAATATCCAGTTTACCATTAAACATCTCCACTTGAATATATTATAGGTGTGTTAGAACATTTTTGCATTGCTATAAAAAATAACTGAGGCTGGTAACTTATAAGGAAAAAAGGTTTATTTTAGCTCATGGTTCTGCAGGCTGTACAGGAAGCATGATGCCAGCATCTACTTCTGGTGAAGGCCTCAGGAGGCTTCAAAATCATAGTGGCAGGCAAAGAGGGACCAGCATGTCACACAATGAAAGAAGGAGGAAGAGAAAGAAGAGGAGGTCCCAGACTCGTTTAAACAACCAGATCTCATGTGAACTAACTGAGAACTCACTTATTGCCAAATGGATGGTGCTAAGCCATTCGTGAGGGATCCACCTCCATGATCCAATACCTCCCACCAGGCCTCAGCTCCAACAGTGGGAATCACATTTCAACATGAGATTTGGAGAGGACAAACACCCAAACCATGACATCCTGCCTCTGGCTTCCCAAATCTCATGTCCTTCTCATATTGCAAAATACAATCATGCCTTCTCAATAGGCCTCCAAAGTCTTAACTCATCCGAGCATTAACTCAAATGTCTCGAGTCTAAAGTCTCATCTAAAGATTATTTCCTTCCACCTGGGAGCCTGTGAGATAGAAAACAAGTCATTTATTCCCAAGATACAATAGTGGTACAGGCTTAGGGTAAATATTCCCATTCCAAAAAGGAGAAATCAGCCAAGAGAAATGAGAAATAGGCCTCACACAAGTCTGAAACCCAACAGAGAAGTCATTAAATCATAAAGCTCCAAAGTAACATTTTATTCCGTGTCACACATTCAGGGCACATTGGTGCAAGGGCTGGGCTCCCAAGGCATTGGGCAGTTCCACCCCCATGGCTTTGATGGATGCAACCTATGCAGCTGCTATTATGGGTTGGAGTCCAGTGCCTATAGGTTATCCAGGCTAAGGAGGCATGCTGCCATTGGCTATACCATTCTTGGGCCTAGATGGTGGCAGCCCTCTACCCATAGCTCCACTAGGCAGTGCCCTGGTTGGGACACTGTATATGGGCTCAAACACCTTTCCCTTCCACATTGCCCTAGTGGAGGCTCTCTGTGGGGGCTTTGCCCCGAGACAGGCTTCTGCCTGGGCATGCAGGCTTTCCAATACATCCTCTGAAATGTAGGTGGAAGCTGTCAAGCCTGTTTTAGTCACGCATTCTGTGTACCTGAAGGCTTAACACCACGTGGAAACCACCAAGGCTTATGGCTTGCACCCTCCAGAGTAATGGCTAAACCTATACTTGGGCCCCTTTGAGCCAAGGTTGGAACCAGAGTGGTCAGGGTGTGGGAAGTCGTGTCCTGAGTCTGCACAAAAATGGAGAGACCTTGGTCTTGCCCCTGAAACAATTATTTCCTCCTAGGCCTCTGAGTGGGTAATGGGAAGGGTTGTCCCAAAGATTTCTGAAATGGCTTTGAGGTCTTTTTCCCATTTTCCCGGATATTAGTATTTGGCTCCCTTTTAGTCATACTAATCTTTCCAGCAAGTGGTTGCTCCACAGGATGCTTGAATTCTTTCCCTACCACAGGGCCAAGCTGTAAATCTTTCAAGCTTTTATGCTCTGCTTATCTTTTAAATATAAGTTCCAAATTTAAATCATTATTTACTCTCATATCTTATCTAGGTTGCTAGAATCATCCAGGCCACATCTTGAATGCTTTGCTGCTTAGAAATTTCTTCTGCCAGATACCCTACGTCATCACTCTTAAGTTCAAACTTCCCAGGCCCCTATGATACAAACACAATGAGGCCAAGTTCTTTGATAGGGCATAACAAAAGTGACCTTTACTCCCATTCCTAAAAACTTCCTGATTTCCACCTGAGACCTCCTTAGTCTGGCCTTCACTGTCCATATCTCTATTAGCATTTTGGTCACAACCACTTAACCAGTCTCTAAGAAGTTCCTTACTTTCTCTCATCTTCCTGTATTCTTCTGTGAACTGTAAACTCCTCCAGTCTCTGCACATTACCCAGTTCCAAAGCTGCTTCTACATTTTCAGGTAACTTTATAGCCATGCTTCACTCCTTGGTATGAATTTTCTGTGTTAGGCAACTTTGTGTTGCTATAAAGAAATACGTGAGCCTGGGTAATTTATAAGAAAAAAAAAGGTTTATTTTGGCTCATGGTTCTGCAAGCTATCTGGAAAGCATGGTGCCAGCATATGATTCTGGTGAGGGCCTCAGGAAGGTTTCAATTATGGCAGAAGATGAAGGACAACGAGCATTTTACATGGCAAGAGAGGGAGCAAGACAGAGAGGGGTAAGGTCTCAGACTCTTTTAAGCAACCAGATCTCATGTGAATTGAGTGAGAATTCACTTGTCACTAAGTGGATAGTGCTAAGCCATTCATGAGGGATCCACCCCATGATCCAATCACTTCCTACCAATCCCCACCTCCAATACTAGTAATCACATTTCAACATGAGATTTGGAGGGGACAAAACACCAGTAACAGACAAACAACCAAATCATGAATAAACTCCCATTCACAATAGCTTCAAAGAGAATAAAATACCTAGGAATCCAACTTACAAGGGATGTAAAAGACTTCTTCAAGGAGAACTACAAACCACTACTCAGTGAAATAAAAGAGGACACAAACAAATGGAAGAACATACCATGCTCATGGATAGGAAGAATCAATATTGTGAAAATGACCAAACTGCCCAAGGTAATTTATAGATTCAATGCCATCCCCATTAAGTTACAAATGACTTTCTTCACAGAATTGGAAAAAACTGCTTTAAAGTACATATGGAACCAAAAAAGAGCCCACATTGCCAAGACAATCTTAAGCAAAAAGAACAAAGCTGGAGGCATCATGCTACCTGATTTCAAACTATACTAAAAGGCTACAGTAACCAAAACAGCATGATACTGGTACCAAAACAGAGATATAGACCAATGGAACAGAACAGAGCCCTCAGAAATAATACCACACATCTACAACCATCTGATCTTTGACAAACCTGAGAAAAACAAGAAATGGGGAAAAGATTCCCTATTTAATAAATGGTGCTGGGAAAATGGGCTAGCCATAAGTGGAAGGCTGAAACTGGATCCTTTCCTTACTCCTTATATGAAAATTAATTCAAGATGGATTAGAGACTTAAATGTTAGGCCTAAAAGCATAAAATCCCTAGAAGAAAACCTAGTGAATACCATTCAGGACATAGGCATGGGCAAGGACTTCATGTCTAAAACACCAAAAGCAATGGCAACAAAAGCCAAAATTGACAAACGGGATCCAATTAAACTAAAGAGCTTCTGCACAGCAAAAGAAACTGCCATCAGAGTGAACAGGCAACCTACAGAATGGGAGAAAGTTTTTGCAATCTACTCATCGGACAAAGGGCTAATATCAAGAACCTATAAAGAACTCAAATTTAGGAGAAAAAAACAAACAACCCCATCAAAAAGTGGGCAAAGGATATGAACAGACACTTCTCAAAAGAAGACATTCATACAGCCAACAGACACACGAAAAAATGCTCGTCATCACTGGCCATCAGAGAAATGCAAATCAAAACCACAATGAGATACCATCTCACACCAGTTAGAATGGCGATCATTAAAAAATCAGGAAACAACAGGTGCTGGAGAGGATGTGGAGAAATAGGAACATTTTTACACTGTTGGTGGGACTGTAAACTAGTTCAACCATTGTGGAAAACAGTGTGGCGATTTCTCAAGGATCTAGAACTAGAAATACCATTTGACCCAGCCATCCCATTACTGGGGATATAGCCAAAGGATTATAAGTCATGCTGCTATAAAGACACATGCACACGTATGTTCATTGCGGCACTATTCACAATAGCAAAGACTTGGAATCAACCCAAATGTCCATAGTGACAGACTGGATTAAGAAAATGTGACACATATACACCATGGAATACTGTGCAGTCATAAAAAAGGATGAGTTCGTGTGCTTTATAGGGACATGGATGCAGCTGGAAACCATCATTCTCTGCAAACTATCACAAGAACAGAAAACCAAATACCGCATGTTCTCACTCACAGGGGGGAACTGAACAATGAGATCACTTGGACACAGGAAGGGGAACATCACATACCGGGTCCTATTGTGGGGGGGGGGGGGGGGGGAGGGATAGCCTTAGGAGATATATGTAACGTAAATGACGAGTTATTGGGTGCAGCACACCAACATGGCACATGTATACATATGTAACAAACCTGCATGTTGTGCACATGTACCCTAGAACTTAAAGTATAATAATAAAAATAAAATAAAATAAAATCAAAATAAAATAAAAGATTTGGAGGGGACAAACATCCAAACTATGTAATTATTTTAAAATTAACGTGTTCTAAAACAGCTCCAGAGGCTCTTAACACTTTTACCTTCCCTCAAATTCTTGCTCCATCAACAGTCTTTTGCATCTCAGTTAATGGCAATGCTCTTATTCCTGTTCCAGACCAAAACCTATTTATAGTTCTTGACTACTTTTTCCCATTACCTAAATTTATATTCTCTGTCTCCCTCCCTTCCTTTCTCCCTCATACATTCTCTTTATGCTCAAGTCTCTAGGTTTCTGTCACATATATTATGTCTCTAATACCCTCTCCTACTATTCTCCTTCTTACTTACTACACTCCAGCTAAAATGTTCCTATTTCAGTACCTTTAAACTTTCTCTTCCCTCTGGCTGGAACACTCTTCCCACAGACAAGCTCATGGATTGCTCCCTCATAGTGTTTCCATATAGCAATTCCTTCTCTTGATGTCTCAGGATACTTTTATGTTTTTTCAAAATTCTTAATTCTGAGAAAAATTAGTCAAGAAGTTGAGAAGGGTGAGAAAATAGTTAATTCCCCTGTGACAATTAAAGCTTACTGAAATATAGAGACATAACTGGTAGAGAGAAACACACTGATATCAAGGCAAAAGCAACAAATGCTGATGTTTGGAGTTGAAAGTTAATGCTGACATTTCCCAGTACAGGACAAGAGCACATAAGAAAAAAAAAGCCACAATCTAATCGGTCGGTCTTGCTTATGACTATTGTCATAATTGTGTTTGTGGCCCTGTCTACAGCAAATGGTTAGTCATTCCAGCAAATAAAATAAATATTAATAAGTTTAAATGTGCACATATCCTATTGGTGGAATTCCAATAAATAACTAGTCTTACAAGCAATGTAAGTTTATAACTAGCAATTTCAACGTGTGATTCTGTGTGGTGCTATTAACCTTGCTAGGTTTACCTGAATGCCATGCCATTCAACTATTACCTAATAATCTTCACTGGCATTTTCCAGTATTGGAGTATTTGCCATAGAGTATAGGTGTTTTGGTAAATACTTCAGCAGAAGAGATACAGGGAGAAGAAACTTGACTAAAATCTGAAAGAGCAAAAATAATGTTGATCTCAATGGCAAAACCAAAATCAGGCAAACAGACAAAATACATTGGTCATTGAAAAAGGAAATGAGTTTATATGAATCAACATGTATCTAATGCCTACTTGAAGATCTTTTTAGATGCACTCTTAAAAATTTGACCAATATCAAAGCATGACACTTTTCTATTTCTAGAATATTTGTCTTAAAACAAAAATCAAGATAGAGTAGTTAATGTAATCTATGTTTGTAATTTATTTTAAAAAATGCTATCTTTAAAGTACTAAATATTTGGGTCATCATTTTTCAAGTTTTTAAATAATTTTTATTTGACATTTTTTGTGTTAATGGTTCCTTCTTTTAATATTACCAACTATCTATTTGAAATATATAAACTTTTCACAATATATTGGTTCATAATAATAATAATAACCCACATATTACAATTACATTTGTTTTTATTTTGCAGAAAGGCTCTGAAATGTTTAGTATCAGAGAAAAATGATTTATTGTACTTTATTATGGTAATTCATAATTAAATTCATAATTCTTAATTAAAAGCACACACAAGAGATGGGCGGAGCAAGATGGCCAAATAGGAACAGCTCCAGTCTCCAACTCCCAGCACGAGCAACACAGAAGACTGGTGATTTCTGCAGTTTCAACTGAGGTACTGTGGGTTCATCACACTAGGAGGCTGACAATCAGTGCTGGTCAGCTGCTGCAGCCCCACTCAGCGCAGAGCTGAAGAGGGCAAGGCATCACTACCTGGGAAGCAAGGAAAGGGAACTTTTCCCAGCCAGGGGAACTCGGAGACACACAACACCTGGAAAATCGGGTAACTCCCACCCCAATACTGTGCTTTAAGCAAACAGGCACACCAGGATGCTCATATCCCACACCTGGCCAGGAGGGTCCCACGCCCACGGAGCCTCCCCACAAGCACAGCAGTTCATGATCTTGGCGGCAAGCAGCCAGGTTGTGGGAGTGGGCTCGCCATTGCCGAGGCTTAAGTAGGTAAACAGCCGCTGGGAAAGCTGAACAGGGCGGAGCTCACAGCAGCTCAAGGAAACCCGCCTGTCTCTGTGGTGACTCCACCCTGGGGAGACAGGGCACAGCAACAACCAATAAAAAGCAGCAGAAACCCATATGATGCAAATCCACTCTGTCTGGACAACTTCCGGCGAGAGCAGTGGATCTCCTAACACAGAGGTTGGATCTCGGAGAAGGGACAGACTGCCTGCTCAAGTGGGTCCCTAACCCCTGAGTGAAGCCTAACTGGGAGACATCCTCTAATTAGGGGCAGTCTGACACCCCAATACCTCACAGGGTGGAGTACACCCCGAGAGGAAGCCTCCAGCAAGAATCAGACAGGTACAGTCGCTGCACCAGCAATAGGCTCATCTTCTGCAGCATCTGCTGCTGACACCCAGGCAAACAGGGTCTGAGGGACCCTCAAACACTTCCAACAGACCTGCAGCTGAGGTGGTCCTGACCTAGAAGGAAAACTATCAAACGGGAAGGACACCTACACCAAAACCCCATCAGTACATCACCATCAACATCAAAGACCAGAGGCAGATAAAACCACAAAGCAGGCGGGGAAAGCAGGGCAGAAAAGCTGGAAAAATTGCGGCCAAGAGCGCATCTCCCCGCAAAGGAGCCGCAGCTCATCGCCAGCAAATCCGATCAAAGCTTAACGGAGAATGACTTTGACGAAGTTGGAGAGAAGAAGGCTTCAGTCCATCAAACTTTGTGAGCTAAAGGAGGAATTACGCACTACGAAAAGAAACTAAAAATCTTGAAAAAGTGGAAGAATTGATGGCTAGAGTAATTAATGCAGAGAAGGTCATACATGAAAATGAAAGAGATGAAACTCTTCATGACACAAGCAAAATATGTGACAAATGCACAAGCTTCAGTAACTGACTCCGGAATAACTGGAAGAAAGAGTATCAGCGATTGAGGATCAAATGAACTAAATGAAGCGAGAAGAGAAACCAAAAAGAAAAAGAAGAAAAAGAAATGAACAAAGCCTGCAAGAAGTATGGGATTAGTGTAAAAGACCAAATCTACATGTGATTGGGGGTGCCTGAAAGTGAGGGGAAATGGAACCAAGTTGGAAAACACCTTCAGGATATCATCCAGGAGAACTTCAACCTAGTAGGGCAGGCCAACATTCAAATCCAGGAAATACAGAGAACTTACAAAGATACTCCTCGAGAAGAGCAACTCCAAGACACATAATTGCCAGGATCTCACCAAAAGTTGAAATGAAGGAAAAAATCTTAAGGGCAGCCAGAGAGAAAGGTCGGGTTACTCCACAAAGGGAAGCCCATCAGACTCACAGCAGATCTCTCGCAGAACTCTCCAAGCCAGAAGAGAGGGGGCCAATATTCAACATTCTTAAAGAAAAGCACTTTAAACCCAGAATTTCATATCCAGCCAAACTAAGCTTCATATGAAGGAGAAATAAAAACTCTTTACAGATAAGCAAATGCTTAGAGATTTTGTCACCACTAGCCTGCCTTACAAGAGACCCTGAAGGAAGCTAATAAACATGGAAAGGAACAACCGGGTACCAGCCATTGCAAAACCATGCCAAAATGTAAAACAATGAAGTACTGGGAGTATGTCCAACAACTAACGAGTTAAATAATCAGTTAATATCATAATGGCAGAATCAAGTTCACATAACAATATTAACCTTAATGTAAATGGACTAAATGCTCCAATTAAAAAGACACAGACTGGCAAACTGATAAAGAGTCAAGACCCATCAGTCTGTTGTATTCAGGGAGACCCATCTCACATGCAGAGACACATACATAGGCTCAAATAAAGGATGGAGAAGATTACCAAGCAAATGGAGAAATCGTAAAAAAGAGGGGTTGGTAAAATACTAGTTCTGATAAAACAGACTTTAAACCATCAAAGATCAAAAGAGACAAAGAAGGCCATTACATAATGGTAAAGGAATCAATTCAACAGGAAGAGCTAACTATCCTAAATATATATGTACCCAACACAGGAGCACCCTAGATTCATAAAGCAAGTCCTTAGAGACTTCACAAAGAGACTTCGACCCATACAATAATAATGGGAGACTTCAACACCCACCGTCAACACAGACAGATCAACTAGACAGTAGAAAGTTACCAAGGATATCCAGGAATAGAACTCATCTCTGCACCAAGCAGATCTAATAGACATCTATAGAACTCTCCACCCCAAATCAACAAAATATACATTTCTTCACCACTACATCGCACTTATTCCAAAATTGACTACAATTGGAAGTAAAGCACTCTCGGCAAATGTACAAGAACAGAAATTATAACAAACTGTCTCTCAGGACCACAGTGCAATCAAACCAGAACTGAAGACTAAGAAATCAATCAAAACCACTCAACTACATGGAAACTGAACAACCTGCCCCTGAATGACTACTGGGTACATCACCTAAATGAAGGCAGAAATAAAGATGTTTCTTTGAAACCAATGAGAACAAAGATACAACATACCGTAATCTCTGGGACACATTTAAAGCAGTGTGTAGAGGCAAATTTATAGCACTAAATGCCCAATAAGAGAAAGCAGGAAAGATCTTAAAATTGACACTCTAATATCACAATTAAAAGAACTAGAGAAGAAGAGCAACACATTCAAAAGCTAGCAGAAGGCAAGAAATAATCTATGATCAGGGCAGAACTGAAGGAGATAGAGACACAAAAACCCTCCAAAAAAATCAATGAATCCAGGAGTTGAGTTCTTTTTTGAAAAGATCAACAAATTGACAGACTCTAGCAAGACTAATAAAAGAAGAAAAGAGAGAAGAATCAAATAGATGCAATAAAATGATAAAGGGATATCACCAACGACCCCACAGAAATACAACTACCATCAGAGTAAATACTATAACACTCTATGCAAATAAATCCAGAAAATCTAGAAGAAATGGATAATTTCCCTTGACACTTATTAATTTTCCAAGATTAAACCAGGGAAGAAGTTGAATCCCTGAATAGACAATAGCAGGTTTGAAATTGAGGCAATAACACAGCTTACCAACCAAAAAAAAGTCCAGGACCAGATGGATTCATAGCTGAATTTACCAGAGGTACAAGGAGAGCTGGTACCATTCCTTCTGAAACTATTCCAATCAATAGAAAAAAGACGAATCCTCCCTAACTCATTTTATGAGGCCAACATCATCCTGATACCAAAGCCTGGCAGAGACACAACAAAAAGAGAATTTTAGACTAATATCCCTGGATGAACATCGATGCAAAAATCCTCAATAAAATACTGGCAAACAGATTCAGCAGCAGCACATCAAAAGCTTATCCACCATGATCAAGCTGGTTTCATCCCTGGGATGCAAGGCTGGTTCAACATTCTAAATCAATAAACATAATCCACATTACAAACAGAACCAAAGTAAGAACCACATGATTATCTCAATAGATGCAGAAAAGTGCTTTTGACAAAAATTCAACAGCCCTTCATGCTAAAAACGCCAATGGGGCCCGTATTGATGGAACGCACTCAAAAATAATAAGAGCTATTTATGAAAACCCACAGCCAATATCATACTGAATGGGCAAAAACTGGAAAAATTCCTTTGAAAACTGGCAATAAAGATAGGATGCCCCTCTCTCACCACTCCTATTCAACATAGTGTTGGAAGCTCCTGGCTAGGGCAATCGTGTGGGCAAGAGAAAGAAATCAAGGGTATTCAGTTAGGAAAAGAAGAAGTCAAATTGTCCCTCTTTTGCAGATGACATGATTACATATTTAGAAAACCCCATTGCCTCGTAGCCCAAAATCTCCTTAGCTGATAAGCAACTTCAGCAAAGTCTCTCAGGACACAAAATTAATGTGCAAAAGTCACAAGCATTCTTATACACCAGTAACAGACAAACAGAGAGCCAAATCGCGAATGAACTTCCTATCTCGTACAATTGCTTCAAAGAGAATAAAATACCTAGAATCCAACTTACAAGGATGTGTAAACGACTCCTTTCAAGGAGAACTACAAACCACTGCTCAGTGAAATAAAAAGAGGACACAAACAAATGGAAGTTAAACATACCATGCTCACGGATAGGAAGAATCAATATCGTGAAATGGCACATACTGCCCAAGGTTATTTATAGATTCAATTTTTCATCCTCCATCAAGCTACCAATGAGTTTCTTTCACAGAATTGGAAAAAACTGTTTTAAAGTTCATATGCGAACCGTAAAAAGATCTCGTGATCTCCAAGATTTCAATCCTAAAGTCAAAAGAACAAAGCTGAAGGCATCACAATTACCTGACTTCAAACTATACTACAAGGCTACAGTAACTAAAACAGCATGGTAATTGGTACCAAACAGAGATATAGACCAAATTTGGACAGAACAGAGTCCCCAGAAATAATACCACACATCTACAGCCATCTGACCTTGACAAACCTGAGAGAAACAAGAAATGGAAAGGATTCCTTTTTGGCCAATAAATGGTGCTGGGAAAATTGGCTAAGTAGAAAGCTGAAACTGATCCTTTCCTTACCTTTCTATTTAAATTAATTCAAGATGGATTAGACTTGGGGAAATGTGTTGGACCTAATAATTACAAAAACCCTAGAGGAAAAACCTAGGTAGTAAATTATTCAGGACATAGGTATAGCAAAGATCATGTTCAAAACACCAAAAGCAATGGCAACAAAAAGCCAAAATTGACAAATGGGATCTCATTAAACTAAAGAGCTTCTGCACAGCAAAAGAAAAACTACCATCGGAGGAACAGGCAACCTACAGAATGGGAGAAAATTCTTTTGCAATCTACTCATCTGACAAAGGGCTAATATCCAGAACCTACAAAGAACTCTCAAACACATTTACAAGAATAAAAACAAACAACCCCATCAAAAGTGGCAAAGGATATGAACAGACATTTCTCAAAAAGAAGACATTCATACAGCCAACAGACATTAAAAGGAAAATGCTTCATCATCACTGGCCATCAGAGAAATAAAAATTAAAACCACAATGAGATACTCATCTTCGCCCTCAGTTAGAATGGCTATCATTCAAAGTCAGAAACAACAAAGCTGGAGAGATGTGGAGAAATAGGAACACTTTACACTGTTGGTGGGATTGTAAACTAGTTCAACCACTATGGAAACAAATATGGTGATTCCTCAAGGATCTAGAACTAGATGTACCATATGACCTAGCCATCCCATTACCAAGTATATGCCCAAAGGATTGCAATCATGCTGCTCTAAAGACACATGCACACATATGCTTCTACAGCAAATTATTCACAATAGCAAGACTTGAATCAACCCAAATGTCCATCAGTGACAGACTGATTAAGAAAATGTGGCACATATACACCATGGAATACTATGTCATAAAAGGATGCATTTGGAAGTCCTTTAGACATGATGCAGCTGGAAACCATCATTCTTAGCAACCATCACAAGAACAGAAACCAAACACCGCGATGTTCTCACCATAGGTGGAATCCAAAAAATGGGAACAATGAGATCACTGGACTCGAAGGAAGTACATCAATAACACTGGGGCCTATCATGGGGAGGGGGAGGTGGAGGATTGCATTGGGAGTCTTGCACTGATGTAAATGACGAGTTGATGGGTGCTGACGAGTTGATGGGTGCAGCATGCCAACATGGCACAAGTATACATATGTAACAAACCTGCACATTATGCACATGTACCCTCGAACTTAAAGTATAATAATAATAATAAATAAATAAATAAATTTAAAAAAACACACACACACACAAGAAAAGTGTTATGAAAAATACTATCTTATGATTTTTTGAATTTCTGAGAATCCCCAGGAATTCCAGTTTATTCATCCGTACTCTAAAGACTAATATATATCAGAAATTTTAAATCACTACTCTCTTACTTCCTTTAAGTCATCCTTAAACGTCACCTTATCAAAAATCTCTCTTAAGACACATTCACCCAATACCAGCACTTCATATACCTCTGTCTCTGCTTAGTTTTCTCCACAGCACTTAGCATTTCCTGATACATTGTCATTTGTTTCTGTTACAATTGTTTGGTTCTTTTCATAAGAATGCAAGCTCTATGAAGGTGTGGATTTTTACCTTCACTGTTATGTACAAACAGTGCTTACCATATAGATAGTAGTCACACTTAAAATATTTGTTTAATGAATAAATAATAGATTATTGGATTTAGACCAGATAGAGAAGGAAGTGAATGTGTAAGTGAGCTGATCAATAGTGACCATCGTCCAGGGAAAGGGGGTCCAAGTAGAAGCTTAGATGAGGTGGTAATAAATGAATGAGATGACTCAAAGAATAAAAAATCATAGTCTGAACATGGAGTACTGGAGCTTAAATTTCCAGAGATGAATTTTCATGATTTAAGGCACAGTAATATAAATATAAGACTTTGAAAATGAAGATCTTTGGTGTTGAGGTGATCAAGGGTACTGTTAAAGCTAAATTGTTAATTGGAATAATTACATAAATATTGAGTTTGTGCTGGATGATGTCAAGAAAAGATGTGGAGAGAGATTTGATGATCCCAAGTACTAATGTCCTCAGTGAATGTTGAAATTGCCCTGGAAGTCTAAGTAAGACAGTAATGAGGAGAGATTGGAGGTAGCATAATTAGATAACATGATCTTCAGAGGGAGTTTTTTTAATATGGAAAGTAGAGAAACAACAATAGTTTAAAAATGGTGATTTGTTTAATTTCTACCATGTGTGCAAAGTAAGGTACTAGATGTTTTATATCCATTATGTCATAAAAGCCTTAAAATAACCTGTAATGGTATCCAAGACTTTCTTCTAGACTGCTGAATAGCTACAGCTTTCTTAAGTACTGACTAGCTGCTTGGGTGGAAATATGGTCAGGAATATGGAGGAAGTAGTGGGAATGAAATCCATAGTTATTGCAGTAGGAGGTCATCTGGGTGGAGAAATACAGGCAAGTCTTAGCCATGAATTTTTCTGCAGTTAGATTAAATAGACAACAGGAGTGTTTTCAGCAGGAGATGGCACATAGGGAGTATTTCTCAAGTATACAGTCTGAGCATAGGTCTGTGGGTGATCAGTGGACTTTATGTGTACTTGGACTTTAGGAACTTATATCATGTCCTCCAAAACTAGAATACAAATGGCGGCAATGTATTGAGAAGTAGGATGGTGGTGGCTGATGAAGACCAGGAGTCAGTGTAGGGGATGAAGTTTGCCTTTTGTATAAAGGCATCAGCCACCCTTAATGGAGAGTTCTGTATACAAGTATGTGGGGAAAATGGGTGCGTTGATGAGGCCAAGCTTATAAGTCAGGCATCAAATCTAGATCCACAATATGTTCCCCAAACACTGAGAGTCCAGTAGATGAAGAAGCCAATCTTTTTCTGCAAATAGTCTCCTATTGGAAAGTATCTTGTTTGATGTAGGGTGTTAGGGATTGAATTGTGTCCCCCAAAAAGATATCTTGAAATCCTAACCCCCAGTAACTCAGAGTGTGATCTTTTTGGAAAATAAGGTGATTGCAAATGTAATTAGTTAAGATAAGGTAATACTGGAGTATGCCAGGCCCTTAACACAGTATGATTGGTGTCCTTATTAGAAGAGAAGACACAGAGAAAGGTACATATGGAGAATGTCATGTGATGACAGAGAATGGAGTGATGCAGCTGCAAGTCAAGAAACACAGATGATTGATCCTATCACCAGAAGATAGGAAGAGGCAAAAAGGAGTTCTATCTGGAGTCTCAAAGGGAGCATATCCCTGTAGTCCCTTTAATTTTGAACATTTACCCTGCAGAATTGTAATAGAATAGTTTTGTTGTTTTAAGCTACCCAGTTTGTGGTACTTTGTTATAGCTGCTCTAGGAAACTATTAATAGAGGTTGAGTATCTCTTATCCAAAATGCTTCTGACCAGAAATGTTTAGAATTTCAATTTTTTTTTTTTTTTTTGGATATTGGAACAATTTCTGTTACACTGGTTGAGCATTACTAATCCAAATATCTGAAATCCAAAATGTTCCAATGAGCATTTCCTTTGAGCATCATGTTGGTGCTCCAAAAATTCCAGATTTTGCAGCATTTCAGATTTCAGATTTTTGAATTAGAAATACCTAATTTGTACATAGAGTCATCAAAAGTCCCCATGGATTATATTCAATTCGTTGAATGCAGTGCAGTGTCCAAAGGCAGTGGCTGCACTTCCTAGTGGATGTACTCAGCTGCAGATCTGGCTAGCTTGGACACAAAGTAACCTGTTAACATCCAGCACATGTCTTCTCAGTGCTGACCTCTGGTGATTGAATCTCAGCTACGTAGTCTTACACAGATTTATTGGTCTCCTGCCCAGGTTACATGGTGGGGTTGGATGACTGTAAAGATCTTAGGGCCTGATAGCCGAGTGCGGTGGCTCACGCCTGTAATCCCAGCACTTTGGGAGGCCGAGGCTAGCAGATCACGAGGTCAGGAAATCGAGACCATCCTGCCTAACACGGTGAAACCCCATCTCTACTAAAAATACAAAAAGTTAGCCAGACATGGAGGCGAGTGCCTGTAGTCCCAGCTACTCTGGAGGCTGAGGCGGGAGAATGGCGTGAACTCCGGAGGCGGAGCTGGCAGTGAGCCAAGATCGCGCCACTGCACTCCAGCCTGGGCGACAGAGCGAGACTCGTCTCAATCAATCAATCAATCAATCAACCAATAAAAGATCTTAGGGCCTGATGACTTTAAAAACTGGGGCCATCTCTACCGTTCCTGATACTCTTGTTTCTCTTTCACTTCACACTCAAGCTTCATGAAATAATAATTGTATGCACAATTTTTACTTCTCCAAACGTCTACATCTGACTGTGGTCATTTTTTTTTTTTTTCCTCAATGGCCGAGGTACCTTGGACCTCCCTTGTCTTCCTGCTGGCTCTTGTATCTTGTAGTCCAATGTCCCAATTCCTTTAAAAACCTACTCTACTAGAGTAATTATAAATGATCTCAAGTTAAGGTTTGATTTACTGAAAAAGACTTCATGTATATGTTAGCAAGCATGTTTTATCAGGATTTAACAATGTTTCAAACCACAGGTCTCTTGGATATGTTACCCCCAAATCCTGCTTCCTTGTTGGCTACTAATGTGTAAAGCTGACCTGTGTGCACATAGCATGACTAGAGCTTCTAATACTAGAATATAACTAAAGGGTAGAAACACTGAAAGAGAATCAGAAAACTTGTATTTGACATAAAACACAACCACAGTCAAGTTTCATACACCGACTCGTTATTATGGATATATTGTCTTTCAGTAGCAGTCATGGGCAAACCTTTATGTGTAACTTTGCTCATCTCAGTAAGGCTCAGCAATACCATTTTGATAAAACAACCTACTTTCACCGGATATGATTAATCACAATGTCATCTTTACCTTTGAAAAAGCTACAGAATGTGAGAGCCTGTAGTGAAATTACAGATCACCTAGTTCTGCTCTCTTATTTTACATATGTGGAAGCTGAGGCCCAGAGAGAAGAATTGGCTTGTACAGGGCTACACAGTTAACATAAGACTTAAAAACTATCTCTGGACTCCCGGACTTGATATTCTTCTACTTTGCCACACTGCTAGGGGCTATCATCTAAAACCAAGCCTAATGAGATGAATATTTATTTTCCCATTTTCATTGAGTTTTTCCTCTGTGATCCTCTAAGAAAATTATTTATCAGATTTTAGCTGCATAACGTTTGACAGTACACAAAATTATGTAGACTTCACTTAGCCTTATAACCAGGTTATAACCTGGTTATAACCAGTCTTGAAATGACTATAGAAAACAAAAAGGTAAATACTGGCTATTTTCTTTCACAATGGCTCGGTTGATCCCACTGCCCAAAGATGAAGTCATGAGGAACTATAGAAAATCTGCATGCTTTTTGACAAGTGATTACTCAGAGTGTAGTCTGTAAGAAAAGACACTGGGGAGGGCAAAACTTACACCTTGAAACTCATCACTAACCGGAAGCCCCTGACTAGCCAGACGTGACTAAATAGAGAGGTTGTTCAAGACCAGACATTTCCAGGAGATGGCAGTATAAGGAAGGTCTGAATTCAAAGGGAATTGAAAATTAGATTTAAAAATGCAGTGTTTCATTGCATAAGACTAGTTTTAAGACAGAACCATGCAACTAAAACTTGTATAAAAACAACAGGCACTGATGTGACAAATTAACATAAGTCACCACTGTGAGATTTACTAGGCAATGGCTCTATGGCATTTTAAAAGAAATAGTGATACAAAATACACCCTGTAAACTTTGTTGTAAACACTTCTAAGAAGTCAATAGTGTGTGGTTAAATTAACAGTGAGATGATTTACATTTTCAGAGGAAGGCTCTAAAGTTATTATATGTGAGCAAGCGTGCACAGAGTTCATAATGACATCCAACATTTTTTTCTTTGCAGTATTTCTAAAAATAATTCCAGTTGTATTTTAGATTCAGAGGATACATGTGAAGGTTGCTACATTGGTATATTGTGTAATGCTGAGGTTTGGGATACTAATGATTCCATCACCCAGAGAGTGAGCACAGACCCAACAGTTAATTTTTTTACCCTTGCCCCCCTCTTTATTTCCCCCTCTATTAGTTCCTAGTGTCTATTGTTGCCATCATTATGTCCATGAGTAACTAACATTTAGCTCCCACTTATAAGTGGGAACGTGTGGTATTTAGATTTCTTTTCCCCTGTTAATTAGCTTGGGATAATGGCCTTCAGGTGCATCCATATTGCTGCAAAGGACATGGTTTTGTTCTTTTTATGGCTGCATAGTATTCCATGGTAATATGTACCACATTTTCTTTACTCAATCCAGTGTTGATGGGCCCCTAGGTTAATTCCATGTATTTGCTATTGTGAATAGTGCTGCAATGAACACACCAGTTTATGTGCCTTTTTGGTAGAATGATTTCTTTTCCTTTGGGCATATATGTAGTAATGGGATTGTTGGGTCAAATGGTAGTTCTACTATAAGTTCTTTGAGAAATTTCTAAACTGCTTTCCACACTGGCTGAACTAATTCACCTTCCAACCAACAGTGCATAAGCATTCCATTATCTTTGCATCCCCATCAACATCTTTTTTTTTTTTTTTTTTTTTTTTTTTGTCTTTTTCTTTTACTATTTAATAGTAGCCATTCTGACAGGTGTGAGATGGTATTTCATTGTGGCTTTGATTTGCATTTCTCTGATGATTAGTAATGTTAAAGCATTGTTTTCATGTGGTTTTTGGCCACTTGTATATCTTCTTCAGAGAAGTGTCTATTCATCTTTTGCCCATTTTTAATGAGGTTATTGGGGTTTTTTGATTGTTGACTTGTTTAAGTTCCTTATAGATTCTGGATATTAGACCTTTGTCAGATGCGTAGTTTAAAAATGTTTTCTCCCATTATGTAGGTTTTCTGTTTATTCTGTTGATTGTTTCTTTTGCTGTGAGAAACTCTTTAGTTTAATTAGGTCTCACTTGCCAATTTTTGTTTTTCTTGCAATTGCTTTTGAGTACTTAGTTATAAATTCTTTCCCAAGGCCAATGTCCAGAACGGTGTCTCCTAGATTTTCATCTAGAATTGTTATAGTTTGAGGTCTTACATTTAAATAATTAATCCATATTGAGTTAATTTTTGTACATGGTGAAAGATAAGGATCCAGTTTTATTCTTCTGTATATGACTAGCTATCTATCCCAGCACCATTTATTAAATAGAGAGTCCTTTCCCCATGGCTTACTTTTTCCCAACTTTGTCTCCAATCATGTGGCTATAGGTGTTCAGCTTTATTTCTGAGTTCTCCATTCTGTTTCATTGGTCTACGTGTCTGTTTTTATAGCAGGATCATGCTGAGTTAGTTACTATGGCCTTATAGTATAGTTTGAAGTCATATAATGTGGTACCTCTGGCTTTGTTCTTTTTGTTGGGAATTGCTTTGGCTTTTCAGGCTCTTTTTTGGTTCCACATGAATTATAGCCAAGGTTTTTCTGATTCTGTGAAAATGTTGTTGGTGGTTTGATAAAAATAGCATTAAATCTGTAGATTGCTTTGGGCAATGTTGTTATTTTAATAATATTGATTCTTCATATCCATGATCATGGAATGCTTTTCTATTTGGTCCATCTATAATTTTCTTCAGCAGTTTTCTTTGGTTCAGCTTGTACAGTCCTTTCAATTCCTTGGTTAGATGTATTCCTAGGTTTTTTGTTTGTTTTGGTTTTTTTTTTGTGGCTACTGTAAATGGGATTGCTTTCATTGTTATCGATTTCAGTCTCGGTTTGAATGTTGTTGGTGTATAAAAATACTACTGATTTGTGTACATTGATTTTGTGTTCCAAAACTTTACACAGGTCATTTATCTGTTCCATTAGTTCCAGGAGTCTTCTGGTGCAGCCATTAGGGCATTTTAGGCATAGAATGAGATCTTCAGTGAAGAGATATTAGATTTCTTCTTTTTTTTTCCCCCCCCCCCAGTTAGGATGCTTTCATTTTTTCTCTTCAGATGCCTGTAGGCTTTCACCATATTAGCATTTATTGTTTTTTTCTGTCCTTATTATATATGGTTGGTTTGTTCTTTTCTTTCTTTTTTTATCTTCTAAATTTAGGTGTCAGGGTTACATGTGCAGGTTTGTTATGTAGGCAGACATGTATCATGATTTTTTTTTGTACAGATTATTTCATCACCCAGGTATATGACTAGTACCCATTACTTATTTTTTCCTGATCCTCTCTCTCCTCCTACGTTCCACCCTCTGATAGGACCCACTCTGTGTTGTTGTCCTCTATGTGTTCTCATCATTTAGCTCCCACTTGTAAGTGAGAACATGCGGTATTTGGTTTTCTGTTGCTGCGGTAGTTTGTGAAAGATAATGGCCTCCAGCTTCATCCATGTCCCTGAAAAGGACGTGATTTCATTCTTTTTTTATATCTGCATACTATCCCATGGTGTATATATCCCACAATTTCTTTATCCAGTCTATTACTGGTGGATATTTAGGTTGATTCCATGTCTTTGTTATTGTGACTAGTGTTGCAATGAGCATATGCAAGCACGTGTTTTTTTAATAGAACAACTTATATTCTTTTGGATCTATACCCAGTAATTAGATTGCTGGGTTGAATGGTATTTCTGCCTCTAAGGTCTTTGAGGAATCACCACCCTATATTTTACAATGGCTGTACTAATTTACACTCCCACCAACAGTGTATAAGTGTTCCTTTTTCTCCACAACCTCACAGGTAGCTGTTATTTTTGGACTTTTTAATAATAGTCATTCTGACTGGTGTGAGATAGTACCTTATTCTGGTTTTGACTTGCATTTCTGTAATGATGAGTGATGTTGTGCATTTTTTCATATGCTTGTTTGCCTCATATATGTCTTCTTTTGAGAAGTGTCTGTTCATGTCATTTGCCCACTTTTTAAAGGGGTAGTTTGTTTTTTTCTTGTAAATGTGGTTAAGTCCCTTATCGATAATGGATATTAGACCTCTCTCAGATGCATAGTTTGAAAAAGTTTTTACCCATTCTGTAGGTTGTCTGTTTACTCTGTTGAGAGTTTCTTTTGCTGTGTAGAAGCTTGTTAGCTTTAATTATATTCCATTTTTCATTGTTTGCTTTTGTTGCATTTGCTTTTGGCATCTTCATCATGAAATAATTGCCTGTGACTATTCACAATAGCAAAGACTTGGAATCAACCCAAATGTCCATCAGTGACAGACTGGATTAAGAAAATGTGGCACATATACACCATGGAATACTATGCAGCCATAAAAAAGGATGAGTTTGTGTCCTTTGTAGGGACATGGATGCAGCTGGAAACCATCATTCTTAGCAAACTATCACAAGAACAGAAAACCAAACACCGCATGTTCTCACTCATAGGTGGGAACTGAACAATGAGATCACTTGGACTCGGGAAGGGGAACATCACACACTGGGGCCTATCATGGGGAGGGGGGAGGGGGGAGGGATTGCATTGGGAGTTATACCTGATGTAAATGACGAGTTGATGGGTGCTGACGAGTTGATGGATGCAGCACACCAACATGGCACAAGTATACATACGTAACAAACCTGCATGTTATGCACATGTACCCTAGAACTTAAAGTATAATTAAAAAAAAAAAAAAAAAGAAATAATTGCCTGTGCCTGCATCCTGAATGGTATTGCCTAGAATGTTTTCAGAATTTTTATAGTTTGGGATTTATATTTAAGTCATTAATACATTTTGAGTTAATTTTTGTATATAGTGTAAGGAAGGGGTCCAGGTTCAACCTTCTGCACATGGCTAGTCAGTTATTCCAGCACCATTTATTGAATAGGGAACCTTTTCCCCATTGCTTGTTTTTGTCACGTTTGTTGAAGATCAGATCCTTGAAGGTGCACGGTAATATTTTTGGTTTCTCTATCCTGCTCCATTGGTCTATGTGTCTGTTCTTGTACCAGTATCGTGTTGTTTTGGTTACTGTGGCCCTATAGTATAGTTTGAAATCAGGTAGATTGATGCCTCCAGCTTTGTTCTTTTTACTTATGATCGCCTTGGATATTTGGGCTTTTAATTTCATGTGAATTTTAAAATAGTTTTTTTTTTTTTTTTCTAGTTCTGCGAAGAATGTCAACGGCAGTTTAATAGAAATAGCATTGAATCTATAAATTAATTAGGGCAGTATGATCATTTTCATGATATTGATTCTTCATATCCATGAGCATGGAATGTTTTTCCACTTGTTTGCGTCATCACTGATTTCTTTGAGCAGCGATTTGTAGTTTCCCTTGTAGAGATCTTTCACCTTCCTTGTTAGCTGTATTCCTAAGTATTTTATTATTTCTGTGTCAGTTGTGAATGGGAGTTTGTTCCTAATTTTGTGCTCAGCTTGGCTGTTGTTGGTGTATAGGAATGCTAGCAATTTATGCACATTGATTTTGTATCCTGAGACTTTACTGAAGTTGCTTATTAGCTTAAGAAGATTTGGGGCTCAGGTGATGGGGTTTTCTAGATATAGAATCATGTTGTCTACAAATAGGGATAGTTTGAATTCCTCTTTCTATTTGGATGCCTTTTATTTATTTCTCTTGCCTGATTGCCCTGATGATAACTTCCAATACTGTGTTGAATAGGAATGGTGAGAGAGGGCATTCTTGTCTTGTGCCAGTTTTCAAAGGGAATGCTTCCAGCTTCTGACCATTCAGTATAATGTAGGCTGTGGGTTTGTCATACATGAGTCTTATTATTTTGAGGTATGCTCTTTCAATACCTAGTTTATTGGGAATTTTTAACATAAAGGAATGCTGAACTTTTTAGAAAGACTTTTCTGCATCTATTGAGATAATCACGTGGTTTTTGTCTTTAGTTCTGTTTTATGTGATGAATCACATTTATTGATTTGTGTATGTTGAACGAACCTTGCATCTCAGGAATGAAGCCTACTTTATCATGGTGGATAAGCTTTTTGATGTGTGGTTGGATTCAATTTTCTGTTGTATCTTAGCCAGGTTAGGGAGGAGTCCCTGCTTTTCAATTTTTTGAGATAGTTTCAGTAGGAATGGTACCGTCTCTTCTCTCTACATATGGTAGAATTCAGCTGTGACTCTGTCTCATCCTGGGCTCTTGTTCATTGGTAAGCTATTCATCATCGCATAAATTTCAGAACTGGTCTGATCAGGGATTCAATTTTTTCCTGGTTCAGTCTTGGAAGGGTGTATTCATCCAGATTTATCAATATCTTGTAGATTTTCTAGTTTATGTGCATAGAAGCATAGAAGTGTTTATAATATTCTCTGATGATTGTTTTTTGTGTCAGTGGTAATACCAGTTTTATCATTTCTGATTGTGCTTATTTGAATCTTCTCTCTTTTTTATTAGCCTAACTGTCTATCTATTTTATTAATTTTCTCAAAATGCCAGCTCCTGGATTTGTTCAATTTTTGAATAGTTTTTGTGTGTGTGTCTCTGTCTTCTTCAGTTCAGCTCTGATTTTGGTTATGTATTGTGTTCTGCTAGCTTTGGTGTTTGTTTTGTCTTGGTTCTCTAGTTCTTTTTGTTGTCACATTAGGCTGTTTACTTAAAATCTTTCTAACATTTTCTGCTAACTTTGAAATCAGGTTTTTGTTTGTCGTTGTTCCTCTAGGTGGGATGTTAGATGGTTAATGGTTAATCTGAGACTTATCCAACTTCTTTAGGTAGGCTTTTGCACTATAAACTTTTGTCTTAACATGCCTTTGCTGACTTTCAGAGATTTTGGTGTGTTTTCATTTATTTTAAAGATTTTTAAATTTCTGCCTTAGTTTTGTTGTTTACTCAAAAGTCATTCAGCAGCAAGTTGTTTAATTTCTATGTAATTGTGGGGTTTTGAGAGATATTTTTAGAACTGAATTCTATTTTTATTCCACTGCGGACTGAGAATATGGTTAGTATGATGTAACATTTTTTAAAAATTGTTTGGACTTCCTTTATGTCTGAGCATGTGGTTGATCTTGGCGTATGTTCTGTGTGCAGATGAGAAGAATGTATATTCTGTGGTTGATGGGTGGTGTATTCTGTAGATGTCTATTATGTCCAATTGGTCAAGTGTCATAGTTTTGTCCAGAAATTTTTGGTAGTTTTCTGTCTCAACAATCTGTTCTACCCTATCAGTGGAGTGTTGAAGCCCCCATTATTATTGTTTTACCCTCTTGATTGTCTGAGTGTTTTGTAGGTGTAGAAGTACTTGTTTTATGAATCTAGGTGACCAAATGTTGGCTGCATTTGTACTTCATCTTACATAAGAGTGGAAGCTCTTGCTCTTTTTTTTGTTTTTGGTTTGCATGATAGATCTTTTCCCATCTCTTTAGTTTAACCTTATGGGTGCTATAACTTGTGAGATGAGTCTCTTGATGACAATAGACAAATAGGTCTTGTTTTTTTGTCCAATTTACCATTATGTCTTTTATCTGGGTCATTTAGACTGTTTACAATAAGGGTTATTATTGATATGTGAGGTTTTAAACCTATCATGAAGTTGCTAGATGATTGCTTTGGGTTCCTATTAGTGGTTGCTTTACAAGGTCTCTGGACTATGTACATAAGTATGCTATTGTGGTAGCAAGGATCTTTCTTTCAATTCCATGTTAAAACTCCCTTAAGGGTCTTTTGCAATGCTGGATTAATGGTAACAAATTCCCTTAGCACTTGCTTGTCTGGAGCAGGTTTTCTTTATCCTTTGCTTATGTAACTTAGTCTGGAAGGATATTAAATTCTGGGTTGAAATTTCTTCTTTTTAAGAATGCTGAAAATAGGCCCACAATCTCTTCTAACTTATAAGCTTTCTGCTGAATCATCCTCTGTTAGACTTACCAGATTCCCTTTGTACGTGATCTGACCTTTTTATGTAGTTGCCTTTAAGATTTTGTCTTTGGCATTGACCTTAGACAGTATACTGACTATGTCTTGGTGATATTAGATTTTTATAATATCTCACAGGGGTTCTCTGTATTTCTTATATCTGGATGTCTATCACTCTGGCAAGATTAGGAAAATGTTCTTGAATTATTTCCTCAAATATGTTTTCCAATTTGTTTACCTTTTCTCCTTCTCTTTCAGGAATGCAAATAATTCATAGGTTTGGTCACTTTACATCATTCAATATTGCACAAAGACTTAGTTCATGTTTTAAATTCTTTTGTCAGGCAGCCCCCACTCCTGCTGACCTCAGGCTTAGGAGGAAGTGAGGAGCCTAGGGACAATCATGGGCCTCCAGCACAGTGTAGCTGCCTTATGGAAAAGCAATCAGCCTATTTTCCACATGAGTCCCTGCCTCCACCACTTCTCACTGGGCGGGACCTCCTGGCCTGGGAGCCCAGACACCCCACCCCTACCTGAGCTCTAGAGGCAGTATAAGCTCTGCATTTCCCTGGGACAGAGATCCCAGAGGTAGCAAGTAGGCCTGCCATTTGTACCACTCCATAGCCCCATCCCTGCTTCCTTTAGGCTTAGGAGGAAGCGAAGAGCTTAGGACTACTGTGGGCCTCCAGCACAGTACAGCTGCCCTATGGAAAAGTTGCCAGACTGCTTTCCATATGGGTTCCTACCCTTTTTATTCCTCACTGGGCATGACCTCTCTACCTTGGCCCCCAGCACAACTGCCCTGTCCCCACCTGAACATTTCTGTTGGTGAGAGCTCTGCATTTCTATGAAAATGAAATCCCAGAGACAACCCATAGCCCCTCTGCCATTGCAGCTGCAGCAGTACCACCCTTACTGCTATTGGCCTGGGGAAGAAATAAAGTGTCTGTTTGCTTCTCTGGCACACCCAGCATGCCACAACCTCCAATGGAGAGTATCTCCATTTTTCCTCTCTGTGAGTCCCCACCCCCTACACTTCAACAGGCAGAAGTGGTTCAGATCCACAGAGCAGCTGCCCCACTCTCAGTTAAACGTTCCTACTAGCAGTGGCTCTGTGTTTCCCTGGAGTGGAGCTTCCATAGGTAACTGACAACCCCTCTGACACTACCTCTGCAGTGGTACTGCCTTTGCTGTACTCAGACTAAAGAAGGAACAAGGAACCTGAGTGTCTAACTCACACCTCCAGCATTCCACAGTCACCATACAGAGGTGAGCTCACTCATCCTCTCTGCCCTGTGATTCCCTGACTCCTTGCTCATTATCAGGCAGGGCCCCAGGCTTGGGCCCACAGTGCAGCTGCCCCACCCCCCAGCTGAAAATTCTCATTGGCAGTAACTTTGCATTTCTCTTTGGTAGAGTTCCCAGAAGCAACTGAAAGCTCTTCTGCCACTGCCACTGCAGTGGTACTGTCCTTGCTGCCCTCAGATTGGGGAAAGAACAAATAGCCTGATTTCTTTATTCACACCTCCAACATGGCACAGTCACCCTAAGGAAAAGAGGCCAGTCTGTCTCTTTGTAAGCCCCCTGGGCCCTGCTCCCTGCTAGTCACCAGGCAAGGTCTCCTCCATCCCTCAGTTTGGGCCCACAATACAGCTGCCCCACCCTGGGATGATCATTGTGATTGACCATAGCTCTACATTTCTCTTGGGTAGATCACCAAGAAACAAATAAAAGGCTATCTGCCATCGTCACTGCCAAGATTTTTGCCCCTGCTGCTCCCAAGTGTGGGTGGTAACATAAAGCCTGAGCACACCCTAAGGCTGCAATGTGCAGCCCAAGAGTGCCAAGCCATGATCTGCAGCCAACATTTGAGTGGGAGAAGAGCCCACACTCTCAGTGTACCAAGAGAGAGCACAACTGTAATTATGAGGAAATACAGAGGAGCAACGTGGCTCAGCAAGTCTGCCTAGCAGTCATTATGCTTAAGTGTCATCTGCTGGATCACACCCCAAACTTCAACACCAAAAATACTTTCTTAATATAACCCCCTGTGAAGCCAAGTACAAGAATTAAGCCACAGATAAAGGCCTCACACAAAGCCAAAGCCCTCTGAAAACATACAGAATGAAATCAATTGACTATACTCAAATTACACCACAGTTAAAGGAATATCAGCCCACATATATGAGAAAGAACCAGTGCAAAAATTCTAGCAACCATAAATGCCAGAGAATCTCCTTACCTCCTAGTGACGCTACCTCTCCAGCAATGTATCCTAACCAGAATAAAGCGGCTGAAGTTGAAGACAGAATTCAGAATTTAGGTGGCAAGGAAGATTATTAAGATGCAGGAGAAAGTTGTAACTCATTCTAGAGAATCTAGTAAAACAATTCAAGAAATGAAAGCTGAAAAGGCCATTTTAAGAAAGAACCAAATCAAGCTGATAGAGACGAATAATTCACTACGTGGAAGTATTAACAGTTGAATAGACAAGACTGAGAAAAAAATCTCAGAGCTTGAAGACTGGTTCTTTGAATTAGTAAGACAAAAATAATTTTTTTTTTTTTTTAAAAAAGAACAAAGCCGCTGTGAAATACGAGATTATGTAAAGAGAGCATATAGATGACTTACTGGCATCCCTGAAAGAGTAGAGAGAGCAAGCCACTTGGAAAACACACTTGAGTTATACTGTTCACAAAAATTTCCCCAACCTTGCTAGAGAGGTTGACATACAAATTCAAGAAATTCAAAGAACTCCTGTGAGATACTTTGCAAGATGACCATCCCCAAGACACATAGTCATCAGATTTTCCAAGGTCAACATGAAATAAAAAATATTAAAGGCAACTAGAGAGAAAAGGCAGGTCACATACAAAGGGAACTACACCAGGCTAACAGTAAACATTTCAGCAGAAACCCTTCAAGCTAGAAGAGATTAGGGGCATATATTCAGCATCTTTTAAGAAAATAAATGCCAACCAAGAATTTCATACCCAGCCAAACTAAGTTTCAGAAGCCAGGAAGAAATAGTATTCTTTTCAGACAAGCAAATGCCAAGAGAATTCATTACCACCAATCCTACCTTACAAGAGGTTCTTAAGGGATTGCTAAACATGCAAACAAAAGATCGTCATCTGGCACCACAAAAATATACTTAAGTACATAGTATACCCACACTACAAAGCAAAAGACACAACAAAAAAAGAAAGCTTCAGGCCAGGTTGCTGGCAAGATGGCTGAACAGGAACAGCTCCAGTCTGCAGCTCCCAGCGAGACTGACGCAGAAGGTGAGTGATTTCTGCATGTCCAACTAAGGTACCTGGTTCATCTCAATGGGACTGGTTGGACAGTGGGTACAGCCCACGGAGGGCGAGCTGAAGCAGGGTGGGGCATCGCCTCACCTGGGAACCACAAGGGGTCGAGGAACTCCATCTCCCAGCCAAGGGAAGTGATTAGGAACTGTACCGTGCACTCCAGCCCAGATACTGCGATTTGCCCACAGTCTTTGCAACCCACAAACCTGAAGATTCGTTCCTGTGCCTATATCATCAGGGCCCTGGGTTTCCAGCACAAAACTGGGCAGCTGTTTGAGCAGACACGAAGCTAGCAGCAGGAGGTTTTTTTCATACCCCGGTGGCACCTGGAAAGCTAGAGAGACAGAACCATTCACTCCCCTGAAAAGGAGGCTGAAACCAGGGAGCCAAGCAGTCTGTCTCGGCAGGACCCACCCCCACAGAGCCCAGCAAGCTAAGATCCACTGGCTTGAAATCCTCACTGCTAGCACAGCAGAAGAGCTCTACCTAGGATGCTCCAGCTTGGTCGGGGGAGGGGCGTTCACCGTTGCTGAGGCTTCAGTAGGCAGTCTCACCCTCACAGTGTAAACAAAGCCACTGGGGGAGGGCGGAGCAAGATGGCTAAATAGGAACAGCTCCAGTCTCCAGTTCCCAGTGTGAGCAACCCAGAAGACAGGTGATTTCTGCATTTTCAACTGAGGTACTGGGTTCATCTCATTAGGGAGTGCCGGACAATCGGTGCTGGTCAGCTGCTGCAGCCCAACCAGCAAGAGCTGAAGCAGGGCGAGGCATTGCCTCACCTGGGAAGTGCAAGAGGCAAGGGAATCTCTTTTCCTAGCCAGGGGAACTGAGACATACAACACCTGGAAAATTGGATAACTCCCACCCCAACACTGTGCTTTACCAAGGGTCTTAGCAAATGGCACACCGGGGGATTATATCCCACACCTGGCCGGGAGGGTCCCACGCCCACGGAGCCTCCCTCATTGCTAGCACAGCAGTCTGCGATCTAACAGCAAGGCAGCAGCGAGGCTGTGGGAGGGGTGCCCGCCATTGCTGAGGCTTAAGTAGGTAAACAAAGATGCTGGGAAGCTCAAACTGGGTGGAGCCCACAGCAGCTCAAGGAGGCCTGCCTGTCTCTGTAGACTCTACCTCTGGGGACAGGGCACAGCTAAGCAAAAAGCAGTAGAAACCTCTGCAGACGCAAACAACCCTGTCTCACAGCTTTGAAGAGAGCAGTGGATCTCCCAACACGGAGGTTGAGATCTGAGAACGGACAGACTGCCTGCTCAAGTGGGTCCCTGACCCCTGAGTAGCCTAACTGGGAGACATTCCCCACTAGGTACAGACAGACACCGTACACCTCACACAGAGGGGTACACCCCTGAGACGAAGCTTCCAAAGGAAGAATCAGACAGGTACACTCACTGTTCAGCAATATTCCATCTTCTGCAGCCTCTTCTGCTGATACCCAAGCAAACAGGGTCTGGAGTGGACCTCAAGCAATCTCCAACAGACCTACAGCTGAGGGTCCTGACTGTTAGAAGGAAAACTATCAAACAGGAAGGACACCTACACCAAAACCCTATCAGTACATCACCATCATCATCAAAGACCAGAGGCAGATAAAACCACAAAGATGGGGAAAAAGCAGGGCAGAAAAACTGGAAATTCAAAAAATCAGAGCACATCTCCCCCTCCAAAGGAACACAGCTCATCATCAGCAATGGATCAACACTGGATGGAGAATGACTTTGATGAGTTGAGAGAAGAAGGCTTCAGTCCATCAAACTTCTCAGAGCTAAAGGAGGAATTACATACCCAGAGCAAAGAAACTAAAAATCTTGAAAAAAGAATGAAAGAATGGATAGCTAGAATAATCAATGCAGAGAAGGCCATAAACGAACTGACAGAGATGAAAACCATGACACAAGAAACACGTGACAAATTCACAAGCTTCAGTAACCGACTCGATCAACTGGAAGAAAGAGTATCAGCGATTGAGAATCAAATGAATGAAATGAAGCAAGAAGAGAAACCAAAAGAAAAAAGAAGAAAAAGAAATGAACAAAGCCTGCAAGAAGTATGGGATTATGTAAACAGACCAAATCTATGTCTGATTGGGGTGCCTGAAAGTGAGGGGGAAAATGGAACCAAGTTGGAAAACACTCTTCAGGATATCATCCAGGAGAACTTCCCCAACCTAGTAGGGCAGGCCAACATTCAAATCCAGGAAATACAGAGAACGCCACAAAGATACTCCTCGAGAAGAGCAACTCCAAGACACATAATTGCCAGATTCACCAAAGTTGAAATGAAGGAAAAAATCTTAAGGGCAGCCAGAGAGAAAGGTCGGGTTACCCACAAAGGGAAGCCCATCTGACTAACAGCAGATCTCTTGGCAGAAACTCTCCAAGCCAGAAGAGAGTGGGGGCCAATATTCAACATTCTTAAAGAAAAGAATTTTCAACCCAGAATTTCATATCCAGCCAAACTAAGTTTCATAAGTGAAGGAGAAATAAAATCCTTTACAGACAAGCAAATGCTTAGAGATTTTGTCACCACCAGGTCTGCCCTTCAAGAGATCCTGAAGGAAGCACTAAACATGAAAAGGAACAACCGGTACCAGCCATTGCAAAAACATGCCAAAATGTGAAGACCATCAATGCTAGGAAGAAACTGCATCGACTAACAAACAAAATAACCAGCTAATATCATAATGGCAGGATCAAGTTCACACATAACAATATTAACTTTAAATGTAAATGGACTAAATGGTCCAATGAAAAGACACAGACTGGCAAACTGGATAAAGAGTCAAGACCTATCACTTTGCTGTATTCAAGAGACCCATCTCACATACAGAGACACACATAGGCTCAAAATAAAGGGATGGAGGAAGACCTACCAAGAAAATGGAGAACAAAAAAAAGCGGGGGTTGCAATACTAGTCTCTGATAAAACAGACTTTAAACCATCAAAGATCAAAAGAGACAAAGAAAGGCCATTACATAATGGTCAAGGGATCAATTCAACAGGAAGGCTAACTATCCTAAATATATATGCACCTTAATACAGGAGCACCCAGATTCATAAAGCAAGTCATAGAGACTTACAAAGAGACTTGAACTCCCATACAATAATAAGGGAGACTTTAACTACACTGTCAACATTAGATAGATCAACGAGACAGAGAGTTAAGGATATCCAGGGGTGAACTCAACTCTACACCAAGAAAGCAGACCGATAGACATCTACAGAATACTCACCCCAAATCCAACAGAATATACATTCTTCTCAGCACCATCGAACTTATTCCAAAATTGACCACATAGTTAGAAGTAAAGCACTCCTCAGCAAATGCGCCAAGAACAGAGTATAACAAACCATCTCAGACCACAAAGTGCAATCCAAAGAGCTAGAACTCAGGACTAGAAACTCAATTTAGAGCCTGCTCCGAAAAGCCATGGAAATGAACAACCTGCTCTGAATATTACTGGGTACATCACGAAATGAAGGCAGAAATAAAGATGTTCTTTGGAACCAATGAGAATAAAAGATACAACATACCAGACTCTCTGGGACACATTTAAAAGCAAGTAGCAGAGGCAAATCTATAGCATAGAAATACAAGAGAAAGCTGGAAGATCTAAAAATTGACCCTCTAACATCACAATTAAAAGAACTAGAAGAAGCAAGAGCAAACACATTCAAAAGCTGGCAGAAGGCAAGAAATGCTTAAGATCAGAGCAGAACTGAAGGAGATAGAGACACAAAACCTTCAAAATCAGTGAATCCAGGAGATGGTTTTTGAAAAAGATCAACAAATTGATATACAGCTAACAAGACTAATAAAAGAAAGAAAAAGAGAAAGAATCAAATAGAAGCATGATTAAAATGATAAAGGGGATATCACCACCGACCCACAGAAATACAAACTACCATCAAGAGAATACTATAAGCACCTCATGGAAATAAACTAGAAACCTAGAAGAAATGGATAATTTCCTGGACACTTACACTCTCCCAAGACTCAGCCAGGAAGAAGTTGAATCCCTGAGACAGACCAATAGCAGGTCTGTAAGAGTGGGCAATAATTAATAGCCACCAACCAAAAATGTCAGGACCAGAGTTCACAGCTGAATTCTACCAGAGGTACAAGGAGGAGCTGGTACCATTCGACCTACTGAAACTATTCCCATCAGTAGAAAAAGGGAATTCTTACTAACTCATTTGATGAGGTAGCAATAATCCCACCGGTAAGCCTGGCAGAGACACAACAAAAAGAATTTTAGACCAATATCCTGATGAACATACGTGCAAAATCCTCAATAAAATACCGGCAAGGCTGGATTTTGGCAGCACATCAAAAGCTTATCCACCATGATCAAGTGGGCTTCATCCCACCAGGATTACCAAAGCTGGTTCAACATATGCAAATCAATAAATGCAATCCAACATATAAACAGAACCAAAGACAAAAACCACATGATTATCTCAATAGATGAAGAAAAGACCTTTGGCAAAAGTCAACAGCCCTTAATGCTAAAAACTCCCAATAAATTTGATATTGATGGAACGTACCTCAAAATAATAAGAGCTATTTATGACAAACCCACAGCCAAAATCATACTGAATAGGCAAAAACTGGAAGCATTCCCTTGAAAACTGGCACAAGACAGGGATGTCCTCTCTCACCACCCTATTCAACATAGTGTTGGAAGTTCTGGCTAGGGCAATCAGACAAGAGAAAGAAATCAAGGGTATTCAGTTAGGAAAAGAAGAAGTCAAATTGTCCTTGTTTGCAGATGACATGATTATATATTTAGAAAACCCCATTATCTCAGCCCAAAATCTCCTTAAGCTGATAAGCAACTTCAGCAAAGTCTCAGGATACAAAATGAATGTGCAAAAATCACAAGCATTCTTATACACCAGTAACAGACAAACAGAAAGCCAAATCAGGAATGAATTTCCATTCACAATTGCTTCAAAGAGAATAAAATACCTAGGAATCCAACTTACAAGGGATGTAAACGACCTCTTCAAGGAGAACTACAAACCACTGCTCAGTGAAATAAAAGAGGACACAAGCAAGTGGAAGAACATACCATGCTCATGGACAGGAAGAATCAATATCATGAAAATGGCCATACTGCCCAAGGTAGTTTATAGATTCAATGCCATCTCCATCAAGCTACCAATGAGTTTCTTCACAGAATTGGAAAAAACTACTTTAAAGTTCATATGGAACCCAAAAAGACCCCGCATTGCCAAGACAATCCTAAGCCAAAAGAACAAAGCTGGAGGCATCACGCTACCTGACTTCAAACTATACTACAAGGCTACAGTCACCAAAACAGCATGGTACTGGTACCAAAACAGAGATATAGACCAATGGGGCAGAACAGAGCCCTCAGAAATAATACCACATCTACAAAGCCATCTGATCTTTGACAAGCCACCAGAAAAACAAGAAATGGGGAAAGTTTAATAAATGGTGCTGGGGAAAATGGGCTATGCATAAGTAGAAAGCTGAAACTGGATCCCTTTCCTTACTCCTTATACGAAAATTAATTCAAGAAGGATTAGAGACTTAAATATTAGGCGTAATACCACTTAAAAACCTAGAAGAAAACCTAGGTAATACCATTCAGGACATAGGCATGGGCAAGGACTAAAAATACTAAAACACCAAAAGCAATGGCAACAAAAGCATAATTGACAAATGGAATCTAATTAAACTAAGAGCTTCTGCACAGTGAAATAAACTACCATCAGAGTGACGGGCAACCTACTACAGAATGGGAGAAATTTTTGCAATCTACTCATCTGACAAAGGGCTAATATCCAGAACCTACAAAAGAACTCAAACAAATTTACAAGAAAAAACAAACAACCCCGTAAAAGTGGGCGAAGTATATGAACGAAGACACTTCTCAAAGAAGACATGCATACAGCCAACAGACACATGAAAAAATGCTCGTCATCACTGGCCATCAGAGAAATGCAAATCAAAACCACAATGAGATACCATCTCACACCAGTTAGAATGGCAATCATGAAAAAGTCAGGAAACAACAGATGCTGGAAGGGATGTGGAGAAATAGAACACTTTACACTGTTGATGGGATTTGTAAACTAGTTCAACCATTGTAAGAAAACAGACGGCGATTTCTCAGGATCTAGAACTAGAAGTACCATCATGTTAACAATCTCATTATTGGGTATATGCCCAAGGATTATAAATCATGCTGCTATAAGACACATGCATCACATTATGTTCATTGCGGCACTATTCACAATAGCAAGGAACTTGGAATCAACCCAAATGTCCATCAGTGACAGACTGGATTAAGAAAATGTAACATACACACCATGGAATACTATGCAGCCATAAAAAGATGAGTTTGTGTCCTTTAAGGGACATGGATGCAGCTGAAACCATCATTCTCAACAAACTATCACAAGAACAGAAAATCAAACACCGCGTGTTCTCACTCATAGGTGGGAACTGAACAATGAGATCACTTGGACTCGGGAAGGGGAACATCACACACCAGGGCCTATCATGGGGAGGGGGCAGAGGGGAGGGATTGTATTGGGAGTTACACCTGATGTAAATGATGAGTTGATGGGTGCTGATGAGTTGATGGGTGCAGTACACCAACATGGCACAAGTATACATATGTGAGAAACCTGCACTTTGTGCACATGTACTCTAGAACTTAAAGTATAATAATAAAATTTTAAAAATAAATAAAGTGAAATAAAATAAAAATAAAAATAAAAACAAACAAAAATATAAAACAAAAAACAAAGCCACTGGGAAGTTCGAACTGAGCGGAACCCACCCCAACTCAGCAAGTCCCCTGTGGCCAGACTGTCTCCTCTCCGCACAGGGCATCTCTGAAAAAAAAAGCAACAGCCCCAGTCACTTATAGATAAACACCCCACCTCCTTGGGACAGAGTACCTTGCAGAAGAGGTGGTTGTGGGCACAGCTTCAGCAGACTTAAATATCCCTACATGGCAGCTCTGAAGAGAGCAGCAGATCTACCAGCACACTGTTTGAACTCTGATAAGGGACATTCTGCCTCCTCAAGGGGATCCCTGAACCCCGTGTATCCTGACTGGGAGATGCCTCCAAGTAGGGACCAACAGACACCTCATACAGGACAGCTCAGGCTGGCATCTGGCGGGTGCCTCTCTGGGATGAAACTCCCAGAAGAAGAAACAGGCAGTAATCTTTGCTGGTCTGCAGCCTCTGCTGGTGACACCCAGGCAAACGGTATGGAGCAGACTTCCAGCAAACTCCCGCAGACCTGCAACAGAGGGGCCTGACTGTTAGAAGGAAAACTAACAAACAGAAAGGAATAGTATGAACATCAACAAAAAGGACGTCCACTCAGAGGCCACAGCCAAAGGTCACTGACTTCAAAGACCAAAGGTAGATAAATCCACGAAGATGGGGAGAAACCAGCGCAAAAAGGCTGAAAATTCCAAAAAACAGAAAACTTGAAGCTAATATTCCTGATGAACATATGCAAAAATCTTCAACAAAATACTAGCAAACTGAATCCAGCAACCCATTAAAAATCAGATCTACCATGATCAAGTAGATTTTATTCCTGGGATGCAAGTTTGGTTCGACATATACAAATCAACAAATATGATTCATCATATCAACAGAATTGAAAACAAAAACTACATGATCTTCTCAATAGACATAGAAAAGGCTTTTTACAGAATTCAACTTCCCTTCATGTTAAAAACTCTAGACAAATTAGGCATCAAAGGTACATACCTCAAAATAATAAGAACCATATACAAGAAATCCACAGCCAACCTCATACTGAACTGGCAAAATCTGAAAGTATTGTCCTTGAGAAACAGAACAAGACAAAGATGCGCACTATCACCCTTCTTATTTAATATAGTACTGGAAGTCCTAGTCAGAGCAATCAGGCAAGAGAAAGGAATTAAAGACATCCAAATAGGAAGACAGGAAGTCAAACTATCTCTCTTCACAGACAATATGGTACTATACCTAGAAAACCCCATAGTCTTTGCTCAAAGGCTTCTAGATTAGACAAACAATTTCAGCAAAGTTTCAAGATGCAAAATCAATGTACAAAAGTTAGTAGCATTTTATACACCAGCAATGTCCAAGCTGAGTGCTAAATCAAGAATGCAATCCTATTCACAATAGCCACAAACACAAAAATACCTAGAAATACAACTAACCACAGAGGAGAAAGATTTCTACAGAAAGAATTACAAAACACTGCTGAAATAATTCAGAGATGACACAAGTAAATGGAAGAACATTCCATGCTCATGAATAGGTAGAATTGATATTGTTAAAATTGACATACTGCCTGAAGCTATTTACAGATTCAGTGCTATTTCTATCAAACTATCAACAACATTTTTAAAGGAATAGAAAATAATATTCTAAAATTCATTTGGAACAACAACAACAAAAAAAAATAGCTCGAATAGTGAAATCAATCCTAAGCAAAAAGAACAAAGCTGGAAGCATCACATTACCAAACTTCAAACTATATTACAAGGCTACATTAACTAATATAGCATGATACTAGTACAAATGCAGACACATAGAGCAGTGTAAAAAGTTAGAGAACTTGGAGATAAAGCTGCACACCTACAACCATCTGATCTCTGACAAAGTCAATAATAATAAATAATAAAGAAAGGGCTCCCTACTTAATAGATGGTGCTGGGATATTTGGCTGGTCATATGCAGAAGATTGAAATGGGACCCCTACCTTTCATTATGTACAAAAACCAACTAAAGATGGATTAAAAACTTAAATGTAAACCTAAAGTTACAAAGATCCTAGAAGTAAATCTAAGAAATACCATTATCGACATCAGCACAGGCAATGATGAAGACTCCAAAAGCAATTGCAACAAAAACAAAAATTGGCAAGTCAAATCTAATTAAACGAAAGAGCTTATGCATAGCAAAAGAAACTATCAACAGAGTAAACAAACAATGTATAGAATGTAAGAAAGTATTTGTAAACTATGCATCCAACAAATGTCTAATATCCAGAATCTATGAGAAACTCAAACAAATAAAAAAGCAAAAAACCACCCCATTTTAAAAATGGGCAAATAACATGAACCAATACTTCTCAAAAGAAGACATATATGTGGCCAACAAGCATAAGAAATTATACTCTCCATCACTAATCATTAGAGATATGCAAATCAAAACTACAATAAGATACCATCTCATACCTGTCAGAATGGCTATTACTAAAACGTCAAAAATTAACAGACGCTGATGAAGTTGCAGAGAAAAAGAAATGCTTCCATTCCCACTGTTGGTGGGAATGTAAACTAGTTTAGACACTGAAAATTAGTCTGGAGATTTCTCAAAGAATTTAAAGTAGAACTGCCTTTACATCCAGTGATTCCATTACTGGGTATACACCCAAAGGAATAGAAATTGTTCCATCATAAAGACACATGCACACGTATGTTTATCGCAGCACTCTTTACAATAGCAAAGACAGGGAATTAACCTAGATACCTATCAACAGTGGACTTGAATGTGGTACATATACACCATGAAATACTACGCAGCTATTTAAAAATGAGATTATCTCTTCTGCAGTAACATGAATGGAGCCAGAGGCCATAATCCTAAGCAAATTAATGCAGAAACAGAAAACAAAACACCACATGTTCTCACTTATAAGTGGGAGCTAAATATTGAGTGCACATGGACACAAAGAAGGAAACAATAGCCATTGGGGCCTATTTGATGGTGGAGTGTGGGAGGAGGGTGAGGATTGCTACCCGGGTGACAAAATAATTTGTACACCAAACCTCCATGGTACACAATTTACCCATATAACAGTCCTGAACATGTACCCCTTGAACCTAAAATAAATGCATAAAGGTGGTATAAACACTTCCTAACTACCTGTCACCTATTCATGTCAGGATGTGTAAGTCAACAGATGTGGATTTCTTGTGATACCTATAGGTTTATCGGTTAAAGTGATGGGGAGAAACCAGGCCCAACTGAATGTAGAAAACCAATGTGAGGGCTTTATGTAATGTACCTAAATTTAGTATAAAGATACTAATGACTATGTGGGAACATGATATGAGACAGTAGAGGTTCATAATCCAAGCCTTTGTGTGGTTTGTGGATGGAAGAGGAGCAGGCATAAGAGGTAACAAAAATAAATAAGTTATTTTTTTCTTTATTTTTGTCTGACTGGGTTAGTTTGAAAAACCAGTCTTCAAGTTTGGAAATTCTTTCTTCTGTTTGTTTGAGTCTATTAATAAACCTTTCCATTGTATTTAGAAATTTAATAAGTGAGTTTTTGAATTCCTGAAGCTCTGATTGATTTCTTTTTAAGACGTTCATCTCTTCCTTTATTTCTTTTAGAAGTTTCTTTTGTTGATTGTCAACCTTGTCTTGGATCTCATTAAGTTCGTTGAAATTCATGCTTTGAATTGTCTTCTGAATTTCCATTTTGGTTAAGGATCATTGCTGGAGAGCTAGTGTGATCCTTTGGTGGCGTCACTACATTCAGGTATTTCAGGGTGCCAGAATTCTTGTGCTGGTTATTTCTAATCTGAGGACACTGGCACTTCTAATTTTCATAAACATTTCTATGGGGGCAAGGTTTTTTTCTTTTTCTATATAGCATTACTGTTTTTTAATCTCTTCTGTCCCTTTCCCTTACTCACCCTCTCTAGCGGGTGTGATTGTAGAGAATGTTGGGTAGGATCTTTTGACTTTTCTTCTATAGCTCTATTGGACTTCTCTCAGCAGGTTTTATATTGGGCTGTGCAGTTTGACCTGCCATCCAGTAGATGCTGCTTATGAGTAAGAGCCGGCTGTGGCCAACAAGGCTTGCTATATACTTCAAAAAGAAGAAAACACACACACACTTTATTGAGGTACACATTGGCATGAACAACACATGTAAAGTGTATCATTTACAGTTATACACTTTACATGTGTTGTTCATGCCAATGTGTACCTCAATAACATTGATGGAGTTGGAAGCCATTATCCTCAACAAAGTAAGGCAGGAACAGAAAACCAAACACTGCATGTTCTCACTTATAAGTGGGAGCTGAATGATGAGAACACACGGACACATGGGGGAAACAACACACACTGGAGCCTGCCGGAGAATGGGTTGGGAGAGGGAGAGCGTCGGAAAGAATAGCTAATGAAAGCTGGGCTTAATACCTAAATGATAGGAAGATCTGTGCAGCAAACCACCATGGCACACATCTACATCTACCTATGTAACAAACCTGCACATATTAAAATAAAAGTTGAAGGATAAGAAAGGCTTGATATATACTTTATCCTTGTTTACTGGGAGGTACTCTCTGTTGCCTTTGTTAATGGTTTGATCTGTGAAGTGCACGGTGGTCTGAGCTCCCTCCTCAACCTGGAGATGATGGGGAAGGAGTTAGGCAGGGCTGACCAGGCAAGTCTGCCTGCAGGCTTCCTGATGGCAGGCACACATATCAGCACCAAGGGAGAATCCACTGGGCAACAACCAAGAGCCCAGAGGTGTGCCTAGGCATGAAGCTGGGAAACCTCTTTATCTCCAAGTTAGCTGCATGGTGATGGCAGGTAGCCTAAACTCCTAATCTAAGAGAGTGAGTGCTCCTGATGCCTGGAGGTCTGCCTGGATGGCAAGAGGAGATAGCCCACTGCACCATGATCTCTGCATAAGAAGGGCGAGGCAAGTCAAGCTGCCACTCCAGGTGAACGGGTGGCTTGAGTGCCTGGAGATATGCCTCATTGTCAAACAGAGAGGGCCCCACTACACCACGATCTATGCACAGCAAGGGCGAGACGTCTCAGGCTGCTGGATCCAGGCAATGAGGTGCTGTGCATGCCCGGAGAGCTACCTGAAGGTTGAGCAGAGATGGCCCTGCTGCACCATTATCTATGCTCGAGAAGGGTAGGGCAGCACAGGCTGCTGGTACTGGCAAGTGATGCTCCACATGCCTGAAGTTCTTCCTGGTGGTGGTGTAGAAAGGGCCCTCTCCACCTTTACTACCTCTGGGGAGTAGGCTGGAGCACTCAGCAGTGACATACAGAGACTTGTTCCAGGTCAGCAAGCTGGCCCTGCTTGCAAGTCTCATTGCCCAGCAGAAAAAGCTATAGCTATAGTGGCTCTCAAACAACCCCAAGTCTGTGACAGGGGAGAGCAGAGTTCCAGTACCCACTGCTGAGGTGCTTTTTGCAACTCTGGCTGTGGAGGCCCCTACACGGCTCCTGAACATGTGCTCTAATTTCTGGCCTGAAACTAAAATGCCTGAATGGCCATGCTGCCAGGTCATCAAAGAGCCACTGACTTTGTACGCACCTGGATTTAGAATGGCATCCTGCTCTTGGTCCCAGATCTGGAAAAATGCCTGCAGCTTTTCCCAGTGTCTTTCCCTCTCTGCCCCTCCAATCCTCTCCTTAAGTTAACTCCAGGGCTTGGAAGAAGCAAAGTGCTCTCCCTCAATCTGGGTTGCTTAGATCTCCAATGTAAAGGTTAGTAAGAGAGCGAAGATCTCTGCCTCTCTCTGGTACTGGGGCTTCATTCACTTTTATCAGCTGGACACTCTCATAGGGGCTATTTGCCACTCGCATTCTTCTCCCCATGATTTGGGGTTTCCTTCATTATTCCAATGGATTCAAGTTTTCCTTCTTGAATTAGAGCTTAGGTAGTGGATTTTTATACACTATCTTGCTGTTTTCAAAGGACTGAGGCATGCTTAAAAGCCTCTTCTTATCTGTCATCTCTAAAAGAACAGCTTTTATTGATTGTTTGACATGTTTCAGGTACTGTGTTCTTGATACTTATATCCATAAAATATCTCATTCAATCTCTGGACTGTGAAGTAACTACCATTTTCCCAATTTTATAGAGGATGTTACAAAAGGATTAGAAAGTCTAAGCTTCCGGGCGGAGCAAGATGGCTCTAATAGGAGCAGCTCCAGTCTTCAACTCCCCCAGCCAGCCATGGCTGCAGAAGCACCGTGATTGGCATTTTCAACTGAGGTACTGGGTTCCTCCCACCAGGAGGCCGGAATTGCACTGGTCAGCTGCTGCAGCCCGACCAGCGAGAGTTGAAGCAGGGCTGCAGGCATTGCCTCACCTGGGAAGCTTAAGGAAGCGGGAATCCCTTCTACAGCCAGGGGAACTGAGACACAACACCTGGAGAATCGGGTAACTCCCACCCCAATACTGCTTTGAGCAAACAGGAACACCACAGGAGATCGAGCATCATCCCACACCTGGCTGGGAGAGTTCACACCCACGGAGCCTCCCTCATTGCTATCACACAGTCTCAGATTCATCCGTGCAGCAGCCAGGCTGGGGTGAGCCTCGGGCCATTGCTCAGGCTTTAAGTAGGTAAACAAAGCTGTTGAAGCTCGAATCGGGTGGAGCCACAGCAGTCTCAAGGAAACTCCTGCCTCGTCTCTGTAGACTCCACCTCTGGGGCAGGGCACAGGAACAATAACAAAGCAGCAGATACCTCTGCAGACCCAAACGACTCTGTCTGACAGCTTTGAAGAGAGCAGTGGACTTCCCAACACGGAGGTTGAGATCCGAGGAAGGACAGACTCTGCCTGCCGGTCCCTGACCCCTGAGTAAGTAGCCTAACTGGGAGACATCCCCCACTAGGGGCAGTCTGACTTCACACCTCACAGGGTGGAGCACACCCCGAGAGGAAGCCTCCCAAAGCAAGAATCAGACAGGCACACTTCTTGCTGTTCAGAATATTCTATCTTCTGCAGTCTCTGCTGCCGATACCCAGGCAAACAGGGTCTGGAGGGACCTCAAGCACTGACTTGTCCTGATTAGAGCAGCAACCACTGACCAGAGGCAGATAAACTACAAAGATGGGGAAAAAGTAGGGCAGAAAAAGCTGGAAATTCAAAAAACAAGAGCGATCTTCCTGCAAAGGAGCGCAGCTCATCGCCAAGCAACGGATCGGGTGCTGACCGGAGAATGACTTTGACGATGAGAGAAGGTCAGTCCATCAAATTTCTCAGAGCTAAAGGAGGAATTACGTACCCAGCGCAAAAGAAACTAAAAATCTTGGAAAAAAAAAAAAGTGGAAGAACGAATGCTAGACTAATTAATGCAGAGAAGGTCATAAACTAAAATGAAAGGATGAAAGCATGACGAGAAACACGTGATAAAATGCACAAGCTTCAGTAACCCACTCGACTAACTGGAAGAAAGAGTATCAGCCGCATTGAGGATCAAATGAATGAAATGAAGCCGCAGAAGAGAAACCAAAGAAAAAAGAAGAAAAAGAAATGAACAAAGCCTGCAAGAAGTATGGGATTATGTAAAAAGACCAACCCACGCCTGATTGGGTGCCTGGAAAGTGAGGGGGGGAAAATGGAACCAAGTTGGAAAAAACACTCTTCAGATATCATCCAGAGAACTTCCCCAACCTAGTAGGGCAGGCCAACATTCAAATCCAGGAAATACAGAGAACGCTTACAAAGATACTCCTCGAGAAGAGCAACCTAAGACACATATAATTGCCAGATTCACCAAAAGTTGAAATGAAGGAAAATCTTAAGGGCAGCCATAGAGAGAAAGGTCGGTTACCCACAAAGGAAGCCCATCAGACTCACAGCATCTCTCGGGTGAAACTCTCAAGCCAGAAGAGAGTGGGGGCTAATATTCAACATTCTAAAGAAAGAATTTTAAACCCAGAATTTCATATCCAGCCAAACTTAAGTTTCCATAAGTGAAGGAGAAATAAAATCCTTTACAGATAAGCAAATGCTTAGAGATTTTGTCACCACTAGGTCTGCCCTTACAAGAGACTCCTGAAGGAAGTACTAAAACATGGAAAGGAATGTGGGGAATCGGTACCAGCCATTCCGCCAAAATGTAAAGACCATCGAGGCTAGGAAGCAAACCATATATCAACTAATGAGCAAAATAACCAGTTAATATCATAATGGCAGGATCAAGTCACACATAACAATCTTTTTAACCTAAATGTAAATGGACTAAATGCTCCAATTAAGAGACACAGACTGGCAAACTGATAAAGAGTCAGGCACCATCAGTCTGCTGTAGAGGTCTTAGGAGACCCATCTCACACGCAGAGCATTACACATAGGCTCAAAATAAAGGGATGGAGGAAGATTTACCAAGCAAATGGAGAACAAAAAGCCGGGTTGCAATACTAGTCCTTCTGATAAACAGACTTTAAAACCATCAAAAATCAAAAGAGACAAAGAAGGCCATTACATAATGGTAAAGGATCAATTCAACAGGAAGAGCTAACTATCCTAAATATATATGCACCCAAATACAGGAGCACCTAGATTCATAAAGTGTCCTGGGGAGACTACAAAAGAGACTTAGACCCCATACAATACTAATGGGAGATTTCAACACCCACTGTCAACATAGACAGATCAACGAGACAGAAAGGCTAACAAGGATATCCAGGAATTGAACTCATCTGCAGCAAGCAGACCTAATAGACATCTATAGAACTCTCCACCCCAAATCAACAGAATATACATTCTTCTCAGCACCACATCAGACTTTATTCCAAAATTCCGACCATGTAATTGGAAGTAAAGCACCTCAGCAAATGTACAAGAACAAAATTATTACAAACTGTTCACAGTGCAATCAAACTAGAACCTAGGACTAAGAAAACTCAATCAAAACCACAACTACATGGAAACTGAACAACCTGTTCTGAATGACTACTTGGCACATAAATCTAAATGAAGGCAGAAACAAAGATGTTCTCAAACCAATGATAAACAAAGGCAAGATACAACATGGAACAGAATCTCTGGGACACATTTTATGCCAGTGTAGAGGGGAAATTTATAGCACTAAATGCCCACAAGAGAAAGCAGGAAAGATCTAAAATTGACACCTAACATCGCACTAAAGAATTAGAGAAGCAAGAACACATTCGAAGCTAGCAGAAGGCTAGAAATAACTAAGATCAGAGCAGCATCCGAAGGAGATAGAGACAGCAAAACCTCCCAAAAAATCAATGAATCCAGGAGTTGGTTTTGAAAAAGATCAACAAAATTGACAGACCACTAAAGCAAGACTAATAAAGAAGAAAGAGAGAAGAATCAAATCTATCTAATTAAAATGATAAAGGATATCACCACCCACCCTGCCATAGAAATACAAACTACCATCAGAGAATACTATAAACACCTCTACGCAAATAAACTGAAAATCTAGAAGAAATGGATAATTTCCTGACACTTATTAATTTCTTCCAAGACTAAAACCATAGGAAGAAGTTGAATCCTGAATAGATCAATAGTGTGTCTTGAAATTGAGGCAACAATTAATAGCCTACCAACCAAAAAAAAGTCCAGAGGACCAGATGGATTCACAGCCGAATCTCTACCAGAGTGATGTAAGGAGGAGTTGGTACCCATTCCTTCTGAAACTATTCCAATCAATAGAAAAGAGGGAATCCTCCCTAACTCCATTTTAGCATAGAGGCCAACATCATCCTGATACCAAAAGCCTGGCAGAGATATAATAGAAAAAGAGAATTTTAGACCAATATCCCCTGATGAACATCAGATGCAAAATCCTCAATAAAATACTGGCAAACCGATCTTCAGCAACACATCAAAAGCTTATCCACCATGATCAAGTGGGTTTCATCCCTGTGGATGCAAGGTTGGTTCTAATACCCGCAAATCAATAAACATAATCCAGCATATAAACAGAACCAAAAGACAAGAACCATTATTGTTGTTCGAATAGATGCAGAAAAGGCTTTTGACAAAATTCAACAGCCCTTCACATGCTAAAAACGTCAATAAATTGCATTGATGGAACGCACTGTACTAATAAGAGCTATTTATGACAAACCCACAGCCAATATCATACTGAATGGGCAAAAACTGGAAGCATTCCCTTGAACACTGGCACAAGACAGGGATGCCCTCTCACCACTCCTATTCAACATAGTGTTGGAAGTTCTTGGCTAGGCAATTAGGCAAGAGAAAGAAATCAGGGTATTCAAAGTTGAAAAGAATAGGTCAAATTGTCCCTCTTTGCAGATGATGATTGTATATTTAGGAAACCCCATTGTCTCAGCCCAAAATCTCCTTAAGCTGATACAACTTCAGCAAAGTCCTCAGGATACAAAATTAAATGTGCAAAACTGCAAGCATCTTATACACCAGTAACAGACAAACAGAGAGCTAAATCATGAATGAACTTCCATTCACAATTGCTTCAAAGAGAATCAAATACCTAGAATCCAACTAAGGATGGAAGGACCTCTGAGAACTACAAACCACTGCTCACTGGAAATAAAAGAGGACACAAACAAGGAAGAACATACCATGCTCATGGATAGGGAAGAATCAATATCGCGGAAAAATACCATACTCGCCCAAGGTAATTTATAGATTCAATGCCATCCTCATCAAGATACCAATGAGTTTCTTCACAGAATTGAAAACTGCTTTAGAAGTTCATATGGAACCAAAAAAAGAGCCCCGCATTCCAAGACAATCCTTAAGTCAAAAGAACAAAGCTGGAGGCATCACGCCACCTGACTTCCAAACTATACCAAGTACATACAGTAACCGAAACAGCATGGTACTGGTACCAAAACAGAGATAGACCAATGGAACAGAAGCAGAGTCCTCAGAAATAACACCACACATCTACAGCCATCTGATCTTTGACAAACCTGAGAGAAACAAGAAATGGGGGAAAGGATTCCCTATTTAATAAATGAAGTTGGAAAATTACAGCCATAAGTAGAAAGCCGAAAAACTGGATCCTTTCCTTACCCTCTTTATACCTTAAAATTAATTCAAGATGGATTAGAGACTTAAATGTTAGACCTTAATACCATAAAAATCCTAGAGGAAAAACCTAGGTGGAAAATTATTCAGGACATAGGTGTAAAGGCAAAGACTTCATGTCTAAAAACACCAAAAAGCAACGCAGCAAAAGCTAAAATTGGCAAAATGGATCTCATTAACAAAGAGCTTCTGCACAGCAAAGAAACTACTCTCATCAGAGTGAACAGGCAACCTACAGAATGGAGAAAATTTTTGCACCTACTCATCTGACAAAGTACACAGTCCAGAACCTACAAAGAACTCAAACAAATTTACAAGAAAACAACAACCATCAAAAGTGGGCAAAGGATATGAATAGACATTTCTCAAAAGCAGTACATTCATACAGCCAACAAACACATGAAAAAATGCTCATCACTTGGCCATCAGAGAAATGCAAATCAAAACTGATAATGAGATAATTCACACCAGTTAGAATGGCTATCATTCAAAAGTCAGGAACAACAATAGGTGCTGAGAGGATGTGGAGAAATAGGGAACACTTTACACTGTTGGTGGGATTGTAAACTAACCATTATGGAAAACAGAGTATATTATTCCTCAAGGATCTTAGAACTAGATGCACCATATGACCCAGCCATCCCATTACTGGGTATATACCCAAAGGATAAATTATGCTGCCTTTAAAGACACATGCAATAACGATGTTTATTGCAGCATCTATTCACAATAGCAAAGACCCAAATCAACCCAATGTCCATCAGTGACAGATTGGATTATGAAAATGTGGCACATATACACCATGGAATATAACAACAAGATGAGTTTAGTCCTTTAGGGACATGGATGCACCTGAATCCATCATTCTTAGCAACCACACAAGAACAAAAACCAACACCGATGTCTCACCATAGGTGGGAACTGAACAATGAGATCACTTTGACCGGAAGGAACATCACACAATCGGGCCCATCATGGGGAGGGGAGGGGAGGGATTGCATTGGGAGTTACATCTGATGTAAATGACGAGTTGATGGCAGCACAACTCAACAAGGCACAAGATACATATGTAAAAAAACCTGCATGTTATGCAATACCACGTACCCTACAACTTTACAGTATAATAAAAAAAAAAAAAAAAAAAAAAAAAGTCTAAGTTTCCAAGCAGTCAATAATTATAAATAAGAAACAAAATCTCATTTAACATTCTTTGTTTTTCTTAATAACTTTAGATATTTTCCCTTGGTACTTTTGTTTTTGATTCTTGATTACTTGAAAGTATGTTTACTTAAGAAAAGGTAATAGAGATGGCATAGTGTTTTGCAGCATTTCTTGCCAAGAGAAAGCTATCCTCTTTATTCTCTGATGAAAGGAAAAACAACTCTGAGCTACTCAATTCTCCAGTCAACAATGACATTTTCTTCTGAGCTTCAATTCTTTGTGGTTTACCTTTCTCTGACCTGGGCTCCTGACTTTTCAATCTGATTGGGGACCAATTGACAGAGGAAATAAGGAAAACACAAACTATGTTTGCCAACACTGGCTTTGCTCTTTGTCAACACACACGGTTGGCTCTAAATGCAGTAATTGTAGTATAAAACAGTTAACTTTATTTACTGAACCAAAGCCTGATTTCTTCCTCACCTTGTGTAAATCCTCATGAGCAAAATCATTGTATCCAGTGAATTCCACATGTAGAAACCTGCACCCCTATCTCTTTCATTGACTGTTTTTTTCTTTATCCTGCTTCTGTAGTAAGAAGTTCAAAAATATTATGTTAAGATATCAGGACTTACCAGAAAAGGGCTTTTTGCTGCCTAGAGACATCACCAGGTAGCGTTTATGCTAAGAGTTATCACGGTATAGGAACATGCAGTCACCATTTTAAGGCCAAATGTTCAATCTTACCTGTATTTAAAAGCTGGTTAGTCTCCAAAAAGCTGACTTATACTCTCCAACCTCACCAAAGACTGGCATCTAAACAAGAATGTTGGCTCATTATTTTATAGCGATAGCTATAATTGTCAAAAGAATTATAATTCTCCAATCCACTGACCAGCTGATTTTCTCCCAGTCGCTTGTGTAGAAAGTCAAAACATAATCAAAAATTTGCCTGGTGAGCACAGATATAGAACAAGTGGAGTAGGCTGCATGATTTGACTGGTTAATAACATCAAGCTCTGCTTCTTCTTACCAGCTGTGGGACTTTTGGTGAGCTACTTACCTCTTGGTATTTCAGTTCCCTGATCCATAAAATGGTGACAACAAAATGCCTATTATTTTGTAAGATTGCTTTTAGGATTGAATTAGTTAATAAATTCAAAGTTCCCAGAACAGTGCCTGGCACATAACAAATCTCCAAAATGTTAGCTGTTGGTTATATTTTATAGTTCTTCTAAGGTTCGTGCTTATATATTCAGCAGCCAACTGAGCACCATCCCTTAGACTGGCCTTTCCCAAAATTTTTTATGGCATGGCACACTATAGAAAATAAAAATAATTATACAACATTTTGGGGTTAGTGGATAAGGCTGTGTGCAGCCTGAAGTGTGAGCCTGACCAGCAGAGGACTCTAGTTGCCTCAGGAAAATCCCAGCCATCCTGAGGACCGGGAAGATAAATGTCTTCCTACTTAGTATCCCATTTGGGCCAGGAAAATCTCTAACCTGGATGTCTCACCAGGGACCTCACACTCAACATATACAACATAAAGTTATTATCTCTTTCTTAAAGCCAAAGGTATTTATTATACTCTATCTATCCAAGTATTCAAGGAAGAAACTGAAGATTTGTTTTGGATTTCTCTTTTCCTAAGCTCCCATATTTAGTCACTAAATTCTGCCTATTTTACCTACAAAACTTTTCTGATCTCTGTGCCCTTCTCTCTATCTACTGCAACCCTAGTTTAATCCTATATCACCCTTGCTGTAATAGCTTCCTAACCTATTGTGCTACCCTACTCTGCCCTCCTCCTCAAATCCATCCTTCACACAACTGCCATGGTGATCCAAAATACAAATCGTTCTGTAGAGGCCTTTCAATTCTTTTGTTAGGTACATTTCTGATATATACCTATATAGAAATATAGGTATATTTCTTATTTATTTATTTATTTGCAGTTATTGTAAAAGGGGTTGAGTTCTTGCTTTGGTTCTCCACTTGGCCGCTGTTGGTGTATAGAAGAGAGACTGATTTGTGTGCATTAATCTTGTATCCAGACACTTTGCTGAATTCTTTTATCCATTCTAGGAGCTTTCTGGACTAGTACCAATCCTACTGACACTATTCCACAAGACAGAGAAAGAAGGAATCCTCTCTAGTTCATTCTAGGAAGCCAGCATTACCCTAATACTAAAACCAGGAAAGGATATAACCAAAAAAGAAAACTACAGTCTGATATCTGTAGTAAGTGTGGAGTAGTAACAAAGACCACAAGTTTCACAATTCTTTTTTTTTTTTTTTTTTATACTTGCTAAGTTCTAGGAGATACATGTGCATAGCGATGCAGGTTTGTTACATGTCTTTATGCCCTTGCCATGTTGGTGTGCTGCACCCATCAACTGTCAGCACCATCAACTCATCATTTACATCAGGTATAACTCCCAATGCAATCCCTCTCCTCCCTCCTCCCATGACCCCGGTGTGTGATGTTCCCCTTCCGAGTCAAGTGATCTCATTGTTGAGTTCCCACTATAGTGAGAACAGGTGTTTGGTTTTCTGTTCTTTGTGATAGTTTGCTAGAATGATGGTTTCCAGCTGCATCATGTCCCCTACAAAGGACACAAACTCATCCTTTTATGGCTGCATAGTATTCCATGGTGTATATGTGCCACATTTTCTTAATCCAGTCTGTCACTGATGGACATTTGGGTTGATTCCAAGTCTTTGCTATTGAATAGTGCAGCAATAAACTTATCGTGTGCATGTGTTTTTATAGCAGCATGATTTATAATCCTTTGGAATATACCAGTAATGGGATTGCTAGGTCATATGGTACATCTAGTTCTAGATCCTTGAGAATGCCATGCTGTTTTTCCATAATAGTTGAACAGTTTACAATCCACCAACAGTGTAAAGATGTTCCTATTTCTCACATCTTTCCAGCACCTGTTGTTTCCTGACTTTTAATGATAAGCCATTCTAACTGGTGTGAGATGGTATCTCATTGTGGTTTTGATTTGCATTTCTCTGATGGCCAGTGATGATGAGCATTTTTTCATGTGTCTGTTGGCTGTGAAGTTTCACAATTCTTTAAAGTCTTACTTTTTGTCTTAGACTTGTTCACTGGCAATTTTCAATTATAAATGATAATATATATTTGTTTTGACTTAGAAATAATGTTTCAATTTATATACCATCAAGTTAAAAATGGTGCCTCAGAAATATACACCATGTTTGTCCTGTCCCTTGACACACTTAGCACATCTTGGAAAACTCAAGTGTGAGTATTACCAAAAGATGAAGTCTAAACTTCACAGTCTGGCCTTCAGACTTTCATTATCTGGCCCCTGTTTGTCCATTTCCTGGCATTTTGCTCCAGGAACACTGACTTAAGTGTAGTTCCATGCCCACACCATGCTATTACTGAACTATCTGCTAAGAAACTCTCCATCTGGTTCTTTTCACACCCCTTCTGTTCAACCACCTGGATAATTCTAACTCTTCATTTATGATCCTGTGCACATGTCTCATCTGTCACATCCTTCAGGAATCTTCCCCTGCCATATCCCAGGCTGAGGTAGATACTCCTTCTTGGTGGTCTTACAGTGCTGTGGGCTTATATTGATTTTAACATTTAAACCATTGCAATGAAATTCTTCTTCTTACTGTTTTGCATTCCCAAAGAACAGATTCTGTGTATAAAACACCTACTAGGTGATAAATACTTTTTTTTTAAATATAACTGACTTTGAGTATTTTTGGCATCCATTGTGGACCATCTCCTCTTTGATTAATAAATTCTTTTATCTGGAGCAAAATGTCAGGAAATGGACAAACAGGGGCCAGATAATGAAAGTCTGAAGGCCAGACTGTGAAGTTTAGACTTCATCTTTTGGTAATACTCACACTTGGGTTTTCCAAGATGTGCTGAGTGTGTCAAGGGACAGGACAAACGTGGTGTATATTTCTGAGGCACCATTTTTAACTTGATGGTATATAAATTGAAACATTATTTCTAAGTCAAAACAAATATATATTATCATTTACTATATATATAGTTATATATATATAGTAATATTGTCAATCACATTGTAACTTTAAAACACAATTGCGTGTCTCTGATCAATTATGTGTTTATTGCTTACTGTATCTCTTTGAGCAGAACTCCTGAATTATTTAGACACACACTTTCTGTAATGTAAACACATCATTCCCTTTCTGTTATATACTGATTATTTTTATCAAAGCCATTTATTTGATGGTCTACTATAAATAGAAAGAAAAGAGTAATATCACAGGCAACAAAGAGAAATACTAAGTAAATACATATCAGACAATGGTAGAGGAGAAAAGTACAAATAATAGTTTACGAATATCAGACTAAAGCTAGTTATATCAGTGAAAGGGCTAATTTTTTACACATTAGACATCTGGTGATCAGTCTTGTTTGAATATCATTTCTAAAAGAGGTACTTCTATACAGTTGTCAAATTGTAAGGAGATTTCTATACAAATAACAGATTATTATTTTGTATTTGGCCATTTGTTATACTGTTAAGACTCAATTCATCTAAGCTTCATATATAAATAAAGAATGATGATGGTGATGATGTTTTAAAACCAGGAACTCCAGAGCTGTCTGTTTCCTTGGAAATTTATACTTCTTTCTTGCAGTTCTGTTTTATCTCATCTTTTGGCTGTTTGGCATGTTTGTGATATAGAATGGATTAAAAAATAGGATTTCTACTCATATCTTTGAACTCTAATCTCTCTCAAATGTAATTATATGAAAGGTATCTTAAAAATAAATCTGTGTTGTTGTCTGTAATTGAATATTAATCTGCTAATTTTAGGCCACCACTTCAAGTCAAAATTTTATCCATACAAACAAGATTTTTTTTTCATTTATAGTGGCATGTTGCAGAATGCCATTAAATTCATCCTCTTGCTCCTGTAGGCAATAGTTGGAAGAAGTGGTCCCAGCTCAGCAAGACTTCTCAGTTTCCAAGGTATGTTACGAGCTACATTTTTACAGCTGCCTAGGTAATAAGATTGCTGGTATATTTATTGATTTGTAAATGCAAATCTGTGCACCATGTAATTAACATATCCTGAAATAATACATTAGCTCTGAGAGTTGAAGGTGGAAACATTAGGTATATCATAGGTATTTTTATTGGGGAAAGCATTTGGAGAGTATTATTGAGGGCCTCATTTAAGAAGAAATACCATATACATTATAAATACTATTACTGTTTACAAACGTAGTCCATAATCACCTTATTTCATCATATAGTACTGTTGGTGTTTTCAAATGACAAAGACTAGCATAATGTCTTTCCAAATTTCTTTAAGGAATTGAAAATGAACACTCAGAGTCATTTTGCAAGAATTTCAAATCATCAATTTTCCATCAGACACTCCGATTTTTTGTAGAGTATGAAAGGTGGGCAGAATGGGTGGCGTATCACATGTTCTTCACAAATGTGGATGTTTGGGTGCTCAGTGGCAGCGTTCATTAGCCTGCGCATTAATTAAGAATATGATCAGATACAAGTTACAAAAAACAGGAAAACAACAACTAATGAGGCTTAGAAAATAATGGTTTATTTTGGCATAAAAAACAAATTTAATAGTTAACAATAATCTACTGTATAGTTTCAAATGCCTAGAAGGAGGATATTGAATATTCCCAACACAATGAAATTGTAAAAATGTGAGATGGTGGGTATGCTCATTATCCTGATCTCATCACTATCCATGACATATATCAAAACATCACTATGTACTTCCTAAATATATACAATTATAATATGTCGATTTAAAAATAAATCTTAAAAAATAGGTTTTTCCAAGATTTCATAAAAGAGGCTTTTAGCATTCCATGTCAAGGAAGAGTACTTCGTTTCTCCCAGGCTAACTTGGGGAGAGGCTTGGATATGCTGAGAGGAAAAGAAACCTGGAAAAGCTGCACGCATTTTCCCAGACCTGGGGATCGAGAACAGGATGCATTTTTAATCTGGGGACATACAAAGTCAGCCACTCTTTGGTGACCCTGCAGTATGGCCACACAGGTCTTGGTCCAGAGATTGGAGCACTTGCTCTGGAGCAGGGTAGAGGCCTCCACAGCCAAAACTGTGGAAAGTGCCTCAGCAGTAGATGCTCGAACTGTGCTCATCCACTTGACAAGCCTGAGGTAGGAGAAGAACTATTACAACTGCAGTTTCTCTTGGGCAATGAGACTTGCAGCCAGGGATAGCCTGGCAACCTGGAGCTAATCTGCATGTGCCATTGGTGGTTCCCCACTTTATTGCACTAAGATTATTGTGCTGGGTGGGCTCTCTTTGCTCCATCTGAGGCAGGAATCCAGGCAATCGAAGTACCTCCTCACCAGTATTCAAAACCTGAACTGCTCCACTCTTCTTATGCAGAGATTGTGGTGCAGTGGAGCCTTCTATACCTCATGCCCAGGTAAAGTTTGAGGCATCTGGAACATCCACTCTGCTGTATTAGGAGTTTAGGCCACCCTCCAAACCCATGCAGATAACTTGCTGCCAAGGAGGTTTCCCATCTGCACCCAAAGGCATATATCTAGGTGCTTGGTATTTTCACATGGGATTCTGCCTCAGTGCTGTTGTTTGCGTGTGCCACTAGGGGACCCATAGTCAGGCCTGTCTTGTGCAGCCCTGCTAAACTTGTCCCTGAGCACCCTGGGGCTGAGTAGAGAGTTCCAACCCCTGTGCACACCATAGATCAGCTCATTGTCTGAGGCAACATATAACTTCTCTCTGTAAACAGAAACCAAGTATATACCCAGCCACTTTGACCACAGCCAGCTCTTACCCATAAACACAATCTATTGACTTCTAGATCAAACCACACAGCCCAGTATAAAAGCTGCTATCAGTAGTGCATAAAGCTATACAAGAAAATTCAAAAGTCACTAGCCAACATTTTCTACAGTCACACTTCCTACAGAGGGAGAAAAGGAAAGGGAAAAAAGTAAAATTACAGTGAAAGAAATAAAAAAAATTCCTACCCTCACAAAAATGTGTATAAAAATTACATACCATGCTCATGGATAGGAAGAATCAATATCGTGAAAATGGCCATACTGCCCAAGCTAATTTATAGATTCAATGCCATCCCCATCAAGCTACCAATGAGTTTCTTCACAGAATTGGAAAAAACTGCTTTAAAAAGTTCATATGGAACCAAAAAGAGCCAGCATCTCCAAGACAATCCTAAGTCAAAAGAACAAAGCTGGAGGCATCAGCTACCTGACTTCAAACTATGCTACAAGGCTACAGTAACCAAAACAGCACTGGTACTGGTACCAAAACAGAGATATAGACCAATGGAACAAGAACAAGAGTCCTCGAAATAATACCACACACATCTACAGCCATCTGATCTTTTGACAAAACCTGAGAAAAACAAGAAATGGGAAAAGGATTCTATTTAATAAATAGTGCTAGGAAAATTGGCTAGCCATAAAGTAGAAAGCTGAAACTGGATCCTTTCCTTACTCCTTTTACGAAAATTAATTCAAGATGGATTAGAGACTTAAATGTTAGACCTAATACCATAAAAACCTACGAGAAAACCTAGAGTGAGTACCATTCCAAGGACATAGGCATGGGCAAAGACTTCATGTCTAAAACACCAAAAAGCAACGGCAGCAAAAGCTAAAATTGACAAATGGGATCTAATTAAACTAAAGAGCTTCTGCACAGCAAAGAAACTACCATCAGAGTGAACAGGCAACCTACAGAATGGGAAAATTTTGCAATCTACTCATCTGACAAAGGGCCAATATCAGAACCTACAGAGAGAACTCAAACAAATTTACAAGAAAAAACAAACAACCCCATCAAAAGTGGGCAAAGGATATGAACAGACATTTCTCAAAAGAAGACATTCATACAGCCAACGAACTGTATGAAAAAATGCTCATCATCACTGGCCATCAGAGAAATGCAAATCAAAACCTATTGAGATACCATCACACAGTTAGAATGGCGATCATTAAAAAGTCAGAAACAACAGGTGCTGGAAGGATGATGTGGAGAAATAGGAACACTTTTACACTGTTGGTGGGATTGTAAACTAGTTCAACCATTATGGAAAACAGTATGGCGATTCCTCAGGATCTAGAACTAGATGTACCATATATTAACAGTATTACTGGGTATATACCCAAAAGGATTATAAATTATGCTGCTATAAGGAACACATGCACACATATATGTTTATTGCAGCACTATTCTAATAGCAAAGACTTGGAATCAACCCAAATGTCCATCAGTGACAATTGGATTAAGAAAATGTGGCACATATACACCATGGAATACTATGCAGCCATTAAAAGGATGAGTTCGTCCTTTGTAGGGACATGGATGCAGCTAGAAACCACCATCATTCTTAGCAAACTATCCACAGAACAGAAAACCAAACACATGTTCTCTCTCATAGAGTGAACTGAACAACGAGATCACTTGGACTCAGGAAGGGGAACATCACACACGGGGCTATCATGGGAGGGAGGAGGGGAAGGGGGGAGGGATTGCATTGGGAGTTATACTGATGTAAATGATGAGTTGATGGGTGCTGACCGAGTTGATAGTGCAACACATAACTATAACTGAAAGTATACGTATGTAACAAACCTGCCGTTATGCACATGTGCCTACAGCTTACAGTATAATAATAATAAATAAATTTAAAAAAGGAAGAAAAAAAAAAAAAAGAAAGAAATCTGCTGAAAAAAAAAAAAATTAAGTACCAGCATCCCCAGATGAGAAGGAACCAGCACAAAATTCTGACATCATAAAAAATCTGAATGTGAGTATTATCATTAAAGGATTGCACTAGCTCTCTTAATGGTCTAACAAAAAGGAAATTTGAAATGAAGAATCAGAATTCAAGCATGGATTCAAGCAAGCTCTAATAATACAATTAAAGGTTGAAAATCAACACAAAGACAGATCTAAATGAATCCAGAAAATGAAGGAAAGAGGAACATCCTATAAATAAATTTATCAAAGCTTTGAAATTAAAAACAAATACTCAAAGGAATATCAAAATACAATTGAGAGTGTTACCAATAGACTAGACCAAGTAGAAGAGAGAATTTCATTTTCATGACAAAGAGAGAATTTTATTTATACATTTCTTCAACTTTTATTTTAAGTTCCAGGTTATATACATTACAGGATGTGCAGGTTTGTTTCATAGGTAAGTAGTATTACTTAGCATGTTGATTTGCTGCACAGATCAACCCATCACCTAGGATTTTTTTTTTTTTTTGTCAATAGGTTTCTGGGGAACAGGTGGTGTTTGGTTGCATAAGTAAGTTCTTTAGTGGTAATTATAGATATTTTGGTGCACCTGTAACCCAAGCAGTGTACATTGTAACCAATGGGTAGTCTTTTGTTGGTATTCCTCACCCACTCCCACCCTTTCCCCTGAGTCCCCAAAGTCCATTGTATCATTCTTGCATCTTTGCATCCTCATGAAAACAGCTCCACTATGAATGAGAACATACAATGTTTGGTTTTCCATTCCTGAGTTTCTTCACTTAGAATAATGGTCTCCAATTCCATCCAGGTTGCAGAAATGACATTATTTTATGGCTGGGTAATATTTTATTATACACACACACACCTGACACTCACCACCACACACATTTCTTTTTTTTTTTTTTTTTTAATTTATTTATTATTATTATACTTTAAGTTGAATTACATGTGCATAACATGCAGGTTTGTTATGTATACTTATTGCCATGTTAGTCTGCACCCATCAGCTCGTCATTTTACATCAAAGGTATAACTCCCAATGCAATCCCTCCCCCTCCCCCTCCCCATGATAGGCCCGGTGTGTGATGTTCCCTTCCTGGAGTCCGTGATCTCGTTGTTCCAGTTCCACCTATGAGTGAGAACTGTCTCGCGGTGTTTGGTTTTCTGTTCTTGTGATAGTTTGCTAAGAATGATGGTTTCCAGCTGCATCCATGTCCCTACAAAGGGCCTTAAACTCATCCTTTTTATGGCTGCATGGTATTCCATGGTGTATATGTGCCGCATTTTCTTAATCAATCTGTCACTGATGGACATTTTGCGTTGATTCAGTGCTTTGCTATTGTGAATAGTGCTGCAATAAAGCATACGTGTGCATCATGTGCTGGCGCCATTTACTCATCGCCGGTGCCCAGTAATGGGATGGCTGGAGTCATATGCCGGTACATCTAGTTCTAGATCTGGCGAGAATCGCCATACTGTTTTCCGCAATGGTTGAACTGGTTTACAATCCACACCAGCAAGTGTAAGTGTTCCTGTTCTCACATCTCTCAGCACCTGTTGTTCCTGACTTTTAATATGGCCATTCGCTGGTGTGAGATTCGGTATCTCTCATTATTAGTTTTGATTGCATTTCTCTGATGGCCAGTGATGATGAGCATTTTTTCATATCTGTTGGCTGTATGAATGTCCTCTTTTGAAATGTCTGTTCATATCCTTTGCCCACTTTTTGATAGGGTTGTTGTTTTCTTGTAAATTTGTTTGAGTTCTCTGTGAGGTTCTGGATATTAAGCCCTTTGTCAGGATGGTGGGTGCAAAAATTTTCTGCTCCCATTCTGTGGAAGTTTGCCTGTTCATAGTGGTAGTTTCCTTTTGCTGTGCAGAAGCTCTTTAGTTAATTAGATCCCATTTGTCAATTTAAGCTGCTGCCGTTCTTTTGGTGTTTTGGGCATGAGAGTGCCCATGCCTATGTCCTGAATGAGTACTACCTAGAGTTTTTCCTCTAAGTTTTTTATGGTATTAGGTCTAACATTTAAGTCTCTAAATCATCTTGAATTAATTTTGTATAAGGGTAAGGAAAAGGATCCAGTTTCAGCTTTCTGCTTATGGCCTAGCCAGTACCAGCACCATTTTATTAAATGAGATCACTTTCCCATTTCTTATTTCTCTCGTTTGTCAAGATCAGATGGCTGTAGATGTGTATTATTATTCTGAGGACTCTGTTGTTCCATTGGTCTATATCTCTGTTTGGTACCAGTACCATGTCTGTTTTGGTTACTGTGGCCTTGGCAATGTAGTTTAGAGTGGGTATTTATCCCAACTTTGTTCTTTTGACTTAGGATTGTCTTGGGAATCGGGCTCTTTTTGGTTCTATGAACACAAGCAGTTTTTCAATTCTGTGAAGAAGCACCGTTGAGTAGCTTGATGGGGATGGCATTGAATCTATAAATTACAGCAGGCGTGTGGTCCGACTTAGAATATTTCCGTTCTTCTATCAAGGCATGGGTATGTTCTTCCATTTGTTGTGTCCTCTTTTCTTCACTGAGCAGTGGTTGTAGTTTACTATAGCAGAAGAGGTCCATTACATCCCTTGTAAGTTGGATTCCTAGGTATTTGATTCTCTTTGAAGCAATTGTGAATGGAAGTTCATTCATGATTTGGCAGCTCTAATGTTTGTCATTATTTAGGTGTATAAGGCCTTTGATTTTGCACATTAATTTTGTATCTGAGACTTTGCTGGGATTGCTTATCAACAAGGAGATTTTGGGCTGAGACAATGGGGTTTCTAAATATACAATCATGTCATCTGCAAACGAGGACAATTTGACTTCTTCTTTTCTAACTGTAATTACCTGATTCTTTCTCTTGCCTGTTACCCTAGCGAGCTTCCAACACTATGTTGAATAGGAGTGGTGAGAGGCATCCTGTCTGCAATGCCAGTTTTGTCAAGGGAATTTGCCAGTTTTTGCCCATTCGTGCCGATATTGGCTGTGGGTTTTGTCATAAATGAAGCTCTTATTATTTTGAGGGTACGTTCATCAATACCGAATTTATTGGCGTTTAGCATGAAAGGGCTGTTGAATTTTGTCAAAAGCCTTTTTCTGCATCTGTTGAGATAATCATGTGGTTCTTTTTCTTTGGTTCTGTTTTGCTATGCTGGATTATGTTTATTGATTTCGCGAATGTTGAACCAGCAGGGATGAAGCCCTTGATCATGGTGGATAGCTTTTGATGTGTTGTTGAATCGGTTTGCCGGTATTTTATTCAGGATTTTTTGCATCGATGTTCATCAGGGATATTGGTGCAAATTCTCTTTTTGTTGTGTCTCTGCCAGGCTTTGGTATCAGGATGATGTTGGCCTCATAAAATGAGTTCTGGAGATTCCCTCTTTTCTATTGATTGGAATAGTTTCAGAATGGTACCAACTCATGTATACCTCTGGTAAATTCCAGCTGTGAATCATCTGGTCCTGGACTTTTTGGTTGGTAATTAATGATTGCCTCAATTTCCAAATTACTATTGGTCTATTCAGGGGATTCAACTTCTTCCTGGTTTAGTCTTGGAGAATTGAGTATCCGAAATTATCGCTCTTCCGGGTTTTCAGTTTATTTGTAGAGGTGTTTATATGTGATATTCTCTGATGGTAGTTTGTATTGCTTCTGTGAAATTGATTGGTGATATCCCCTTTGTATTTTTAATTCGTCGATTTGATTCTTCTCTCTCTTCTTTCCTTTATTAGTCTTGCTAAGTGGTCTGCCCGTAATTTTGTTGATCTTTTCAAAAAACCAACTCCTGGATTCATTGATGATTTTGGAGGTTTTTGTGTGTCTCTATCTCCTTCAGTTCTCTGATCTTAGTTATTTCTTGCCTTCTGCTAGCTTTGGAATGTGTTTGCTCTTGCTTCTCTGGATTCTTTTAATTGCTGATGTTAGAGTGTCAATTTTGATCTTTCATACTTTTCTCTTGTGGGCATTTACCATAAATTTCCCTCTGCACTGCTTCAAATGTGTCCAAGAGATTCTGGTATGTATCTTTGTTCTCATTGGTTTCAGAACATCTTTATTCTGTCATTTCTGTTTGCCCTTTAGTAGTCGTCAGGAGCAGGTTGTTCAGTTTCCATGTAGTTGAGAAAGCGGTTTGATTTGAGTTTTTCTTAGTCTGAGTTCTAGTTTGGATTGCTGTGGTCTGAGAGACAGTTTGTTATAATTTCTGTTCTTGTACATTTTGCTGAGGTGCTTTCTGCTTCCAATTATGGTCAATTTTGGATGAAATTACGATGTGAGATGCTGAAAGAATGTATATTCTGTTGGATTTGGGTGGAGAGTTCTACTATAGATGTCTATTAGGTCCTGCTTGCAGAGATGAGTTCAATTCCTGGACATCCTTGTTAACTTTCTGTCTAGTTGATCTGTCTAATGTTGACAGTGGAGTGTTGAAGTCTCCCCATGTGTTGTATGAAGTCTAAGTCTCTTTGTAAGTCTCTAAGGACTTGCTTTTATATGAATCTGGGTGCTCCTGTATTGGGTGCATATATGTTAGGATAGTTAGCTCTTCCTGTTGATTGATCCCTTTACCATTATGTAGCCTTCTTTGTGTCTCTTTTGATCTTTGATGGTTTAGAGTCTGTTTATCAGAGACTAGGATTGCAACCCTGCTTTTTTGTTCTCCATTTGCTTGGTAAATCTTCCTCCATCCTTTATTTTGAGCCTATGTATGTCTCTGCGTGTGAGATGGTCTCCTGAATCACAACAGACTGATGGAGTCTTGACTCTTTATCCAGTTGCCAGTCTGTGTCTTTTCATTGGAGCATTTAGTCCATTTACATTTAAGGTTAAGATTGTTATGTGTGTGAACGATCCTGCCATTATGATATTAACTGAGGATTTATTTTGCTCGTTAGTTGATGCAGTTTCTTCCTAGCCTGCGATGGTCTTTACATTTTGGCATGTTTTGCAATGGCTGGGGTACCGGTTGTTCCTTTCCATGTTGAGTGCTTCCTTCAGGGTCTCTTGTAGGCAGGCCTAGTGTTGACAAAATCTCTAAGCATTTGCTGCTTATCTGTAAGGATTTTTATTTCTCCTTCACTTATGAAACTTAGTTTGGCTGGATATGAAATTCTGGGTTTAAATTCTTTTCTTTAAGATGTTGAATATTATTTACTCTCTTCTGGCTTGGAGAGTTTGCGAGAGATCTGCTGTGTGAGTCTGATGGGCTTCCCTTTGTGGAGTAGCCGACCTTTCTCTCTGGCTGCCCGCTTAAGATTTTTCCTTCATTTCAACTTTGGTGAATCTGGCAATTATGTGTCTTGGAGTTGTGCTTGCTCTTCGGGGAGTATCTTTGTGGCGTCCTCTGTATGTTTCCTGGGTTGAATGTTGGCCTGCCTACTAGGTTGGGGAAGTTCTCCTGGATGATATCCTGAAGAGTGTTTTCCAACTTGGTTCCATTTCCCCCTCACTTTCAGGCACCCCAATCAGGCCCAGTTTGTCTTTTTACATAATCCAGCATACTTCTTGCAGGCTTTGTTCATTTCTTTTTTTCTTCTTTTTTTTCTTTTGGTTTCTCTTACCGGCTTCATTTCATTCATTTGATCCTCAATGTGATACTCTTTCTTCCAGTTAGTCAGTCGGTTACTGAAGCTTGTGCATTTTGTGCGTGTTCTGTCATGGTTTTCATCTCCTTTCATTTAGTTTATGACCTTCTCTGCATTAATTAGTCTGGCCGTCAATTCTTCACTTTTTTCAAGATTTTAGTTTCTTTGCTGGAGTGCGTAATTCCTCCTTTAGCTCTAGAAATTTGATGGACTAAACCTTCTTCTCTCATCTCATTCAAAGTCCATTTTTCGTCCAGCTTTGATCCGTTGCTGGCGATGAGCTGCATCCTTTGCGGGGAGATGTGTCTTATTTTTGAATTTCCAGCACTTCTGCCCTGCTTTTTCCCCATCTTTGTGGTTTTATCTGCCTCTGGTCTTTGATGATGGTGATGTACTGATGGGGTTTTGGTGTAGGTGTCCTTCCTGTTTGATAGTTTTCCTTCTAACGATCAGGACCCTCAGCTGTAGGTCTGTTGGAATTGCTTGAGTTCCACTCCAGACCCTGTTTGCCTGGGTATCAGCAGCCAGAGGCTGCAGAAGATAGAGTATTTCTGAACAGCGAGTGTACCTGTCTGATTCTTGCTTTGGAAGCTTCCTCTCAGGTGTCTCCACCTGTGGTGTGGGGTGTCAGACTTTGCCCCTAGTGAGATGTCTCCCAGTTAGGCTACTCAGGGTCAGGGACCACGCCAGTGACAGTCTGTCGTTCTCAGATCTCAGCCTCGTGTTGGGAGATCCACTGCTCTCTTCAAAGCTGTCAGACGAGTCGTTTTGTCTGCAGAGTTTTCTGCTGCTTTGTTGTTGTTGTTGTTGTTGTTGTGTAGCTGTGCCTGGCTCCCAGAGGTGGAGTCACCTGAGACAGGCAGGTTTCCTTGAGCTGCTGTGAGGCTCCCACCCAGTTCAGGCTTCCAGCAGCACACATTTACTTAAGCCTCAGCAATGGCCGGGCGCCCCTGGCCTCGCTGCTGCGGTAGATCACGGAGCTGCTGTGCTGCTTAATGAGGGAGGCTCCGTGGGCATGGGACCCTCCGGCCAGGTGTGGATATGATCTCCTGGTGTGCCTGTTTGCTTAAAGCGCCAATATTGGAGTGGGAGTTACCGATTTTCCAGGTGTTGTGTGTCTCAGTTCCCTGGCTGGAAAAGGGATTCCTTCCCCTTGCGCTTCCCAGGTGACGATGCCTGCGCCCCCTGCTTCAGCCAGCTGAGTGGGCTGCAACAGCTGACCAGCACCACCGATCGTCCGGCATACAGTGAGATGAACCCAGTACCTCCAGTTGAAAATGCAGAAATCACCGGTCTTCTGTGTCGCTGGCTGGGAGGTTGGAACTGGAGCTGTTCTATTAGGCCATCTTGCTCTGCCCTCACACATTTTCTTTATCCACTCATTGATTGATGAGCATTTGGACTGGTTCCACATTTTTGCCATTGTGAATTGTCCTGATATAAACATAAGTGTGCAAGTATCTTTTTCACAAAATGACTTCTTTTCTTCTGGGTAAATACCTAGGAGTTAGATTGCTGGATCAAATGATAGGTCTACTTTTACTTCTTTAAGGAATCTCCATACTGTCTTCCATAGTGGTTGTACTAGTTTACATTAGCACCAATAGTGTAAAAATGTTCCGTTTTCATCACATCTACACCAACATTTATTATTATTATTATTATGGCCATTCTTGCAGGAGTGAGGTGGTATTGCATTGTGGTTTTCATTATCATTTCCCTAATAATTAGTAATGTTGAGCATTTTTTCACATGTTTGGTGGCCATTTGTATATCTTCTTCTGAGAATCGTCTATTTATACTCTTAGTTCTTTTTTTGATGGAATTGTTAGTTTTTCTCTTGCCGATTTTTTTTAGTTCCTTATAGATTCTAGATATTAGTCCTTTGTTGGATGCATAGATTGTGAAGAATTTTTCCCACTCTATGGGTTGTCTGTTTATTATGCTGATTATTTCTATTACTGTGCAGAAGCTTTTTAGTTTAATTAAGTCTCATCTATTTATCTTTGTTTTTGTTGCATTTGCTTTTTGGTACTTGGTCATACAGTCTTTGCCTAAACCAATGTCCAGAAGGGTTTTTCCAATGTTATCTTCTAGATTTTTTTATGGGTTTTGGTTTCAGATTTAATTCTTTGATCCATCTTGAGTTGATTTTTGTAAAAGATGAGCTATTAGGATTCAGTTTCATTCTTCTACACGTGGCTTGCCAATTATTCCAGCACCATTTGTGGAATAGGGTTTCCTTTCCCCACTTTATATTTTTGTTTGCTTTGTCAAAGATCAGTCGAGTATAAGTATTTGGCTTTATTTCTTGGTTCTCTATTCCATTCTATTGGTCTAAATGCCTCTTTTATACCAGTACCATGCTGTTTTGGTGACTATGACCTTATAGTATAGTTTGAAGTCTGGTAATGTGATGCCTCCAGATTTGTTCTTTTTGCTTAGTCTTGCTTTGGTTATTATGACTCTTTTTTGGTTTTATATTAATTTTTGGATTGTGTTTTCTAGTTCTGTGAAGAATTATGGTGGTATTTTGATGGGGATTACATTGAATTTGTAGATTGCTTTTGGCAGTATGGTAATTTTGACAATACCAATTCTACCCATCCATGAGCATGGGATGTATTTCTATTTGTTTGTGTCATCTATGATTTCTTGCAGCACTGTTTTGCAGTTTTCCTTGTAGAGGTCTTTCACCTTTTAGATTAAGTATATTCCTAAGGTGTTTTGGTTTTTTTTTGTTTTGTTTTTGTTTTTGTTTTGCAGCTATTGTATCGGGGTTGAATTCTTGATTTGATTCTCAGCTTGGTGAATGTTGGTGTATAGCAGAGCTACTGATTTGTGTATATTAATTTTGTATTCTGAAACTTTGCTGAAACATATATCAATTCTAGGAGCTTTTTGGATGAGTCTTTCAGATTTTGTATGTATGCTATCATGTCATCAGGAAATAGTGACAGTTTGACTTTCTCTTTACTGATTTGGATGCCTTTTATTTCTTTGTCTTGTCTGATTGCACTGGCTAGGACTTCCAGTACTATGTTGAACAAAAGTGGTGAAAGTGGGCTTTCTTGTCTTGTTCCAGTTCTCAGGGGGAATACTTTCAACTCTTCCCTGTTCAGTGTTATGTTAGATGTTAGTTTTATGTATATATACACACACACATATATGTATACATATGTATATATACATGTGTATGTGTGTGTGTGTATATATATATAGCAAGTTATTACCTTAAGGGATGGCCCTTCTAAGGCAATTTTGCTGAGGGTTTTAATCACAATGGATGCTTGATTTTGTGAAATGCTTTTTCTCCATCTATTGAGATAATCATGTAATTTTTAATTCTGTTTATGTGGTGTATCACATTTATCGACTTATGTATGTTAAACCATCCCTACATCCCTTGTATGAAACTGACTTGATCATGGTGGATTATCTTTTTGATATCTTGTTGGATTTGGTTAGCTAGTATTTTGTTGAGGATTATTGTATCTATGTTGATCAAGGATATTGGTCTGTAGTTTCCTTTTTTTGTTATATCATTTTCTGGTTTTGCTATCAGGGTGATACTTGTTTCATAGAATGATGTAGGGAAGATTGCTCTTTCTCTATCTGTTGGAATAGAGTCAATGGATTGGTACCAGTTCTTCTTTGAGTGTGTGATAGAATTCAGCAGTGAATCCATCTGACTCTGGACTTTTTTCCTTGGTAACTTTTTAATTACCATTTCAGTCTTGCTGCTGGTTATTGATCTGTTTAGAGTTTCTATTTCTTTCTTGTTTAATCTAGAAGGTTTGTGTATTTCCAGGAATTTATCTATTTCCTCCAGGTTTTCTAGTTTATGTGCGTGCATAAAGGTGTTCATGGTAACCTTGAATGATCTTTTGTATTTTCTGGTATTGGTTGTAATGTGTTCTGTTTTATTTCTAATTGAACTTGTTTGAATTCTCTCTCTTTTTTTCTCAGTTAATTTAACTAATAGTTTATCAATTTTGTTTATCTTTTCAAAGAACAAGCTTTTATATCAGTTATTTTTTTGCACTTTTTTGTTTCAATTTCATTTAGTTCTGCTCTGATCTTGGTTGTTCCTTTTCTTCTGCTGGGTCTGGGTTCAGTTTGCTCTTGTTTCTCTAGTTTCTTGAGGTGTGACCTTAGATTGTCTGTCTGTGCTCTTTCAGACTTTTTGATGTAGACATTTAATGCTATGAACTTTCCTTTTAGCACCACTTTTGCCGCATCTGAAAAGTTTTTATATGTTGTGTCACAATTATCATTCAGTTCAAAAAAATTTTATTTTCCATCTTGATTTCATTGTTGACCCAATGATCATTCAGGAGCGAGTTATTTAACTTCCATGTATTTACATAGTTTCAAGGCTTCCTTTTGGAGTTGGTTTTTAATTTTATCCCACTGTAGTCTGAGAAAGTTTTTGCTGTAATATCGAGTTTCTTAAATTTGTTAAAACTTGTTTTGTGGCCTAACATATGGTCGTCTTGGAGAATGTTCCATGTCCTGATGAATAGAATGTATAGTCTGCAGTTGTTGTGTAGTGCTGATGAATACAATGTATAGTCTGCAGTTCTGTAAATATCTGTTAAGTCCATTTGTTCTAGGGTGTAGTTTAAATCCATTTTTTTTTTTTGTTTTTTTTTGTTTGTTTGTTTGTTTTAGGTCTGTTACTGACTTTATTTCTTCATGACCTGTCTAGCGCTGTTAGTTGGAATATTGAAATTCTCCACTATTCTTTTGTTGCTGTCTATCTCATTTTAGGTCTAGTAGTAAGTGTTTTATAAATTTGGGAGCTCCAGTGTTAGATAGATTATAGATATAGATATAGATATAGATATAGAGATAGATATAGATATAGAGATAGAGATAGATAGATATACACACATATTTAGGATTGTGGTATTTTCTTGTTGGACTGTATCTTTTATCATTGTATAGTGTCCCTCTTTGTCTTTTTAAATTGCTGTTTCTTTAATGTTTTTCTTGTCATGTATGAGAATAGCTACTTTTGCTCACTTTTGGTGTCCATTTTCATATATTTTCAATCCCTTTACCTTAAGGTTATGTGAGTCCTAATGTGTCTAGTGAGTCTACTGAAGACAGAAGATACTTGGTTGGTGAACTTTTATCCATTTTGCCATTTTGTATCTTTTAAGTTGAGCATTTGGGCCATTTACATTCAATGTTAGTATTGATATCTGAGGTACTATTTTATTCATCATGCTATTTTTTGCCTGAAAAACCTTGTGTTTGTTTGTTTTTTTGTTTTTTTGTTTTCTTGTTTTTTTATGTTGTTGTATGGGTCCTATGAGATTTATGCTTTAAGGAGATTCTATTTTGGTGTATTTTGAGGACTTTTTTTCAAAATTTAGAACTCCTTTTAGCAGTTCTTGTAGTGCTGGCTTGGTAAGTGGTGAAGTCTCTCAGCATTTGTTTGTCTGAAAAAGACTGTATCTTTCCTTCATTTAAGAAGCTTAGTTTTACTGGATACAAAATTCTTGGCTGATAATTGTTTTGCTTAAGGAGGCTAAAGATAGGACCCCAAACCCTTCTAATTGTTAGGGTTTCTGTTGAGAAAGTGGTTTTTTAAAAAGGTTATCTGATGATTTTGCCTCACAGCTCTTAAGATTCTTTTCATTGTCTTGACTTTAGACAATCTGATTACTATGTGCATAGGCAATGGTGTTTTTGTGATGAATTTTGCAGGTGTTCTGTGAGCTTCTTGTATTTGGATGTCTAGATCTCCAGCAAAGTTGGGGAAGTTTTCCTTAATTATTCCCTCAAATATATTTTCCAAACTTTTAAATTTCTTCCTCAGGAACACCAATTATACTTCAGTTTGGTCACTTAACATTATCACAAACTTCTTGGAGGCTCTTTAAATTTTTTAAATTCTCTTTACTTTGTCATTGTCAGATTGGGTCAATTTGAAAAACTTGTCTTCAAGCTCTAAAGTTCTTCCTCCTCCTTGTTCATTTATATTGCTGAGACTTTTCAGTGCATTTTTCAATTTTCTAGATGTGTCCTTCATTTCCAGAAGTTGTGATTGTATTTTAAGTATGTTATTTCACTAGATATTTTTCCTTTTGTATCTTATAGTTTTTTGTTTTTTGTTTTTTTTAATTGGACTTCACTTTTCTCTGGTGCCTTTTTGATTGGCATAATAGTCGACCTCCTGAATTATTTCTCTGGCAGTTCAGAGATTGTGTCTTGGTTTAGATCCATTGCTGGTTAACTAGTATGATCTTCACCATACTAGTATGATCTTCATCATACTAGTATGATCTGCACCATTTATTAAATAGGGAATCCTTTCCCCATTTCTTGTTTTTCTCAGGTTTGTCAAAGATCAGATGGCTGTAGATGTGTGGTGTATTATTTCTGAGGACTCTGTTCTTGTTCCATTGGTCTATATCTCTGTTTTGCGCCGTGCAAATTACGCTGTTTTGGTTACTGTAGCCTTGTAGTATAGTTTGGAAGTCAGGTAGCATGACACCAGCTTTGTTCTTCTGGACTTAGGATTGTCTTGGAGATGCGGGCTCTTTTTGGTTCCATATGAACTTTAAAGCAGTTTTTCCAATTCTGTGAAGAAACTCATTGGTAGCTTGATGGGGATGGCATTGAATCTATAACAACCTGGGCAGTATGGCCATTTTCATGATATTGATCTTTTCCTATCCATGAGCATGGCATGTTCTTCCATTTGTTTGTGTCCTCTTTATTTCACTGGAGCAGTGATTTGTAGTTCTCCTGAAGAGGTCCTTTACATCCCTTTGTGTTGGATTCCTAGGTGTTTTATTCTCTTTGGTAGCTAAATTGTGAATGGAAGTTCATTCATGATTTGGCTCTCTGTTTGTCTGTTACTGGTGTGTATAAGAATGCTTGTGATTTTGCACATTAATTTTGTATCCTGAGACTTGCTGAAGTTGCTTATCAGCTTAAGGAGATTTTGGGCTGAGACAATGGGGTTTTCAAATATACAATCATGTCATCTGCAAACAAGGACAATTTGACTTCTTCATTCTCTAACTGAATACCCTTTGATTTCTCTTGCCTGATTGCCCTAGCTAGAACTTCCAACACTATGTTGAATAGAGTGGTGAGAGAGGCATCCCCTGTCTTGTTAGCTTTTCAAAGGAATTTTTCCCAGTTTTTGCCCATTCAGTATGATATTGGCTGTGGGTTTCATAAAATAGCTCTTATTATTTTGAGGTAAATGCTCCATCAATAACGTAATTTATTGAGCGCTTTTAGCATGAAGGGCTGTTGAATTTTGTCAAAAGCCTTTTCTGCATCTATTGAGATAATCATGTGGTTCTTGTCTTGTCTGTTTATATGCTGGATTACGTTTATTGATTTGGCGAATGTTGAACTGTCTTGCATCCCAGGGATGAAGCCTCCACTTGATCATGGTGGATAAGCTTTTTTGATGTGCGTTGCTGAAACCAGCTTTGCCAGTATTTTATTGGAGGATCTTTGCATCGATGTTCATCAGGGATATTGGTCTAAAATTCTTTTTTTGTTGTGTTCTGCCAGGCTTTGGTATCAGGATGATGTTGGCCCCATAAAATGAGTTAGGAGGATTCCGTCTTTTCTATTGATTGGAATAGTTTCAGAAGGAATGGTACCAGCTCCTCCTTTGTACCTCTCTGGTAGAATTTGGCTGTGAATCTATCTGGTCCTGACTTTTTTGGTTGGTAGGCTATTAATTATTGCCTCAATTTCAGAGCCTGCTATTGGCCTGGTCTAGGGATTCAACTTCTTCCTGGTTTAGTCTTTGAAGAGTGTAAGTGTCCAGGAAATTATCCATTTCTTCTAGATTTTCCAGTTTATTTGCATAGAGATGTTTATAGTATTCTCTGATGGTAGTTTGTATTTCTGTGGGGTCAGTGATATCCCCATTATCATTTTTTTATTGCATCAATTTGGATTCTTCTCTCTTTTCTTCTTTATTAGTCTTGCTAGTGGTCTGTCAATTTTGTTGATCTTTTCAAAACCAACTCCTGGATTCATTGATTTTTGGAGGGTTTTTGGGTGGAGCCTCACAGCAGCCTCAAGGAAACCCTGCCTGTCTCTGTAGACTCCACCTCTGACAGGGCACAGTAAACAACAACAAAAGCCAAAGCAGCAGAAACCTCTGGCAGACGCAAATGACTCTGTCTGACAGCTTTGAAGAGAGCAGTGATCTCCCAACACAGAGTAAGCTGAGACCCGAGAAGGGACAGACTGCTGCTCAAGTGAGTCCCTGACCCCTGAGCAGCCTAACTGGGAGACATCCCACCAGGGCAGTCTGACACCCCACACCTCACAGGGTGGAGTACACTCCCTGAGAGGAAGCCTCCAAAGCAAGAATCACAGACAGGTTCACCCGCTGTTCAGCAATATTCCTATCTTTCTGCAGCCTCTGCTGCTGACACCCAGGCAAACGGGGTCTGGAGTGGACCTCAAGCAATCTCCAACAGACCTACAGCTGAGGGTCCTGACTGTTAGAAGGAAAACTATCAAACAGGAAGGACACCTACACCAAAACCCCATCAGTACATCACCATCATCATCAAAGACCAGAGGCAGATAAACCACGAAGAGGGGAAACGCAGGGCAGAAAAGCTGGAAATTCAAAAATAAGAGTGCATCTCCCCCGCAAAGGAGCCGCCAGCTCATCGCCAGCAACGGATCAAAGCTTGACGGAGAATGACTTTGATGAGATGAGAGAAGAAGGCTTCAGTCCATCAAATTTCTCAGAGCTAAAGGAGGAATTACGTACCCAGCGCGAAGAAACTAAAAATCTTGAAAAAAAAAGTGGAAGAATTGATGGCTAGAGTAATTATTGCAGAGAAGGTCATAAACGAAATGAAAGAGATGAAAACCATGACACGAGAAATACCTGATTTCTTTTTAAGATGTTTATCTCTTCCTTTCTTTTCTAGGTTGCTTTAGAAATTTATTCATGTTGATTTTTACCTTTGCCTTGAATTGCATTGAGCTTCTTTGCTATCCATGCTTTAAATTCTTTATTTCTCATTTCTGAATTTCTATTTTGTTTAGGGATTACAGCTGGAGAGCTAGTGTGATCCTTTGGTGGTGTAACCACATTCAGATTTTTTATGGTGCCAGAATTATTGGGCTGGTTCCTTCTCATTTGGAGATGCTGGCACTTCTAATTTTTGCAAATACTTCTGTGCAGGTAGGATATTTTTCTTTTTCTTTCTTTTCTTAAAATGTTATTATTATTTCATTATTAATATTTTTTCTTTCCCTTTCACACCCCTCCTATGGGGTGTGACTAGACAATGCTTGGGAGTCTTTTGGCTTAGCTTCTACAGCACTATGCACTTCTTTTGGCACAGTTTATATTAGGCTGTGCAGTTTATCCAACAAGTCTGTAAATGGCATTCATAGTTATGAGCTGGCTGGGAGCAACATATGTGGGTATATACTTGATCATTGTTCCTGGCAGAAGCTCTCTGTTGCCTCAGGCAATGGGTTGATTTATAGAATGCACAGTGGTCAGAGCTCTTTCCTCAGGCATGGGAGAGCAGGAGCCACAAAAGGAGGGTCCAGATTGGGTGTGTCCACCTGCAGGTCCCCTGATGGCAGGCACAAGCACCAGTGCCAAGGGAGAATCCATTGGGTGGCCACCAGGCACACAATGGTGTGCCTAGGCATGGAGCTGGCCAACCTCCTCAGCTATAAGTTCTCTACACAGGGATAGGGGGCATCTTAAGCTTATCATCCAAGAGAGTGGGCACTCCAGATGCCTGGATATATGCTTCGGTGTGGAACAGAGAGGGCCCCCCTGCAACAAGATCTCTATACAAAGGAGGTTGGGCACCTCAGGCTGCAGAAGCAGGCAAACAAGTGTTCCATGTGCCTGGACATCTGCCTAGGCGTGGAGCAGAGATGACACCCTGCAAGGTCTCTGCACAGAAGGTATGGGGCATCTCAGACTGCTTGACCAAACAAGTACGTTCTCTGAATATCTAGAGATCTGCCTGAGTATGTCAGAAAAGGTCCTACTGCGCCAAAATCTCTGCACAAGACGGGTGGGGTTGGTCATGCTGCAGATTCTGGTGAGCAGGTGTTCCAAATACCTGGAGGTCTGACTGGGCATGGAGCAGAGAGAACTGCACCAAGAACTATGTGCAGGAAGGGTGCGGTGGCTCAGGCTGCTGAACAAGGAGAACAGGTGTTCCAATGGCTGAAGGTCAGCCTGGGCATGGAGCAGAGAAAACTGTATCAAGAACTATGTGTGGCAAGGCTGGGGTGACTCAGGCTGCTAAGCCAGGTGAATGGGTGCTCCAAATGCTTGGAGATCTGCTTGAGTGTGGAGCAGAGAGCACACCCCTGCACCACAATATATGTCCAGGAAGGTTGGAGTGGCTCAGGCTGCTGATCCTGACAAGTGGGTGCTCCAATGCCTGGACTTCTGCCTCAGGGTGGAGCAGAAAGGTCCCCCTTGTACTGTGATATCAGAGAAGCAGGGTGGGGAACCCAGCAATGGTACATGCAGATCAGTTCAATGTTGCCAAGCTAGCCCCGGGTGCAAGACTTTTTGCCCAAAAGAAACTGCAGCTATAGCAGCTCTCATCCCACCCCAGGAATGGGAAGGGAATGAGCACAGTTATAGCACCCACTGTTGAGGCACTTTTCATGGTTCTGGCTATGGAGGCCACTACTCCACTCCAGAGCAGGAACTCCAATGTCTGATCTAAGACTAAATGCCTGCATGGCCACACTGCCAGATTGCCAAAGAATTGCTGTCTTCGGATGGACCTGGGTTAAAGGTGGTATCCTGCTCTCAATCCTGGGTCTGGGAAAATGCGTGAAGTTTTCCCTGGTTTCTTTCCCTCACAGTATCTCCAAACCTGTCCCCAGGTTAACTCCAGGACTTGGGAGAAACAAAGTGCTCTCCATTGGCCGGGTTTGCTTGGATCTCTAAGGGAAAACTGAGTCACAGAGGGTGGATCTCTTCCTCTCTCATGTACTGGGGTTTCACTCACTTTTATCAGACAAATGCCATTATGGGGGCAGTTTACCAGCATTCGCCTTTCCAAGATCTGGGGTATTCTTCACGATTCTGATGGATTCCCATTTTTCTTTCTTGAATTAAAGCTCAGAGTCTATCTTTATACACTATATTGTTATTTCCAGGTGCCTGAGGCATGCTGAAAGCCTCTACTTCACAATCTTGAAAAAAATAGTTTTAGCCCTTATGTTTAGATCTTTAACACATTTTTTAAAATTATATAATTTTTTTCCAAAAGTTATTGGGGTAAGTGTGTGGTATTTGGTTACAGGAGCAAGTTCTTCAGTGGGGATTTGTGAGATTTTTGTGCATCCATCACCTGAGCAGTATACACTGCACCATATTTATAGTCTTTTATCCCTCACTCTCTTCCCACTCTTCCCCCCAAGTCTCCAAAGTCCATTGTATCATTTTTATGCCTTTGTGCCCTCATAGCTTAACTCCCCCATATCAGTGAGAACATACAATGTTTGGTTTTTCATTTCTGAGTTACTTCACTTAGAATAATAGTCTCCAATCTCATTCAGGTCACAGCAAATGCTGTTAATTCATTTCTTTTTATGGCTGCATAGTATTCCATTGTACATATGTACCACAGTTTCTTTATCAACTCTTTGATTGATGGGCATTTGGGTTGTTTCCATGATTTTGCTACTGCGAATTGTGCCATTATAAACATGTGTGTGCAAGTATCTTTTTTGAATAATGACTTATTTTCCTCTGGGTAGATACCCAGTAGTGGGACTGCTGGATCAAATAGTAGTTTTACTTTTAGTTCTTTAAGGAATCTCCACACTGTTTCCACAGTGGCTGTACTAATTTACATTCACACCTGTTCACTGTGTCCATACCAACATCTACTGTTTTTAGATTTTTTTTATTATGGCCATTCTTGCAAGAGTAAGGTGGTATCGCATGGTGGTTTTGATTTGCATTTCCCTTATCATTAGTGATGTTAAGCATGTTTTCATATGTTTGCTGGTCATTTGTATATCTTCTTTTGAGTATTGTCTATTCATGTCCTTGGCCCACTTTTTGATGGGATCATTTGTTTTCTTCTTACTGATTTGTTTGAGTTCATTGTAAATTCTGGGTATTAGTCCTTTGTCAGATATATAGATTGTGAAGATTTTCTTCCACTCTGTGGGTTTTCTGTTTACTCTGTTGATTATTTCTTTTGCTGTGAAGAAGCTTTTTAATTTTATCAAGTCTCATGTGTTTATCTCACTGCCTGATTTCAAACTATGCTATTATGTTATAGTCACTAAAACAGCATGGTAGTGGTATAGAAATAGGCACATTGTCCAACGGAACAGAATAGAGAACCCAGTAATAATCCCAAATACTTACAGCTAACTGATCTACAACAAAGCAAACAAAAACATAAAGTGGGGAAGGAACACCCTTTTCAACAAATGGTGCTGGGATAATTGGCTAGCTACATGTTGGAGAATGTAACTGGATAGTCATCTCTCTCCTTATACAAAAATCAATTCAAGATAGATTAAGGACTTAAACCTAAAATCTGAAACTATAAAAATTCTAGAAAGTAACGCTGGAAAAACCCTTGTAGACACTGGCTTAGGCAAGGATTTCATGACCAAGAACCCAAAAAGCAAATGCAATACAAACAAAGATAAAATAGCTGGGACCTAGGTAAATCAGGGATTTCTTCTTTGTTTGGATCCATTGCTGGTGACTTAGCGTGATTTTTTTAGGGGTGTTAAAGAGCCTTGTTTTGTCACATTACCAGGGCTGGTTCCTTCTTATTTGGGTAGGCTCTGTCAGAGGGAAGGTTTAGGGTGGAAGGTGTTGTTCAGAAGGGGATATTCCCTTGATATAGTAGTCTCCCCTTTTCCCTATGGATGTGGCTTCCTGTGAGCTGAACTGCAGTGATTGTTGTCTCTCTTCTGGGTCTAGCCACCCAGCAAGTCTACCCAGCTCCAGACTGGTACTAGGGATTCTCTGGACAGAGTCCTGTGATGTGAACTGTCTATGTGTCTCTCAGCCATGGATACCAGTGCGTGTTCTGGTGGAGGTCTTGGGGGAGTGCAACGGACTTCATGAGGGTTCTTAGCTTTGTTGTAATACTCTATTTTTGTGCTGGTTGGCTTCCTGCCAGGAGGTGGTGCTTTCCAGAAAGCACCAGCTATAGTAGTATAGAGAGGGACTGGTGGTGGATGGGGCCCTGAAATTCTTAAGATTATATGCCCTTTATCTTCTGCTATCAGGGTGGATAGGGAAGGGCCATCAGGTGGTGGTGGGGCTAGACGTGTCTCAGCTCAGAATCTCCTTAGGTGGGTCTTGCTATGGCTGCTGGGGGGGATGGGAGTGAGACTCACAGGTCACTGGAGTTATGTACCTAAAAAGATTATACCTGCTCTGCTGAGTCATGCAGGTTGTCAGGGAAGTGGGCTAATGCCATCAGTCACAGGCCTCGTCCAGCTCCCACGCAGAATGAAGGACTGGTCTCACTCCCACCACGCCCCCACAACAGCCCTGTGTCTGTTTCCAGGTGGAGGGCATGATGGACTTGAAAATTTGCCCTGGGCTACCCTCCTCCTAGCTGCAAGAGAAAAGGGCTTGTTTATTCCCCACCTGTGTAGTCTGCACACCAGATTTGTGCCCTCCCCTGAGTTCTGGACAGGAGGCATCTTGCTCTGTCCAAATTATTACAAAGTTCAGCTAGAGATTTCCTTCTCCCTGTGGCGTTATACCCCCTGCTTCTCTGGTCACCCACATGGTGGATTTCTGTGGTGCCAGGCAAGAATCATCAACTAGGAGATGCAGCGAGCTCCCAAGACCTTTCTGCTCCTTCCTCTACCCCTATATTTCACTCGACTCTCTAAATTGGCTCAACTACATGTAAGGTGGGAAACTTCTCTGGTAAACAGAACTTCAACTTCTCCAGTGGCGGTGTGTGTTCAGAAGAGAAGGGTCTCCCTTTCCCATTTCTGCAGTTGGGGTGCTCACGGTATTTGGTGTGTCTCCCGGGTACTGCAGGAGCAGTCTGATTCCTTCAGAGGGTCTGTGGATCTTTTTGGGATTGCTGGTATGTTCTTGCAGTCGATCTGGAGAGAAAATTCACAATGGGAGCTTCCCCAAGCTGCTCTGTCCAGAGCTGCAATCTAGTCCTGCCTTCCATCGGCCATGATTATCGCTAAGCCTCCTTTAATACATTTTAAAATATTTTTTGTGTGTGATGTAAAGTAGCAGTCAAATTTATTCTTTTTCATGTGAATATCCAGTTTTCCCAACATCACTTGTTGGAGAAACTGCCTTTTTTCCATTGTGTGGTCTTGGCATTCTCATCAAACATCATTTGACTCTATACTGAAGGATTTATTTCTGGACTATCTATTCTTTTTCATTGGTATGTATGTCTGTCTTTATGCTATTACCACACTGTATGTTTTGTTTACTATAGTTTTGTAGTAAATTTGAAACCAGGAAGTGTGAGGTCTCCAAATTTATTCTTCTTTTTCAAGACTATTTTGTCTATTTGGGTCATTTGAGATTCCATATGAATTTTAAGTTATTGTTTTCATTGCTGCAAAAAGTACATTGGGATTTTGATAGAGATTGCATTGAGTCTGTAGATTTCTTTGGGTAGTATGACGGTTAATTTTATATGTCAACTTGATTAGTCATTCGGTGCCCAGATATTTAGTCAAAGCATTATTCTGCATATGTCTAGGAGGGTCTTCCTGAATGAAGTTAAGATTTGAATCTGTAGACTGAGTAAAGCAGATTGACTTCCCTAATTTTTGTAGGCCTCATCCAATCAGTTGAAAGCCTGAATAGAACAAAAAGGCTGAGTACGAGGGAATTTATCCAGCCTGATTGCCTTCGAGCTGGCACATCTGTTTTTTTTTTTTTTTTTTTTTTTTTTTCCTGCCTTTAGACTCAAACTGAAACATTGGCTCTTCCTGGGTCTTGAGCCTGTTGGACTCAGACTAGCTACATCATGAGCTTTCCTAGTTCTTAGGCCTTTGTACTAACATTGGCTCTCTTGGGTTTTTAGCTTGGCAACTGCAGATTTGGAGATTTGTAGGCCTCCATAATCACATGAGCCAATTCCATAAAATAGTTAAATGTATACAGGTATAAATTCTATTGGTTCCGTTTCTCTGGAAAACCCTAACACTGGTAGTATAAACATTTTGACAATATTAAGCCTTCTCTACTATGAACAACTCTATGCTCACAAACTAGGAGACCTAGAGGAAATGGATACATTTCTGGAAATATGCAAACTTCCAAAATTGAACCAGGAAGAAATAGAAATCCTGAACAGGCCAATAATGAATGAGATTGTCAGTAATAAGAATCTCTCAACAACTACAAAAAAAAAAAAAAAAAAAAAGCCTGAGATCACATGAATTAGCAGCCAAATGCTACCAAATGTATAAAAAAGAACTAATACCAATCTTATGGAAACTGTTCCAAAATCAAAGAGGAGGAAATCCTCCTTAAGTCATTCTACAAAGCCAGTATCACCCTGATAACAAAGTCAAAGAACAACACAACAAAAAGGAAAACTACACACCAATATCCTGGATTAACCTAGATTCAACAGTTCTCAACAAAATACTAGCAAGCCAAATTCAACACCACATCCAAAAAAAAAAACAAAACAAAAACAAAAAACACCGTGATCAAGTGGGATTTATTACAGGGATGCAAGAATGGTTCAACCTATGCATATCAATAAATGTGATTCACCACATAAAGAGAATCAATAACAAAAAACCATGTTATCATCTCAATAGATGCAGAAAAAGCAATTGGTAAAATTCAACATCCCTTTATGACAAAAACCTCCAAAACCTAGGTATAGAAGGGGCATATCTCAAAATAATAAAAGTTATATATGAGAAACCGACAGCCAACATCATACCGAATTGGAAAAAGCTGAAAACATTCCTCTTAACAAGAGAAAGACACCCACTTTCACCACTTCTATTCAACATAATACTGGAAGTCCTAGACAGAGCAATCAGGGAAGAGAAAGAATAAAAAGTATCCAACTTGGAAAAGAGGAGGTCAAATTTTCTGTTTGTTGGTAATACCTATAAAATCCTAAAGATTCCTCCAAAGGACTCCTAAATTTGAATTCAGTAAAGTCTCAGGATACAAAGTAAGCATACAAAAATCAGTAGCATTTTCATACACCAATAATGATCAAGGCCACAGTAACCAAAATGGCATTGTGCTGGTATAAAGAAACAGACATGTCAAACAATGGAACAAAATAGAGAATCTGGATATAAAGTCACATACATACAATCAACTGATCTTTGACAATATCAACAAAAATAAACAATAGGGCAGGACACCCTGATATGGTTTGGCACTTTGTCCCCACCTGAATGTCATGCTGAATTTTAATTCCCATTGTTAGGGGAGGGATCTGATTAAAGGTGATTGGATCATTGGGGTGGATTTTCCCCTTGCTGTTCTTGTGATAGTGAGTGAGACTTCACGAGATCTGATGATTTAAAAGTGTGTGGCACTCCTGCCTTCACTCGCTCTCTCTCTTCTGCTCTGCCATGGTAAGATGTGCTTGCTTCCCCTTCACCTTTCCACCATGATTGTAATTTTCCTGAGGCCTCCTAGCCATGCTTCCTGTGCAGACTGTGAAACTGTGAGTCAACTAAACGCCTTTTCTTCATAAATTACCCAGACTCAGGTAGTTCTTTATAGCAGTGTGAGAATGGACTAATACACACCCTCTCTAATAAATGATGCTGCAGAGTGAGACTCCGTCTCAAAAAAAAAAAAAAATAAAATAAAAAAATAAAAATAAATGATGCTGGGAAAACTGGCTAGCCGTATGCAAATGAATAAGACTGGATCCCAATCTCTCACCATATACAAAAATTGACTAAAGATGAACGGAAGACTTAAATGTAAGACCTCAAACTATAAGAGTCTTAGAAGAAAACCTAGAAAAAACTATCCTGTACTTTGGCCTAGGCAAAGAATTTATGATTAAGTCTTCAAGAGCAAATGCAATAAAAACAAAAATAGACAAATGGGACTTAAACTAATGAGCTTCTTCTGCACAGCACTAGAAACTATCAACAGAGTAAACAGACAACCTACAGAATGAGAGAAAATATTTGCAAACTATGCATCAGACAAAGTTATAAAATCTAGAATCCATAAGGACCTTAATTCAACAAGCAAAAAAAAAAACCAAAAAAAAAAACAAAAAACAAAAAACAAAAAAAAATAAAACAAAAAAAAAACAAACAAATAACCCCATTAAAAATGGGCAAAGGACATGAACAGACACTTCTTCAAAGAAGACGTACACACAGTCAATTAAGATATGAAAAAATGATCAGATAAAGAAAAAGAAGAAGAAAAATACCAATATCAGGTCTTTTTTCCAATGCTCAAATTCATGCAAGATATTCATACACACTATCAACTGAGCAAACATTCACAATGTAATTCAATTGTTAAAGCCAGTAATTGGGAGGATGACAAACCACAGTGATGTCTGGGAAAGCCAGTGCACTAACAGAAAACTGGAATGGATCTGGAAGTCCCTCAGTAGCTGGTCAGTGGGGAAATATCTGCTCCTATCAGACAGAACCTCTGGGTAGCAATTGTCAAAGCCTGGAGTAGGCTTCAAAAATCTCGCAGGCAGAAATTCTAAAGGTGCCTCGTACATTGTCAGTTCCTTGCTGTTTTAATGATATTCTACAAGTGTGCCCATTATCATTATCTCATCAACCTTTTGGCTTAATTTTCTATTGGCTCATTCTGGCTCTCAGGTGGTATCATACCACAGCCAGTTTTATCTCACCTATTATGCATGTGTTTATTACTTTAAAGGAAATCAACTTTACTGTGATATTAATGCTCAACCTATTACACATATGCTTACAACTTTGAGGAAAAACAATTTTACTTGAACATAATGCTCATTCAAGTACACGTATGCCTAGCACTTGGAGCAGTAAACAACTTCAGTATGGGATTTATGACACTTAACCTGAGTGACTCCATTATGAGATATTAGGATCCTCTCACTAGTAGTCTCCAGGGTCTACTGTTCCCATCTTTATGTCCACATGAACTCAATGTTGGCTGTTAGGATTCCATAATTATTCAGGACCTCTATAATAGGTACAATGTCACAATATAATATTTTAGACAATGTTGAAGTTATTCCTTCGTTCTGGTTCCCACAACCTAACTTCCTAGGTTTGAAGTTGCTTTGAGAGATACTATTGTTTCTCATAAGTCAAAGGCACTCTCTCCCAAAGGCCACCTTCTTTGGGGTAGGGTCATGGGATTTTAGGGGTTCTCCTCCGTGCTTGTGTTCAGTCTGAAGCAATGGTGATGCTATTGCCAGAAGAAATAACACCAACAAATATTGGGGGGGGGGGTTTCCTATGAATTTTGTCTTGCATTGTTTTATACAAGAAGTCCCAAAAAGAAAGAAATAATGAAAATATTTTCAACCAGGTGGCAGTAGTCTTTTTTGATTGAAGCACATTCTCTACTATATAGCTAAATTCATCCTTCGGAATTTTAATTTTCTGTGGATGGCACTGTACTCCTCCCCAAGATTAGAAAGCCAGAGCACATGTCAGTGTGCATGCAACTTTCAAATATCCTCTTTTTCATTGCTTTCTGAATAGCCTGGCTATTCTCTTCCAGAACAGAGAAAAATGATTCCCTAGAAATGAGACTTCCTCATCTCTATGCGGCAAAGAGCTCATATTCATTTTCTCAGTCTCTGATAGCTTCAGAAAGGATAGTTATTGTTAGCATGGACTATTCTTGGAGCCAGAAATGCTGTGGTTAGGGCACTTCATCAACCAAATCACAGTTGTTCTGCCTTCCCGTAAGTGATGCTCTGCCATCCTCACATCCTATTAGATTACTCAAAGAAAAAAGTTCACTATAACTAGACGGTTTCATACAGAATCTTTACTTGTCTATGACTTTGGCTTGTAGCAAGTTTTTCTCTTTCCATATGGGGATGCACAACATACCTGGAGCTGCAGGCAGTACCACAAAACATCCATGTTATTCATTTATTTGTTTATATAAGAATTACACTGAAAAATATTTGTAAACATTTAAAATTACTCTCTTTCATTTGCTTTTGTCTTGTGTTCCTTTCCAAGGATTGAAATTCCTCCCATGCAATTTGGATAAAACAGGAAATAGCTTAACTGCTGTATTCTTGCATTATATACATTTATATATGTGTATATATTTCTATTCAATAGGCATGCATACACAGTACTATACAGATACTGAAGCTGGAAGTGAAATAGTCTTTCTCCATTTTGATACACCCAGCCTTGCACCCACAAATAAGATATGGTACTAATTTAGGTCTATTTAATATATTGGGAGAAGAGTTTTGATGAGGAAGTTCCAATTTAATTTCTTTTTTCACCCAGTGGGAGAGACTTATTCTTGCTTGAATGTCATCAAAATATAAAAAGATGAAAGAAAACAGACAATATAGTAAGTAAATCTTAACCCTGCTCAAAACATGTAGCACAATTAGAGCAAAAAACAAACAAACAAACAAACAAAAAATGAAGCTTATTCTTAGGGATATTTGGAGAAATGACTGATGCCAGGGCTAGGGTAGGGTAGACACAAAATGAGCCTGAAATGTTACAAAATATATTATGTTTTGTCATACAAAAAACATAATAGTAATTTTTATTTTATTGGGAGCGTGTCACAAAATGCAGTCAACAGATCAAAAAAAAAAAAAAAAAACTCCTGTTGGAAAAATCTGAGACAATATAAGCACCAAAATTATTAAGTAAACCACTGAAAAAATAAGAATTCATGAGTCCACATTGACAGCAATAGATAAATATATAAATAAACATGGGGGAACGGTTCTTCCTGAAATACATTGCTGATAAGTGTGAAGGAAGTACTGGAGCTAAAAAATAATTATTTAACAATCATCATAATAAAGACTAAATTAATAAAATATGATAAATGGAGGCTGAATCTTGGGGGAAATTATGATGAGGGGCATGATATTTGCATAGTCTCCAAGTGACTTCCCACAGACTACTTATTAGTTACAAAAAGGTAATATAACTAGTAATTATACATCAAAGAATTTGGGCAGCACCTTGACTGGATGATCAAAAGGCGAGAAAAGACTGTGGACCTGTCCCAGACTAAAGATGCCTAGTGAGATATGACAATTATATGTGCTACCAGGTTCTAGACTGGATTCTCAATTAAAGGAGAAAATGCTATAAAGGACACTATTGGGTCAACCGACATAGTTGGAATATAAGAGACATGTTAGATAAAAGTATTTTATCATATTCTTAGGATCATCATACACATAACTTATCCATGAATGGTTCAGAAAAACATTATAAAATTATGTATGCATGTGAGGAGACAGAGAGAGCAAAAGGAGTAAAATATTTATTTTATTTTTATATTCTTTTTTTTTATCTTCTAAAAAAGGGGGATACATGTGCAAAAAGTGCAGGTTTGTTACATAGGCATACATATGCCATGGTTGTTTGCTGCACTTATTGGCCTATCCTCTAAGTTCCCTCCCCTCACCCCACACCTCACAAGAGGCCCTGGTGTGTGTTGTTCCCATCTGTGTCCATGTGTTCTCAATGTTCAACTCCCATTTATGAGTGAGAACATGCAGTGTTTGGTTTCCTGTCCCTGTGTTAGTTTGCTGAAGATGATGGCTTCCAACTTCATCCATGTCCCTGAAAAAGACATGATCTCATTCCTTTTTATGGCTGCATAGTATTCCATGGTGTATATGTACAGCATTTTCTTTACCCAGTCTATAATTGATGGGCATTTGGGTTGGTTCCATGTTTTTGCTATTGTAAATAGCGCTGCAATAAATATACATGTGCATATGTCTTTACAGTAGAAGGACATATTCCTTTGGGTATATACTCAATAATGGGATTGATGGGACAAATGATATCTCTGGTTCTAGATCCTTGAGGAGTCGCCATATTGTCTCCTACAGTGGTTGAACTAATTTACATTCCCACCAATGGTGAAAAGTGTTCCTATTTCTCCACAGCCTCGCCAGCATCTATTGTTTCCTGACTTTTTAATGATTGCCATTCTGACTGGCATGAGATGGTATCTCATTTTGGTTTTGATTTGCATTTCTCTGATGATCAGTGATGTTGGGTTTTTTGTCATGTTTTTTGGTCATGTAAATGTCTTCTTTTGAAAAGTGTCTGTTCATATCCTTGGCCCACTTTGTGATGGGGTTGTTTGTATTTTTCTTGTAAATATGTTTAAGTTCCTTGTAAATTCTGGATATTAGATCTTTGTCACATGGGTAGATTGCAAACATTTTCTCTCATTCTGTAGGTTGCCTGTTCACTCTGATGATAGTTTCTTTTGCTGTACAGAAGCTCTTTAGTTTAATTAGATCCCATTTGTCGATTTTAACTTTTGTTGCCATTGCTTTTGCCATTTTTGTCATAAAGTCTTTTTCCATACTTATGTTCTGAATGGTATTGCCTGGGTTTTCTTCTAGGGTTTTTATGCTTTCGGGTTTTACATTTAAGTCTTTAATCCATCTTGAGTTAATTTTTGTGTGAGGTGTAGAAGGGGTCCAGTTTCAGTTCTCAGCATATGGCTAGCTAGTTTTCCCAGCATCATTTACTGAATAGGAAATCCTTTCCCCATTGCTTGTTTTTGTCAGGTTTGTCAAAGATCTGATGGTTGTAGATGTGTGGTGTTATTTCTGAGGTCTCTGTTCTGTTCCATTGGTCTATATGTTTGCTTTGGTACCAGTACCATGCTGTTTTGGTTACTGTAGTCTTGTAATACAATTTGAAGTCAGGTAGCCTGATGCCTCCAGCTTTGTTCTTTTTGCTTAGGATTATCTTGACTGTACGGGGTCTTCTTTGATTCCATATGAAATTTAAAATAGTTTTTTCTAATGCTGTAAAAAAGTCATGGTAGTTTTATTGAAATAGCATTGAATCTACAAATAACTTTGGGCAGTATGGGCACTTTCACAATATTGATTCTTCCTATCCATGAGGATGGAATGTTTTTCCATTTGTTTAAATTCTCTCTTATTTCCTTTAGCAGTGCTTTGTAGTTCTCCTTGAAGAATTCCTTCACATCTCTTGTTAGCTGTATTCCTAGGTAATTTATTCTCTTTGTAGTGATTGTGAATAGGAGCTCATTCATGATTTGGCTCTCTGCTTACCTATTGTTGGTGTCAAGATATGCTTGTGATTTTTGCATATTGATTTTGTATCCTGAGACTTTGCCAAAGTTGCTAATCAGTTCAAGAAGTTTTTGTGCTAAGATGATGGGGATTTCTAAATATAAAATCATATTGTCTGCAAACAGAGATAACTTGACTTCACCTCTCCCATTGTAAATACCTTTATTTCTTTCTCTTCTTTGATTTCCCTGGCCAGTACTTCCAATACTATGTTGAATAGGAGTGCTGAGAGAGGGCATCCTTGTCTTGTACTGGTTTTCAAAGGGAATCCTTCCAGCTTTTGCCCATTCAATGATATTGGCTGTGGGTTTGTCATAAATAGCTCTTATTATTTTGAGATATGCTCCATCAATACTCGGTTTATTGAGAGTTTTTAACATGAAGGAATGTTGAATTTTATCAAAGGCTTTTTCTGCATTTATTGAGATAATCTTGTAGTTTTTGTCTTTGATTCTGTTTATGTGATGGATTACATTTATATATTGGCATATGTTGAACCAGCCTTGCATCTCAGGAATAAAGTTGACTTGATCATGCTGAATAAGCTTTCTGATGTGCTGCTGGATTTGGTTTGCCAGTATTTTATTGAGGATTTTCACATCAATATTCATCAGGGATATTGGTCTGAAGTTTTCTTTTGTTTGTCTCTTCCTGGTTTGGGTATCAGGATGATGCTGGCTTCATAAAATGAGTTAGGGAGAAGTCCCTCCTTTTCAATTGTTTGGAATAGTTTCAGAAGAAATAGTACCAGCTGCTCTTTGTATTTCTGGTAGAATTCAGCTGTGAATCCATCTGGTTCTGGGCTTTTTTTTTTTTTTTTTTTTTTTTGGTTCATAGGCGATTAAATACTGCCTTGAGTTCGGAGCTTGTTATTGGTCTATTCAAGGATTCGATTTCTTTATGTTTTAGTCTTGGTAGGCTGTATGCATTCAGGAATTTATCTATTTCTTCTAGATTTTCTAGTTCTTCCATGTAGAGGCGTTTACAGTATTCTCTGATGGTAGTTTGTATTTCTGTGAGGTCAGTGGTGATACTCCTTTATCACTTTTTTATTGTGTCTGTTTGATTCTTCTCTCTCTTCTTCTTTATTAGTCTAGCTGGAGGTCTATTTTGTTAACTTTTACAAAGAAATGCCTCCTGCATTCGTTGACTTTTTTGGAGGGTTTTTCATGTCTCTATCCACTTCAATTATTCTCTGATCTTAGTTGTTTCTTGTCATCTGCTAGCTTTGGGATTTGGTTGCTCTTGCCTCTCTAGCTCTTTTAATTATGATGCTAGCATGTCAATTTGAGATCTTTCTAGCTTTCTGATGTTCACATTTAGTGCTATAAATTTCCATCTTAACATTTCTTTAGCTGTGTCCCAGAGATACTGGTACATCGTCTCTTTATTCACAATGCTTTCAAAGAACTTCTTGATTTCTGCCTTAATTTCGTTATTTACACAGGAGTCATTCAGAAGCAGGTTGTTCAATTTCTAAGAAATTGTATGGTTTTGAGTGAGTTTCTTAATCTTGAGTTCTAATTTGATTGCACTGTGGTCTGAGAGACTGTTATGGTTTCAATTATTTTGAATTTGCTGAGGAGCATTTTACTTACAATTATGTGGTCAATTTTAGAATAAGTGCCATGTGGCACTGAGAAGAATGTATATTCTATTGATTTGGGGTAGAGAGTTCTGTAGATATATTCCAGGTTCACTTGATCCAGAGTTGAGTTCAAGTCCCGAATATTCTTGCTAATTTTCTGTCTTGTTGATCTGTCTAATACAGTGTGGTGTTAAAGTCTTTCACTATTATTGTGTGGGAGTCTAAGTCTCTTTGTAGGTCTCTATGAACTTGTTTTATGAATCTGGGTGCTCCTGTATTGGGTGCATATATATTTAGAATAGTTAGCTCTTCTTGTGGAATTGTTCCTTTTACCATTATGTAATGCCCTTTTTTGTCTTTTTTTTATCTTTCTTGGTTTATAGTCTGTTTTATCAGTAACTAGAATTGCAACCCCTGCTTTCTTTTGCTTTCCATTTACTTGGGAAAATTTCTTCCACCCCTTTATTTTGAGGATGTGTGTGTCTTTGCACATAAGATGGTCTCCTGAATACAGCACACTGATGGGTCTTGACTCGTTATCCAATTTGCCAGTCTGTGTCTTTTAGTTGGGGCATTTAGCCTATTTACATTTAACATTAGTATTGTTATGTGTGAATTCGATCTTGTCATCATGATGCTATTTGGTTATTTTGCACACTAGTAGATGCAATTTCTTCATAGTGTCATTGGTCTTTATATTTTGGTGTGTTTTTGCAGTGGATGATACTGGGTTTTCCTCTCCATATTTAGTGCTTCTTACAGGAGCTCTTGCAGGGAAGGCCTGGTGGTAACAAAATTCCTCAGCATTTGCTTGTCTGGAAAGGATTTTATTTCTCCTTGGCTTATGAAGCTTAGTTTGGCTGGATATCAAATTCTGAGTTCAAAATTCTTTTCTTTAAGAACGTGGAATATTGGCCCCCAATCTCTTCTGGCTTGTAGAGTTTCTGCTGAGAGTTCTGCTGTTAGTCTGATGGGCTTCCCATAGGTGACCTGGCCTTTCTCTCTGTCTGCCCTTAACAGTATTTCCTTCATTTCAACCTTGAAAAATCTGAAGATTATGTGTCTTGTGGTTGATATTCTCATGGAGTATCTTAATGGAGTTCTCTGTATTTCCTGAATTTGCATTTTAGTCTGTCTTTCTAGATTGGGGAAGTTCTCCTGGATATTATCCTGAAATTTGTTTTTCAGCTTGTTTCCATTCTCCCTGTCTCCTTCTGGTACTCCAATCAATTATAGGTTCAGTCTTTTTATGAAGTGCCATATTTCTTGAAGACTTTATTTTTTTCCTTTTCATTCTTTTTTCTCTATTCTTGTCTGCATGTCTTATTTCAGTAAGGTATTCAAACTCTGATATCTTTTCTTCTGCTTGGTTGATTTGGCTATTGATACTTGTGTATGCTTCATGAAATTCTCATGCCATGTTTTTCAGCTCCATCAGGTCATTTATGTTCCTCCTTAAACTTGTTATTCTAGTTAGCAATTCTAGCAATTCCTCTAACCTTTTATCAAGATTTTGAGTTTCTTTGCATTGGGTTAGAACATGCTCCTTAAGTTTAGTGTAGTTTTTTATTACACATCTTCCAATTCTTTGTCCAGTCTGTGCCCTTGATGGAGAGATGTTGCAATCATTTGGAGGAGAAAAAGCACTTTGGCCTTTTGGGCTTTCAGCATTTTTTGTTGTTGTTGCTGTTGAGTCTTTCTCGTCTTCGTGTTTGTCTAATTTTGGGTTTTGAGGATGCTGATCCTTGGACAGGGTTTTTGTGTGGGCCTTTTTTGTTGTTGTTGTTTATATTGTTGTTGTCACTTTCTGACTGTTTGTTTTTCTTTCAATAGTCAGGTCCCACTTGCGTAGGGCTGCTGCAGTTTGCTGGGGGTTCACTTCAAGCTGTATTCATCTGATTCACTCCTGTGCCTGGAGATGTCCCTCAAGGAGACTGAAGAACAGCAAAGATGGGTGTCTGCTCTTTCTGGAACCTCTGACCTCTAGGGGCACCAACATGATGCCAGTTGGATCATTCCTGTATAGGGCGTCTGACAACCCCTGTTGGAGGATCTCACCCAGTTGGGTGGCATGGGAAACAAAACCTATTTAATGAAGCACTTTGTCCCTTGGTGGAAAAGGTGTGCTTTGCTGTGGGGAAACCCCATTGGTCTGGGCTGCCTGGATTCCTCAAAACTACCAGGAGAAAAGGTTAAGTCTGCTTGTCTGCAGAGACTGCAGCCATCCCTCTCCCTAAGGGCTCATGTCCAGGGAGATCTGAATTCTGTCCCTGAGCCTCTGTAGGGAGTTATTGGAGATCCTGCAGGGAAGCCCCTCCCAATGAAGAAGTATGGTTCAGATTTAGGCCTGAAGAGGCACTCTGGCTGAAGACTGCCACAGCTAGTGTGTTGGGCTGTGGGGGCAAGTCTTGGGACCAAGTCGTCCATCCTACCTGGCTCCAGCAGGGGAAAAGCACAGCTGGAGCCATAGCTATGGGTGTCACCCTTCCCCCACTCAGGGAGCTTAGCTTGTTAGGCAGTTGCAGTGAGTCCCACTGCAACTGGGACTCACTGCAACTGCCTAACAAGTCCCAGAGTCCCAGTGATGACTGCTGCCCTTCCCCCAAGGAGCTCAAATGGCTTAGATAGCAGGCAGCTGTAGCTGGTGCTGGTCACCCTTCCCCCTAGGAATTCAGTAGGTTTAAGCAGATTCCAGCTCAAAGGCTGTAAGAATCTGTGCATTCTGGGGTTGGAACGCTAGTCCCCGGTGGCGTCGACTCACAGGTGGGATCATCCCATCCGTGGGTTACACAGTTCAGTGGAAAAATTAGTTTCCCCAGTCACACTCACTCACCACCTCCCTTGGCTAGAGGGAGGAGGTTTTCCTTTCCCATGTGGCTCCTGGCTCTCACGTGAGCCTCCGCACCACACTGTTCTTCCTTCTCTCCATGAGTCACGCCAGCCTTCTAGACAACTTTGATGAGGGAATCCAGATCCTTTGGTTACCAATGAAAGATTCACACACTTATTATGCTTTTTTTCAATAGGAGTTTCCGAAAGCTGCTGCTTCTAGTCAGCCATCTTGACTCCATCCCCAGGAGTAAAATGTTAACAATAGATATATCTGCATAAAAGGTATACAAAAGTTCTTTGTACTATTTTTATTTTTTATTTTATTTAAATGTGAATTTATTTTAAAATAAAAAATAAAAATGAGTTTCTAATAGGAAACTCTAGTAAGCCAATATAATTTCCCCTTCCATTTCAATGGTTGGTTTGCCCTAACAGAAAAATCCAATAAGCAAATATAATTTTGCCTTCCATTTTGATGGTTGGTTTGCCACTTAGGTATAACTGGATGAAGGCAAATAAGATCTCCAGTGGCTTAGCACTGTGGCCTGAGAATAAGTCAAAGGTGATTTCACATCCAAAGTTGCAAAGGCTTGGGTAGCCTCTGGAAGCCTTGGAATTTAGCTGAAAGAAATGTTGATAGGTTTCAATTTATTGTTGAAAATTCAAAACTATGATTAACAAGATATTACTTAGAAATCATTGCAGGAGATATATATATATATGCATATATATATACACACATATATACACAAACACACATACATGGGCACACATAAACAATTTATGTAAGTTATAAATCTCTCTCTCACACACACACACACACACACACACAGAGTAGTCCCTGCTTATCATCAGGGGATATATTCCAAGACCCCCAGTGAATAACTGAAACTGTGGATAGTACAGAACCTATACATACTATGTTTTCTCCTATGCATGCATACCTATGATAAAGTTTAATTTATATATTAGACACAGCAAGAGATTAACAGTAGCTAATAACAAAGCAGAACAATTAAAACAATATACTGTAATATAAGTTATGTGAATGTTGTCCCTCTCTCTCTCAAATATCTTATTGTACTGTACTTACTTATTTTCAGAACATGGCTGACTGGGGGTAAATGAAACTGTGGAAAATGAAACAAAAGATAAGAGGGGACTACTTCTGGATACAAATAGGAAATCATAAATGTGTATGTAATGTTAGTATATTCATCTGGTAAATGCCTGGCAACCAAAAAATGAAGTGCAATACAGTAACTATTTCTGAAAACTAAACTTGCTGACAGTGTCCCAGGTGAGAAGCAAAACTGAGAGAAAACTGTTGCAATTTCATGTTCAAATAGTGTCATGTACGAAAAAAAAAAAAAAGTAGTGATTTGCCACTATATATTAGTGTGGCATCTATTTCAGTTGCTCATGAAGCCCATTGGTTTTCCACCTAATATAGAAAGAACTACTCTAACTGCTATTGCTGTTACTATTAGTAGTAACAATAATAATAATCTAGCAGTTGATGATTCTCAGCCATAAATTCAAGTGTGCAAACATTACATCTTCTTTCATTTGCTACAACTCATTTTAATGACTCTGGGCTTTCATTCTGCCTAACGCAAAAATAATAATAATTATCATCATCATCATCATCATCATCATCATCATCTAGTCATTACCAAGCTCATTTGATTTAGGATTTAAACATACTCAGCTAAGGTTGCTGCCCTCCTCCTTCTCCCTGAGAGATGTTATAAGGTGTAGAAGTGATAGAACTTACATATATGGTGGGTGAGGATGTCTGGTTGTCTGTGGATTTCTGTGTAATCCTGGCTTCCACTGAGAAACTTGAAGGTCTATTCCTCAGGTGTATTCACACATGCACCCTCCCTTTACTATGGTCTGGGATGCCAGCGGTGACACCGTTTTCTTTTGCTGACAAGCGCCTTCACTCTTCATCCTTCTCTCCCCAACTGTGAGTCCCTTTAAGGTTCATTGGCTCTCTGTTAGGCCTTATATGTCTCATGTGTGTATGCGCTGGGTGAGTAGGACATACGATCTCTCAGTCCCTCTCCCTGCTACTGGAGTAAATAGGACTTTGTCCTTAGGATAATCTGGTAAGATAATTCACTAAATTATTATTACTCTACTGTTCCTGTTCCAAGCTGAACCTGGGGCCTCTCTACAAGACTTGCAGTCCCCTTGGGCTACATTCTATGAAGCGAGACATGGCTGTCCTCTGACCTGAGTCATCTCCTACCCCAAATATATTTTGGTTTTTCCCTATTTTATCCCACTATGGCCAAAAACACTCCCAAGCAGGTTTCAACCCAGAAGGGAGAGATAGGGCAAAGGACCTCTTGTGAGAGAATCAGACCAGTGAATAATTCATTAATCTCCTTTTATGGACTGAAACTTTGTGTTTTCCCAAAAATTCATATTTTGAAGCCCCAATACCCAATGTAACTGTGTTTGAAGATAGCCTTTATGAAGGTAATTAAGGTTAAATTAGGTTATAAGAGTGAGGCCCAATATCCCTAATGAACATCGATGCAAAAATTCTCAATAAAATACTGGCAAACTGAATCCAGCAGCACATGAAAAAGCTTATCCACCGCGATCAAGTCAGCTTCATCCCTGGGATGCAAAGCTGGCACAACATACACAAATCAATAAATATAATCCATCACCTAAACAGAACCAATGACAAAAAACACATGACTATCTCAAAAGATAGAAAAGGCAGAAAAGCCTTAAATGTGTCCCAGAGATTCTGGTATGTTGTATCTTTGTTCTCATTGGTTTCAAAGAACATCTTTATTTCTGCCTTCATTTCGTGATGTACCCAGTAGTCATTCAGGAGCAGGTTGTTCAGTTTCCAAGTAGTTGAGCAGTTTTGATTGAGTTTCTTAGTCCTGAGTTCTAGTTTGATTGCACTGTGGTCTGAGAGACGGTTTGTTATAATTTCTGTTCTTGTACATTTGCTGAGGAGTGCTTTACTTCCAATTATGTGGTCAATTTTGGAATAAGTGTGATGTGGTGCTGAGAAGAATGTATATTCTGTTGATTTGGGGTGGAGAGTTCTATAGATGTCTATTAGGTCTGCTTGCTGCAGAGATGAGTTCAATTCCTGGATATCCTTGTTAACTTTCTGTCTCATTGATCTGTCTAACGTTGGCAGTGGAGTGTTGAAGTCTCCCATTATTATTGTATGGGAGTCTAAGTCTCTTTGTAAGTCTCTAAGGACTTGCTTTATGAATCTGGGTGCTCCTGTATTGGGTGCATATATATTTAGGATAGTTAGCTCTTCCTGTTGAATTGATCCTTTTACCATTATGTAATGGCCTTCTTTGTCTCTTTTGATCTTTGATGGTTTAAAGTCTGTTTTATCAGAGACTAGTATTGCAACCCCTGCTTTTTTTGTTCTCCATTTGCTTGGTAAATCTTCCTCCATCCCTTTATTTTGAGCCTATGTATGTCTCTGCGTGTGAGATGGGTCTCCTGAATACAGCAGACTGATGGGTCTTGACTCTTTATCCAGTTTGCCAGTCTGTGTCTTTTAATTGGAGCATTTAGCACTTTGACAAAATTCAACAGCCCTTCATGCTAAAAACTCTCAATAAACTAGGTATTGAGGGAATGTATCTCAAAATAATAAGAGCTATTTATGACAAATCCACAGCAAACATCATATAGAATGGGCAAAAACTGGAAGCATTCCCTTTGAAAACAAGCACATGACAAGGATGCCCTCTCTCACCACTCCTATTCAACATAGTGTTGAAAGTTCTGGCTAGGGCAATCAGACAAGAGAAAGAAATCAAGGGTATCCAGTTAGGAAAAGGGAGATCAAATTGTCTCTGTTTGCAGATGACATGATTGTATATTTAGAAAACCCCATCGTCTCAGCCCAAAATCTCCTTAAGCTGATAAGCAACTTCAGCAAAGTCTCAGGATACAAAATCAATGTGCCAAAATCACACGCATTCTTATACACCAAGAACAGACAAACAGAGAGCCAAATCAAGAGTGAGCTCCCATTCACAATTTCTACAAAGAGAACAAAATACCTAGGAATCCAAATTACAAAGAATGTGAAGAACCTCTTCAAGGAGAACTACAAACCATGGCTCAACGAAATAAAACAGGACACAAACAAATGGAAGAACATTCTATGCACATGGATAGGAAGAATCAATATCATGAAAATGGCCATACTGCCCTAGGTAATTTGTAGATTCGATGCTATCCCCATTAAGCTACCAATGACTTTCTTCACAGAACTGGAAAAAACAACTTTAAATTTAATATGGAACAAAAAAGAACCTCTATAGCCAAGACAATCCAAAGCAAAAATAACAAAGCTGGAGGCATCATGCTACCTGACTTCAAACTATACTACAAGGCTACAGTAATCAAAACAAAACAACATGGTACTGGTACCAAAACAGAGATATAGACCAATGGAACAGAACAGAGGACTCAGGAATAACACCAAACATCTACAACCATCTGATCTTTGACAAACCTGACACAAACAAGCAATGGGGAAAGGATTCTGTATTTATTAAATGGTGCTGGGAAAACTGACTAGCCATATGTAGAAAGCTGAAGCTGGATCCCTTCCTTATACCATATACAAAAATTAACTCAAGGTGGATTAAGGACTTAAATATAAGACATAAAACCATAAAAACTCTAGAAGAAAAGGCAATACCACTCAGGACATAGGCATGGGCAAAGACTTCATGACTAAAACACCAAAAGCAATGGCAACAAAAGCCGAAATTGACAAATGGGATCTAATTAAACTAAAGAGCTTCTGCACAGAAAAAGAAATTATCATCAGAGTGAACAGGCAACCTACAGAATGGGAGAAAATTTTGCAATCTATCCATCTGACAAAGGGCTAATGTCCAGAATCTACAAATAACTTAAACAAATTTACAAGAAAAAAAAAAAAAACAAACAACCCCATCAAAAAGTGGCCAAAGGCTATAAACAGACATTTCTCAAAAGAAGACATTTATGCAGCCAACAGACATATGAAAAAATGCTCATGATCACTGGTCATTAGAGAAATGTAAATCAAAACCACAGTGAGATACCATCTCACACCAGTTAGAATGGTGATCATTAAAACGTCAGGAAACAACAGATGCTGGAGAGGATGTGGAGAAATAGGAATGATTTTACACTGTTGGTGGGAGTGTGAATTAGCTCAACCATTGTGGAACACAGTGTGGCGATTCCTCAACGATCTAGAACTAGAAACACCATTTGACCCAGCAATCCCATTACTGGGTATATATCCAAAGAATTATAAATCATGGCACTGTAAAGACACATGCACATGTGTGTTTGTTGCGGCACTATTCTCAGTAGCAAAGACTTGGAACCAACCCAAATATCCATCAATAATAGACTAGATAAACAAAATGTGGCACATATTCACCATAGAATACTATGCAGCCATAAAAAGGATGAGTTCATGAAGCTGGAAACCATCATTCTCAGCAAAGCACCACAAGGACAGAAAACCAAACACTGCATGTTCTCACTCATAAGTGGGAGTGGAACAATGAGAACACACGGACACAAGGAGTGAAATACCACAAACCGGGGCCTGTTGGGGGGTGGGGGGTTCAGGGAGGGATAGCATTGGGAGAAATACCTAATGTAAATGATGAGTTGATGGATGCAGCAAACAAACATGGCACATGTATACCTATGTAACAAACCTGCACGTTGTGCACATGTACCCTAGAGCTTAAAGTATAATAATAATAATAATAATAATAATAAAAAGAGTGAGATCATAATCCAATAAAATCAGTGTCCCTGTAAGAAGAGACGCAAGAGAGCTCACTCTTTCCCTCTCCATGCTTTCTCAGAGGAAGGGTCATATGAGAACAAATCTGCTATCTACAAAACAGGAAGCAAGACCAAACCACAAATAGAACCCTACATGAACCTTGATCTTAGACTTTTCCAGCTTCCAGAACTGTGAGAAAATAAATTCCCGTTGTTTAGGTCAAGCAGTCTTTGGTACTTTGTTATCACAAGTAGAGTAAGACATCTCTCAATTCTGTATTTGCTGCTCAATAATCAGCTGTGGCTTGTGGTAGGTTGGAAAGCTAGCTCTAACTTTATCATGCAGGCATCTCTAATCTAGACTAATACTATATGCCGGTATATCTCAAACTTGAGCATGCATCAGAAAAACCTGGAGGACTTGTTAAAAGTCAGATTGTTGGGCCACACCACAGTTTCTGATTCAATGTCTTAGGAAATAAGATTTTGTACTTCTAACAAATTCTCAGGTGATACTAATACCTCTAGTACAGGAACCACGCTTTGTGAACCTATGCTATACCCCACAGTATATTAGTGCAAAATACTTACACTTTAGAATAAACGTTTGCTGCATTAGCATGCAAGTATCTGTAAACTTTTAATTCAAAATCAAGCTTTTAAAACTAAAACAAACAGAAAGAAAACAACTGTTTCTTCTCTGAAAGTTTAACTTTTGCAATTCAAAAGTGCCTTGACTTTCAAAATTACTATCTTTTCTGAGTTTTTAAAAATCTGTTTAGAAAAGCAAGTGATTTTGTTCTTGAGGGATTCCTTTGGGTGAAAACTTTCTCCAGATAATTTGAAAGCCAGTGATTCAGGAGGTGAGGGGTCTCACAGAAGCAGGAAAGAAAAACTTCAGTTATCTCCAAATTTGATCCTCCCACAAAAATAACTACCATTTATTTAGTGTTAATGCCAGGCACTATACTATGTAATTATTTCTAAATTATCATTTATTTCTCACAATAAATTTCTTCTATATATATGACATTTTTGTTATTGTTATTGAAGTTGTTGTTCCTAGTTACAGATGAACAAAATGAAACTTAGAGAAGTTAAGAGACTTACCTAAGTTTTCACAAGTAGGTGGCAGAGCTGGAATTCTCAGGCTTGCCTGACTACAATTCACTCTTAACCACTGCTAGAAAGCCTTTCTGACAGAATTGGTTGTTGTTTTCTTTAAAGAAAATTTGTTATGACTGAAAAAGAAATTACCTAAACTTACTCAAACTTACTTATTATGTCTGGTTTTTTTGTAAGACACATCCAGGCTAAATATTAGGAAAAATGTTCAAGTCAGATCTATTAGACTGTGAAATTACCTCTCACTGGATGTGGTCACAACTTCATGCCCTTGATATTTTAAGTGGACGATACAGAGCACTGGGCTATGTACCATCTGAAACAACTTTATATGAGCAAGGAGATTGACCTCATAATCTTTTGATGTTTAATTTTTAATAGATATCTTAATATTCGATTTCTTTTGATTCAAGTTTCTCCTTTGTTTAGTCATTTCCAGTATTTCTTCAACGGCGAACAAATGTTCGCTTTGGTCTGACCCATTAATCATGGGAGATTCAACCTAGAAAATGTGGTTATGGGAGCCCCACCCAAATGTCAATAAGATATATCTGCGTATCTTCCTCATTCTGCTTGATGAACACTATGGACACAGCATAGCCATCTGGCAGTGGGGAGAGAAACAGCATAAAAATGAGATATGCGTGTGTAGATAAAATATCGATGAATGAATCTCTGAAAGCTAAGATGAAAATGAAGCAGAACAGGCAAGTAAATCATCCTGATACTTGTGTTAGTGCTAAAATTATGTTCCTTTACTTTCTTTTTTTCTTCTTTCTGTTGACAGCAGTACAGGTGACAAAAAATACTTTCAGTTTTGCTGCTGACACAAATACTGAAGCACAGAAAGCAGCTTCCATTTTGCTGCTGAGAAAGCAACCTGCCCTCCAGATAAAAGAGAGGATACAATGATATTCACCTGTTTATGGTACAATCTGCAGTTTATACTCAAACTGGGGTGAGGGGGTTTGCAAAACAACTAAATGGAAATTCAATAAATGAAATGTGAGTAATATGAACTTTACCCCATTCTTTTGTTGAGTTTTCTCACCCTTTACACTGATTTTGATCTGTAAGTGTAGTGTAAGAATAGAAGGAGAAAATTCTTGAATCTATGGTTACTAATCTTCATATATATATACATATATATATAAACATATATATAATTAGATAACAGTCAACATATATAGAATGCTTACTACATGCCAAACACTTTAAGCATCACTCTCATTTATTTCTCACAACCACTCCATGAGATAGATCCCATTACTGTCTCTACTTTTACAGATAGGGACACAGGCTTAGAGAAGTTGAATGACTTTTCTAAGGTCACACAGCCAGGAGTTGGTGGTGATGCTAGGATTCAAACAGGCAATCTGATTTAACAATCTGTGCTTTTAATAATCATGTTATACTGCCTCTCACCTCCAGTGTTTAAACAAAAAATAAACAGCAGTAACTTGATCACTGTTATGTAGTAATGACTGGGAAAGCTTATCAAAAAATTATCTCTGGTGTGGATCTACCCATTTGTAGTTTATTAAGTGCCTTTACTCAAATTTACAAATTTTACATTTACATACCCCCTTATTTGATTTCACAACAATCTTGAGCATTGACAAGACATGCAAATTTATTTCCATTTGTCAGATAAAGAAACTGAGTTTCAGAGAAATTAAGTAAATTTCTTAAATCTACACAGCTAATAAGACACGAACAAGATTTGAACTCCAAAACAAGTGTACTTTCTGCCCTGCCATACTGCAGATAGATATCGCTAGATATGAAGGAATTAAGAAGGAAAGTGAAAAATTTTTTTGAAACAAACAATAATGGAAACTCAACATATTAAAACCTGTGGGATTCAGCAAAAGCAGTAGTGAGAGGGAAGTTTATAGTTATCAGTGCCTATATCAAAAAAGTGGAAAAATTAAAGTGAACAATCCACTGATGCATTTTTTAAAAACTAGAAAACCATGAACAAACCAAACCCAAAATTAGTAGAAAAAAATAATAAAGAGCAGAGATAAATAAAATTGAAATAAAAATACAAAAATAATTGGATCTCTTCTTTACATGATATACAAAAATCAAATCAAGATGAATTAAAGTATTAAATGTAAAATCCAAAACTACAAAAACCCTGGAAGACAACCTACATAATACCATTCAGGAGATAGGCATGGGCGAAGACTTCATGATGAAGATGCCAAAAGCAATTGCAACAAAAGCAAAATTGACAAATGGGATCTAATTAAATTAAAGAGTTTCTGCACAGCAAAAGATACTATCAACAGAGTAAACAGACAGCCTACAGAATAGGAGAACATTTTTGCAAACTATGCATCTGACAAGGGTCTAATATCCAGCATCTATAAGGACTTTAAACAAATTTACAAGAAAAAAAAAAAACATTAAAAAGTGAGCAAATGACATGAACAGACACTTCTCAAAAGAAGACATACATGTGACCAATAATCATATGAATAAAGCTAAATATCACAGATCATTAGAGAAATGCAAATCAAAACCACAATGAGGTACCATCTCACACCCATCAAAATAGCTATTATTAAAAAGAAACACTTTTACCTGTTGGTGGGACTGTAAATTCATTCAATCATTGTGGAAGGCTGTGTGGAAATTTCTCAAAGACCTTAAGACAGAACTACCATTTAACCCAGCAATCCCATTACCGGGTATATACCCAAAGGAATACAAATCGTTATTATAAAAACACATGTATGCATATGTTCGTTGCAGCACTATTCACAATAGGAAAGACATGGCATCAACGTAAATGCCTATCAATAATAGACTGGATAAAGAAAATGTGGTACATATACACCATGGAATATTGTACAACCATAAAAATAATAAGTTTCTGTCTTTGCCAGGACATGGATTGAACTGGGGATCATTAACCTTACCAAGCTAATGCAGGGACACAAAACCAAATACCTCATATTCTCACTTATAAGTGGGAGCTAAATGATGAAAACACATGAACACAGAGAGGAGAATGACACACACTGGGGCCTATTGGAGTGTTGGAGGTGGGAGAAGAGAGAGAAGCAGAAAAAAATTACTAATGGATGCTAGGCTTAATAACTGGGTGATGAAATAATCTGTACAATCAACCCTCATGACACACATTTACCTATGTAACAAACCTGCACAACCTGCAAATGTATTCCCAAACTTAAAGTAAAAGTTAAAAAAAAAATTAAATAAAATATTTGCTACTAAGAAAAAGCAATACAAAAAAAATCAATGAAACAATAAGTTGGTTTTTTTAAAATGTAAACAAAAATGACAAACCTTTAGCCAGAACAACTAGGAAGAAAAGAGACAAAATCCAAATAAATTACATTAGAAATGAAAAAGGAGACATTACAATGGATACTGCAGAAATTCAAAAAACGATTAGTGGCTACTATGAGCAACTTTATGCCAATAAATTGGAAAATCTAGAAGAATTGCTAGACACATACAAACTACCAAGATTGAACAAGGAAGAAATTCAAAACCTGAACAAACCAATAACAAGTAACGAGATCAATGCCATAAGAAAAAGTCTCCCAGTAAAGAAAATTTCAGGACCTGATGGCGTCACTGCTGAGTTCTACAAAACATTTAAAGACAAACTAGTACCAATCCTACCCAAACTTTTTTGAAAAAAAGAGGAGGAGAGAATACTTGGAAACTCCTAAAAGGCCAATATTACCCTGACACCAAAACCAGACAAATATGTCAAAAAATATATAACTACAGGCTAATATCTCTGATGAATAGTGATGTATAAATTCTCAAAAAATACTAGCAAACTGAATTCAACAATACATTAGAAAAATCACTGATCATGACCTTTTTTAATGGTAATTTCATTATTATTATTATTATTAGTATTAGTATACTTTAAGTTCTAGGGTACATGTGCACAACATGCAGGTTTGTTACATATGTATACATGTGCCATGTTGGTGTGCTGCACCCACTAACTCGTCATTTACATTAGGTATATCTCCTAATGCTATCCCTCCCCCCTCCCCACAATAGGCCCCAGTGTGTGATGTTTCCCTTCCTGTGTCCAAGTGATCTCATTGTTCAATTCCCACTTATGAGTGAGAACATGCAGTGTTTGGTTTTCTGTTCTTGCGATAGGTTACTGAGAACGATGGCTTCCAGCTGTATCCCTGTCCCTACAAAGGACACAAACTCATCCATTTTCATGACTGCATAGTATTCCATGGTGTATATGTGAAACATTTTCTTAATCCAGTCTGTCACTGATGGACTTTTGGGTTGATTCCAAGTCTTAGCTATTGTGAATAGTGCCACAATAAACATACGTGTGCATGTGTCTTTATAGCAGCATGACTTATAATCCTTTGGGTATATACCCAGTAATGGGATGGCTGGGTCAAATGGTATTTCTAGTTCTATATCCTTGAGAAATCGCCACACTGTTTTCCACAATGGTTGAACTAGTTTACAATCCCACCAACAGTGTAAAAGTGTTCCTATTTCTCCACGTCCTCTCCAGCACCCATTGTTTCCTGATTTCTTAATGATTGCCATTCTAACTGGTGTGAGATGGTATCTCATTGTGGTTTTGATTTGCATTTCTCTGATGGCCAGTGATGATGAGCATTTTTTCATGTGTCTGTTGGCTGTATGAATGTCTTCTTTTGAGAAATGTCTGTTCATATCCTTTGCCCATTTTTTGATGGGGTTGTTTGTTTTTTCTTGTAAAAACCCTAGAAGAAAACCTAGCTAATACCATTCAGGACATAGTCATGGGCAAGGACTTCATGTCTAAAACACCAAAAGCAATGGCAACAAAAGCCAAAATTGACAAATGGGATCTAATTAAACTAAAGAGCTTCTGTACAGCAAAAGAAACAGGCAACCTATAGAATGGGAGAAAATTTTTGCAATCTACTCATCTGACAAAAGGCTAATATCCAGAACCTATAAAGAACTCTCTCATGACCTTTTAGGATTTATTTCTTGGAAGCTAGGATGATTCAAAATATGCAAATCAATCAATGTGATATATCATATGAACAGAAGGAAGGATAAAAACCATATGATCATTTTAATTGATGCAGAAAAAGCACTTGATAGAACTCAACATCCCTTCATAATAAAAATCTTCAAAAATTAGACATAGAAGGAGCATATCTCAACATGATAAAAGCTATACATGGCAGACCCACAACTAATATCATACTGAATGGGGAAAAATTGACAGCCTTTCCTCTAAGATCTGGAACACAACAAAGATTCCCCGGTCACTAATGTTATTCCACATTTAGTTCTAGTTAAAGCAATCAGATAAGAGAAAGATATAAAAAAATTCACATTGGAGAGGAAGAAATCAAATTATTCTTGTTTGCAGATGGTATGATCTTATATTTGGAAAACCATGACTCCACAAGAAAACTACTAGAATTTATAAACAGGTTCAGTAAAGTTGCAGGATACAAAATCAACATAAAAATCGGTTGCATTTTTATATGCCAGCAGTGAACAATGTGAAAAATAAATTTAAAAAGTAATTTCATTTGCAATACTCACACATAAAATTAAATACCTAGGAATTAACCAAAGAAGTAAAAGAATTCTATAATGAAAAGTAAAAAAAACTGATGAAGAAAATTGAAGAGGACATAATAGAAATGAAAAAAAAAATTCCATGTTCATGGATTGGAAGAATCAATATTGTTAAAAGGTCCATACCACACAAAGTAATCTACAGTTCAATGCAATCCCTATCAAAAAATCAATGATGTTCTTCACTGAAATGGAAAATAAAATCTAAAATTCTTATGGAACCACAAAAGATCCACTAAAGCAAAAAGAACAAAACTAGAGGAATAACTTTACCTGACTTGAAATTATACTACAGAGCTATAATAACCAAAGTAGCATGATACTGACATAAAAACAGACATATAGATTAATGAAACACAATGGAGAACTCAGGAACAAATTCACATAGCTACAGTTAACTCATTTTTGACAAAGGTGCAAGAAAATACATTGTGGAAAAAGACACCCTCTTAAATAAATAATGCTGGGAAAGCTAAATATCCATATGCAGAAGAAAGAAACTAAACCCCTAAATCACCATATACACAAATCAAATCAAAATGGATTAAAGACTTAAATCTCACACCTCAAACTATGAAACTTCTACAAGAAAACATTGGAGAAACTCTAGGATATTGGTCTGGGCAAAAATTTCTTGAGCACTGCCCCACAAGCGCAGACAACCAAAGCAAAAATGGACAAATGGGGTCACATCAATTTTTAAATCTTTTGTCCAGTGCAGGATACAATAAATAAAGTGAAAAGACAACCCACAGAATGGGAGAAAATATTTTCAAACCACCTATCTGACAAGGGATTAATAACCAGAATATATAAGAGTCTTAACACTATAGGAAAAATATAATAATCTGATCAAAAATAGGTAAAAGATCTGGACAGTAACTTCTCTAATGAAGATATAAAAATGGTAAATAGGCATATGAAAAGTTGTTCAACATTGTTAATCATCTGAGAAGTGCAAATCAAAGCTACAATGAGATATAATTTCACTCCAGTTAAAATGACTTTCATCCAAAATATGGGCATTAACAAATGCTGGCAAGGATGTGGAGTAAAGGAAACCCTCATTCACTGTTGGTGGTAATGTAAATTAGTACAACCACTATAGAGAACAGTTTGGAGGTTCCTCAAAAAGTAAAAAATGAGCAACCATATGATCCAGAAATCCCACTGCTGGATATATGCCCAAAAGACAGAAAATCAGTTTGTTGTAGAGATATCTGCAGTCCTGTGTTTGTTGCAGCACTGTAAGACTTGGAAGCAATGTAAGTTTTCAACAGATAAATGGATACAGAAAAACTGGTATACACAATCGAGTACTATTTAACCATAAAAAAATGAGATGCATTAATTTGCAACAACATGGATGGAACTGGAGATCATAATGTTAAGTGAAATAAGTCAGGCACAGGAAGACAAAGATCACATATTCTCACATATTTGTGGGATCTAAAAATGAAAACAATTGAACCCGTGGACAGAGAGAGATGTCTATCAGAGACTTATAAATGTAGTTGGGGGCTGGGGAGGTAGAGATAGTTAATGGGAACAAATAATAGAAATAATGAATAAGACCTGCTCTTTGATAGCACAATAGAGGGACTGTAGTCAGTAATAATTGTACACTTTAAAATAACTTAAAGAATATACCTGGCTTCTTTGTAATTCAAAGGATAAATCCTTGAGGGGTGGATACCCAATTCCCTATGATGTGCTCATTTCCATGCAAGCCTTTATTAAAACAACCCACCTATCCCATAAATATATACCTACTATGCATTGATAAAAATTAAAAATATAAAACAATACAGTACTGCTAAATTAGTCACTATGCTGTACAACAGAATTGTAAGACTTTATTCATCTTGAATAACTGAAACATCATACTGTTGAACAACAACTCCTCTTCCACCAGTCTCTGGAAACCACTAGTGTACTTTTCATTTCTGAGTTTGGCTATTTTAGATACATCCTATAAATGGAATCATGTAATATTTGCCTGTGATTGACTTATTTCATCTAGCATAATGTCTTCCAGGTTAACCACATTGTCACATATGGCAAGATTTTCTTCTTTTTAAAATTTGAATGATATTTCATTGTATACATATGATGCATTTTCTTTATCCATTCATCCATCAGTGGACTGTTAAATTGATTCCATATCTTGGTTACCATAAATACTGTGAATAATACTTTAATGAACTTGGAAGTGCAGATATCTCTTCAATAAATTAATGTCAAACCCTTTGGATATATACCCAGAAGTGGGATTGCTGGATTATATGGTTATTACATTTTTAATTTTTTTGAAGAACCTCCATATGTTTTTTGTAGTGGCTGTACCATTTCACCTTCCCACCAATGGTCCACAAGGGTTCCAATTTCTCCATGTCCTCTTCAATTCTTGTTACTTCCTAGTTTGTTTTCCTTTTTCCTAATTGTTGCTACTTTAATGGGTATGAAGTAATATTTCATTGTGGTTTTTATTTGCATTTCCCTGATGATTAGTGATGTTGAGCAACTTTTCACATATCTTAAAGTTCTAGGGTACATGTGCACAACGTACAGGTTTGTTACATATGTATACATGTGCCATGCTGGTGTGTTGCACCCATTAACTCGTCATTTACATTAGGTATATCTCCTAATGCTATACCTCACCCCTCCTCCGACTCCACGACAGGCCCCGGTGTGTGATGTTCCCCACCCTGCGTCCAAGTGTTCTCATTGTTCAATTCCCACTTATAAGTGAGAACATGTGGTATTTGGTTTTCTGTCCTTGTGATAGTTTGCTGAGAATGATAGTTTCCAGCTTCATCCATGTCCCTGCAAAGACATGATTTTTTATGGCTGCATAGTATTCCATGGTGTATATGTGCCACATTTTCTATATCCAGTCTATCATTGTTGGACATTTGGGTTGGTTCCAAGTCTTTGCTATTGCGAATGGTGCTGCAGTAAACATACGTGTGCATGTGTCTTTATAGCAGCATGATTTATAATCCTTTGGGTATATAACCAGTAATGGCATGGCTGGGTCAAATGGTATTTCTAGTTCTAGATCCTTGAGGAATTGCCACACTGTCTTCCACAATGGTTGAACCAGTTTACAGTCCCACTAGCAGTGTAAAAGTGTTCCCATTTCTCCACATCCTCTCCAGCACCTGTTGTTTCCTGACATTTTAATAATCGCCATTCTAACTGGTCTGAGATGGTATCTCACTGCAGTATTGATTTGCATTTCTCTGATGTCCGGTAATGATGAGCATTTTTTCATGTGTCTGTTGGCTGCATAAATATCTTCTTTTGAGAAGTGTCTGTTAATATCCTTCTCTCACTTTTTGATGAGGTTGTTTGATTTTTTTTCTTGTAAATTTGTTTAAGTTCTTTGTAGATTCTGGACACTTGCCCTTTGTCAGATGGGTAGATTGTAAAACTTTTCTCCCATTTTGTAGTTTGCCTGTTCACTCTGATGATAGTTTCTTTTTCTGTGCAGAAGCTCTTTAGTTTAATTAGATCCCATTTGTCAATTTTGGCTTTTGTTGCCATTGCTTTTGGTGTTTTAGTCATGAAGTCCTTGCCCATGCCTATGTCCTGAAGACGTATCTCAAAATAATAATAACTATTTACGACAAGCCCACAGCCAATATCATACTGAATGGGCAAAAACTGGAAGCATTCCCTTTGAAAACTGGCACAAGACAGGGAGGCCCTCTCTCACCACCCTATTCAACATAGTGTTGGAAGTTCTGGCCAGGGCAATCAAGCAGGAGAAAGAAATAAAGGGTATTCAAGTAGGAAAAGAGGAAATAAAATTATCCCTGTTTGCAGATCACATGATTGTATATTTAGAAAACCCCATCGTCTCAGCCCAAAATCTCCTTAAGCTGATAAGCAACTTCAGCAAACTCTCAGGATACAAAATCAATGTGCAAAAATCACAAGCATTCCTATATCCCAATAACAGAAAAACAGAGAACCAAATCATGAGTGAAATCCCTTTCACAGTTGCTTCAAAGAGAATAAAATACTTACGAATCCAACTTACAAGGGATGTGAAGGACCTCTACAAGTAGAACTACAAACCACTGCTCAAAGAAATAAAAGAGGACACAAACAAATGGAATAACATTCCATGCTCATGGATAGGAAGAATAAGTATCATGAAAATGGCCATACTGACCAAGGTAATTTACAGATTCAATGCCATCCCCATCAAGCTACCAATTACTTTCTTCACAGAATTGGAAAAAAAATGCTTTAAAGTTCATACAGAACCAAAAAAGAGCCCGCATTGCCAAGACAATCCTAAGCAAAAAGAACAAAGCTGGAGGCATCACGCTACCTGACTTCAAACTATACTACAAGGCTACAGTAACCAAAACAGCATGGTACTGGTACCAAAACAGAGAGATAGACCAATGGAACAGAACAGAAGCCTCAGAAAGAACACCACGTATCTACAACCATCTGATCTTTAACAAATCTGACAAAAACAAGAAATGGGGAAAGGATTCCCTATTTAATAAATGGTGCTGGGAAAACTGGCTAGCCATATATAGGAAGCTGAAACTGGATCCCTTCCTTACACAGTATACAAAAATTATTTCAAGATGGATTAAAGACTTAAATGTTAGACCTAAAACCATAAAAACCCTAGAAGAAAACCTACACAATACCATTCGGGACCTTTTCATATATCTGTTGGCGATTTGTATTTCTTCTTTGGAGAAATGTCTGTTAAAGTCCTATGCCCACTTTTTAATCATGTTTATTTTTTCTTTTGCTATTGAGTTGTAGCAACTCCATATATATGTTCGATATTAACCACTCATCAGTTATATATTTTGCAAATATTTTCTCCTATTCCATTAGTTACCTTCTCACTCTGTTTATTGTTTCTTTTACTGTGTAGAAGTTTTAGTTCTTGTTGTCCCACTTGTTTATTTTTGTTTTTGTTGCCTGTGCTTTTGGTGTCATATCCAAATAAAACACTGCTAAGACCAATGTCAAGATGATTTTTCATCGTTTTCTTGTAAAAGTTTTAGTTTCAGGTTACAAGTTTAAGTTTTTAATCTAGTTTGAGTGGATTTTTGTGTATGGTATGTGAAAGGGTTGAATTTTACCTTTTTGCATGTTGATATCCAATTTTCCCAGCACTATTTGTTCAAGAGACTGTCCTTTGCCCATTGTGTGGTTATCTTGGCACCCTTGTCAAGTTTCAGTTGATTGTATATGTGTTGGTTTCTGGGCTCTTTAACCCGTTTCATTTGTCTATATGTCTGTTTTTATGTCTGTATATATGGTTTTAATTACTGTAGGTTGGTAATATATTTGTCAATTAGGAAGTATGTTACCTCCAGCTTTGTTCTTCTTTCTCAAGATTGCTTTTGCTATTTGGGATGGTTTTTGATTTTATACAAACTGTGATATTGTTTGTTCTATTTCTGTTTAAAATGGTATTAGAATATTGATGGAGATAACATTGAACATGTACACTGCTTTTGGTAATATGGCTATTTTAATAATATTATTTCAATTTATGAGCAAGATATGTCTTTGCATTTATTTGTGTATTCTGTAATTTATTTCATCTTTGTTTTGTAATTTTTATTGTACAAGTATTTCACCTCTTTGCTTACGTTTAGTCCTGTGTATTTTGCTTCTTTGGATGCTATAGTAAATTGGATTATTTACTTAATTTCTATTTGGAGAGTTTATTGTTATTGTGTAGAAACACTACTGATTTTTCTGTGTTGATTTTGTATCCTCCAACTCTACTGAGTTCATTTTTTAGTTTGAATAGTTTGTTGTTTTGGGATCTTTAGAGTTGTCTACATATAAGATCATGTACTCTGCAAACAGAGATAATTCCACGTCTTACTTTTTACTTTAGATAGCTTTTATTTCTTTTCCCTGCCTAATTGCTCTGGAAAGGACTTTCAGTAGTATATTTAATAGAAGTGACAAAAGTGGGCATCTTTGCTTTGTTCCTCATCTTTGAGGAAAAACTTTCAGCTTTTCACTGTGAGTATGATGTTAGATGTGGGCTTCTCATATATGGACTTTATTGTGTTGAAGTACCTATTTTTCTATACCTAATTTATTGAAAGTTTTTTAACATGAAAGGATGTTAAATTTGTTAAATGCTTTTTCTGCAACTTTTGAGATGATTATATAATTTTTATTCTTCTATTAATGTAGTGTATTACATATGTTGACTTGCATATTTTAAACCACCCTTGCATCCCAGGGATAAATCCCACTTCATTTCGGTGTACGATCCTTTTAATGTGCTGAAGAATTCGGTTTGCAAATATTTTGTTGATTTTCAAAGTGAATGCTTCCAGCTTTTGCCCATTTATTATGATATTGGCTATGAGTTTGTCATAAATAGCTCTTATTATTTTGAGATACGTTCCATCAATAGCTAGTTTATTGAGAGTTTCTAGCATGAAGGGATGTTGAATTTTATCAAAGGCCTGTTCTGCATCTATTGAAATAATCATGTGGTTTTTGTCATTGGTTCTGGTTATGCAGTGGATTACATTTATTGATTTGCACATGTTGAACCAGCCTTGTATCCCAGAGATGAAGCCGACTCGATCGTGGTGGAAAAGCTTTTTCATGTGTTGCTGGATTCAATTTGCCAGTATTTTACTGAGGATTTTCGCATTGATATTCATCAGGGATGTTGGCCTGAAATTTTCTTTTTTTGATGTGTCTCTGCCAAGTTTTGGTATCAGGATGATACTGATGTCATAAAAAGAGTTAGGGAGGAGTCCCTCTTTTTCTATTGTTTGGAATATTTTCAGAGGTAATGGTACCAGCTCCTCTTTGTACCTCTGGTAGAACTCGGCTGTGAATCCATCTGGTCCTGGGCTTTTTTGGTTGGTAGACTATTAATTACTGCTTCAATTTCAGAGCTTCTTAGTGGTCTATTCAGGGATTCCACTTCTTCCTAGTTTATTCTTGGGAGGGTGTATGTGTTCAGGAATTTATCCATTTCTTCTAGGTTTCCTAGTGTATTTGTATAGAGGTGTTTATAGTATTTTCTGATGATAGTTTGTATTTCTCTGAGATCACTGGTGATATCCTCTTTATCATTTTTTATTGTGTCTATTTTATTCTCTCTTTTTTATTAGTATGGCTAGTGGTCTATCTATTTTGTTAATCCTTTCAAAAAACAAGCTCCTCACTTGGTTGATTTTTTGAAGGGTTTTTCGTATCTCTATCTCCTTCAGTTTTGCTTTGATCTTACTTATTTCTTGTCTTCTGCTAGCTTTTGAATTTTTTTGCTCTCGCTTCTCTAGTTCTTTTAATTGTGATGTTGGGGTGTCAATTTGCGATCTTTCCCACTTTCTTCTGTGGGCATTTAGTGCTATAAATTTCCCTCTAAACACTGCTTTAGCTGTGTCCCAGCGATTCTGGTGCTTTGTGTCTTTGTTCTCACTGGTTTCAAATAACTTATTTATTTCTGCCTTGATTTCATTATTTACCCAGTAGTCATTCAGGAGCAGGTTGTTCAGTTTCTATGTAGTTGTATGTTTTTGAGTGAGTTTCTTAATCCTGAGTTCTAATTTGATTGTACTATGGTCTGAGAGACTGTTATGACTTCCATTCTTTTGCATTTGCCAAGGAGTGTTTTATTTCCAATTATGTGGTCTACTTTAGAATAAGTATGATGTGGTGCTGAGAAGAATGTATATGCTGTTGATTAGGGTGGAGAGTTCTGTAGATGTCTATTAGTTCTGCTTGGTCCAGAGCTGAGTTCATGTCCTGAATATCCTTGTTAATTTTCTGTCTTGTTGATCTGTCTAATACTGACAGTGTGGTGTTAAAGTTTCCCATTATTATTGTGTGGGAGTCTAAGTCTTTTCGTAGGTCTCTAAGAACTTGCTTTATGAATCTGGGTCCTCCTGTATTAGGTACATACATATTTAGGATAGTTAGGTCTTCTTGCTGCATTGATCCCTTTACCATTATGTAATGCCCTCCTTTGTCTTTTTTGCTCTTTGTTGGTTTAAAGTCTGGTTTATCAGAGACTAGGATTGCAACTGCTGCTTTTGTTGCTTTCCATTTGCTCAGTAAAAATTCCTCCATCCTTTTATTTTGAGCCTATATGTGTCTTTGCACGCGAGATGGGTCTCCTGAACACGGGCACACCAATGGGTCTTGAAACTTTGTCCAATTTGCCAGTCTGTATCTTTTAATTGGAACACTTAACCCGTTTACATTTAATGTTAATATTATTATGTGTGAATGTGATCCTGTCATTATGATGCTAGCTGGTTATTTTGCCCATTAGTTGATGCAGTTTCTTTATAGCATCCATGGTCTTTACTATTTGGTATGATTTTGTAGTGGCTGATACCAGTTTTCCTTTCCATATTTAGTGCTTCCTTCAGGAGTTCTTGTAAGGGAGGCCTGGTGGTGACAAAATCTGTCAACATTTGCTTGTCTGTAAAGGATTTTATTTCTCCTTCACTTATGAAGCTTAGTTTGGCTGGATATGAAATACTGGGTTGAAAATACTTTTGTTTAAGAATGTTGAATATTGGCCCCCACTCTCTTCTGGCTTGTAGGTTTTCTGCAGAGAAATCTGTCATTAGTCTTATGGGCTTCACTTTGTGGGAAACCTGACCTTTCTCTCTGGATGCACAAGACAAAGATGCCCTCTCTCACCACTCCTATTCAACATATTGTTGGAAGTTCTGACCAGGACAATCAGGCAAGAGAAATAAAGGAAATTCAAATAGAAAAAGAGGAGGTCAAATTGTCTCTGTTTGTAGATGACATGATTTTATATTTAGAAAACCTCATCGTCTCAGCCCCAAATCTCTTCAAGCTGATTAGCAACTTCAGCAAAGTCTCAGGATAAAAAATCTATGCAAAAATTACAAGCATTGCTACACACCAAGAACAGACAAACAGAGAGCAAATCATAAGTGAACTCCCATTCACAATTGCTACAAAATCAATGAAACACCTAGGAATACAACTTATAAGAAACGGGAAGGACCTCTTCAAGGAAAACTGCAAAACCACTGCTTAAGGAAATAAGATAGGATACAAACAAATGGAAGAACATTCCATGTTCATGGATAGAAAGAATCAGTATCATGAAAATGGCCATACTGCTCAAAGTAATTTACAGATTCAATTCTATCCCCATCAAGCTACCATTGACTTTCTTCACAGAATTAGAAAAAAACTTCTTTAAATTTCATATGGAAACAAAAAAGAGCCTCTATAGCCAAGACAATCCAAACCAAAAATAACAAAGCTGGAGGCATCACACAACCTGACTTCAAACTATATTACAAGACTATGGTAACCAAAACAGCATGGTACTTGTACCAAAACAGCATGGTACTTGTACCAAAACAGATATACAGATCAATGGAACAGAGCAGAGGCCTCAGAAATAATGCCACACATCTACAACCATCTGATCTTTGACAAACCTAACAAAAACAAGCAATGGGGAAAGTATTTTCTATTTAATAAATGGTGTTGGGAAAACTGGCTAGCCATATGCGGAAAACTGAAACTGGACCCCTTCGTTACACCTTATACAAAAATTAACTCAAGATGGATTAAAAACTTAAACATAAGATCTAAAACAGTAAAATCCCTAGAAGAAAACCTAGGCAATACTATTGAAGGCATAGGCATAGGCAAATACTTGATGACTGAAATACCAAAAGCAATGACAACAAAAGTCAAAATTGACAAATGGGATCTGATTGAACTAAAGAGCTTCTGCACAGCAAAATAAACTATCATTGGAGTTAATAGGCAGCCTACAGAATGGGAGAAAATTTTTACAAGTTACCCATCTGACAAAGGGCTAATATCCAGAATCTACAAGGCACTGAAACAAATTTACAAAAAAAAAAAAAAAAAAAATTTAAAAAAACAACCCAATCAAAAGTAGGAAAAGGATATAGACAAACACTTCCCAAAAGAAGACATGTATGTGGCCAACAAATATTTGGAAAAAAGCTCATCATCACTAGTCATCAGAGAAATGCAAATCAAAACCACAATGAGATGCCATCCCATGCCAGTTAAAAAGGTGATCACTAAAAAGTCAAGAAACAAAAGATGCTGGAGAAGTTGTGGAAAAATAGAAATGCTTTTACAGTGTTGGTGGGAGTGTAAATTAGTTCAACTATTGTGGAAGATAGTGTGGCAATTCCTCAAGGATCTAGAACCAGAAATACCACTTGACCCAGCAATCCCATTACTGGATATATACCCAAGGGATTGTAAATCATTCTACTATAAAGACACCGGCACACATATGTCTATTGCAGCACTACTCAAAATAGCAAAGACTTGGAACCAACCCAAATGCCTATCAATGATAGACTGGATAAAGAAAATGTGGCACATATACACAATCGAATACCATGCAGCCATAAAAAGGATGAGTTTATGTCCTTTGCAGGGACATAGATGAAGCTGGAAACCATCATTCTCAGCAAACTAACACAGGAACAGAAAACCAAACACCGCATGTACTCACTCATAAGTGGGAGTTGAAAAATGAGAACACATGGAGGGGAACATCACACAGTGGGCCATGTCAGAGGGTGAGGGGCTAGGGGAGGAGAAATACCTAATGTAAATGATGTATTGATGGGTGCAGCAAACCACCATGGCACGTGTATACTTATGTAACAAACCTGCATGATCTGCACATGTATCCCATGACTTAAAGTATAATTAGAAAATATTTTGCTGAGAATTTTCCCATCTATGTTCATCACGGATATTGGCCTGCACAGTGGTGTTATGTCCTGATAAACCAATCATAAATTGAAGATATTTCAAGTGAATAATACATTTAATACACCTGACCTACTGAACATTATAGCTTCATCCAGCTTAGTTTAAATGTGCTCAGAATAATTATATTAGCCTACAGTTGGGCAAAATTTCTGGCAACACACTATACTGTAGAGGATAAGCTATTTTAACTTCATGATTTTGTGGCTGACTGGGAGCTGTTTCTCACTGATGCAGCCCAAGAAAATATTGTACTGCATATTACTAGCCCAAGAAAAGATGAAACTTCAAATTTTGAAGTATGGCTTCTACTGAATGCACATCATTTTGCACTATTGTAAAGTCAAAAAAATTGTAAGTTGAACTGTTGTAAGTCAATGACTATCTACAATTTTCTCATAGTGTCTTTGTCTGGCTTTGATATCAAGGTAATGCTGACCTCATAAAATGAGTTTGAAGTGCTTCTTTCTCTTACATTATTTGAAAGTATAAGCATTAATGTTTACTCTTTTTTAAATGTTTAATAGAATTCACCAGTGAAGCCATCTGGTCCTGCATTTATTTATTTATTTATTTATTTATTTATTGCTGGGATTAGTTGACTATTGATTCGCTTTTATTAATTTTTATTGGTCATTCCAGGAAGATGAGGAAGAGGAGGAGGAGGAGGAGAAAGAGAAGAAGGAGATGGGAAGAAGAAACAGGAGGCAGGAGCAGGAGAGGAAGAAGAGGAAGAAGAAGAGGAAGAAGAAGAAAGAAGAAGAAGAAGGAGGAGGAGGAGGAGGAAGAGGAGGAGAAGAAGAAGAAGAAGAAGAAGAAGAAGAAGAAGAAGAAGAAGAAGGAGAAGAAGAAGGAGAAGAAGAAGAGGAGGAGGAAGAAATGTAAAGTGTATTCTTTCTATAATCTTGATATGATCTATCATAAAGTCTTTCCAATGGAAGTCAGGGTTAATTATTAAACACTTACTGTTGGCCATGCACAGTGGCTCACGCCTGTAATCCAGGCACTTTGGAAGGCCAAGGCAAGAGGGTCAGTTGAGCCTAGGAGTTGGGGACCAACCTGAGCATCAAAGTGAGACCATGCCTCCATTAAAAACAACAACAGCAGCAACAACAACAGCAACAAAACTTAGCCAGGTGTAATAAAATAAAATAAAAAAATTACTAGAATTAGTAAATGTTAACACGAAGCCCAAGGAGTGGGTACCACCCTGTCTTAGTTAGTGCCCATGCCTCAAGCCATCAGCTCTCTAATAGGAGATCCTGCCTTTAATATAATAATTTTGATTTTAATCAGTCAGAGGCTCAGAATCTGGGTTCGGTCTTTTTTTTTAATGCTATATTTGTTAAATGTCTTTGATTCTCTAAAGTTGGCACTATGAGATCAGTGGGTGAATGAACAAAGCTTTTCTGGCTCTGTGCTCTTTACTGAGACAATATGTATCCTTATTAGAAACTTGAAGCAAAATTGACATTTATCAAGGAGTATTTTTAAATCTACCTCCTTACAATGATATTTACCATCTGAAGTATTTAATTATAATCTCCTTTCAATGTCCTTTCAAATTCAATTAGATATGTGATGATCTCTAAGTAATTTTAATTCTCAATTACCCTTTCTATCATACTCAAAAGATGACCGAGGCTTTGGAAAGATCCTAAAGAGTACTCTTGCTCTTGAAGTGGAAAAATCCTAAGTCTTCTTATTCTTCTCAACTATATGTGATAATGGCGTATGGTTAAGTCTAATGGTAAAAACCACTAATTTCACCCAAAACCGTCCAGAGCTTTCTGAAATTGAGGAATAATATATTTGTTCACCTCAGAAATTTATTCAGATCCAAATACATACTACAAATATGTGATATTATGTTACATATATGGGATATGGAATGATTAAGTCAGGGTATTTGAGGTATTCATCATGTCTATATGTTGGGAACATTTCAAGTACTTTCTCCAAGCTACTATGAAATGTGCAATACATACTCTGCTATTGAACATTATAACTTATACCTCTCATCTAACTGTATGTTTGTGCCCATTGACCAACCTCTCTTCATCCCCCTCCTTGCCACCTAAACATCCTTCCCAGCCTCTGGTATCTATCATTCTACTGTCTACCTCCATTAGATCACCTTTTTAAGCTCCCACATATGAGTGAGAACATGCAATGTTTGTCTTTCTGTGTCCAGCTTATTTCACTTAACATAACAACCACTAGTTGCTGCAAATGCCTTGATTTCATTCCTTTTATGGCTGAATAGTATTCCATTTCATATATATATATAATTTGTATATATTATATTATACATAAATGTATTGCACATATATATATAATTTTCTTTATCCATTCGTCTGGTGATGGACTCTTAGGTTGATTTCACACATTTGCTACTGTAAATGTGCTGTAATAAACATGTGAGTACAGATAAAACTTTGATATACTAATTTTTTATCCTTTGGATAAATACCCAGTAGTGGGATTTTTGAATGGTATGGTAGTTCTATTTTTAGTTTTTTGAAAAAATATTAATATTGTCTTCCATCATGGCTTTACTAACTTAAATTTATATCAAAGGGAGTAAGAGTTCCCTTTTCTCCACATCCTCACGTGTTCTTTTTGTCTTTATAATAATAAACATTTCTAAGATAATATCTCATTGGCAGGGAGCGGCAGCTCAAGCCAGTAATCCCAGCACTTTGGGAGGCCGAGAAGAGGGGATCACGAGGTCAGCAGATCGAGACCATCCTGGCTAACCCGGTGAAACCCCGTCTCTACTAAAAAATACAAAAAACTGGCTGGGCGAGGTGGCGGGCCCCTGTGGTCCCAGCTACTCGGGAGGCTGAGGTAAGAGAATGGCATAAACCCGGGAGGTGGAGCTTGCAGTGAGCGGAGATCCGGCCACTGCACTCCAGCCTGGGCGACAGAGTGACACTCCGTCTCAAAAAAATAAAAAATAAAATTAAATTTAAAAATAAACATTTCTAAGATAATATCTCACCATAGTTTTGATTTGCATTTCTCAGATGATTAGTAGAGTATTTTTTCATACACCTGTTGGCCATTTTTATGTTTTTTTTTTTTTTTTTTTTTAAGAGATGTCTATTCATGACCTTTGCCCGCATTTTAATCAAACTATTTCTGCTTTTTTTTTTTTTTTAGATGTTGAGTTGTTTGAATTTCATGTATATTCTGGATATTAGTCTCTTGTTAGATAAATAGCTTGTAAATATTTTCTCCCTCTCTACAGGTTGCCTTTTCGCTCTGTTAGTGTTTCCTTGTGATACAGAAGCTAGTCTCATTTCTCTATTTTGCTGTTGTCTAATAGTCCCATTTGTCTATTTTGCTGTTGTCTGTGCTTTTCAGGTATTACCCATAAAATCTTTGCCTAGACCAATGTCCTAAAATCTTTTCTCTATGTTTTCTTCTAGCAGTTTTACAGTTTTGGGTCTTATATTTATGTTTTTTATCTATCTTGAGGTGACTTTTGTATATGGCAAGAGACGGGGGTCCAGGTAAATTTTTCTGTATATGGATATCCAAATGTCCCAGCACCATCTATCGAAGAGGGTGTTGTTTCCTCAATGTATGTTTTGGTATATTTGTCAAAAATTGGTTGGCTATAAATGCATGGATTTATTTATGGATTTTCTGTTCTGTTTCATTCGTCTATGTGTCTGTTATTATATCAATACAATGCTGTTTTGGTTATTTTGAAGTCAGGTAGTATGATGCCTTCAGTTTTGTTCTTTTTTTTTTTTTTAATCCATACAACAAAATATCATTTATTCATAAGAAACAAAGTTCTGATACACGCTACATGGTGTAATAAACCAGATACATAAGGATAAATATTGTATGATTCCACTTACATGAAATATCTAAGACAGGCAAATACATAGAGAGAGAAAGGACATTAGAGGTTACCAACCCTTGGGAAGATGGAGGAAAGGAAAGTTATTGCTTAATGGTTGTAGTTTCTGTTTAGGGTGATGAAAACGTTTTGGAAATAGCCATGAAGGTTGCATGACATTATGAGCATAATTAATGCCACTGAACTGTACATTTTAAAGTGGTTAAAGTAGCAAATTTTACATTAGATATATCTTATACGAATTTAAAAATTTTTTTGAAATTCAATTTTTTTTAATTATTATTATATTTTAAGTTCTAGGGTACATGTGCATAACGTGCAGGTTTGTTACATATGTATACTTGTGCCATGTTGCTGTGCTGCACCCATCAACTCGTCAGCACCCATCAACTCGTCATTTACATCAGGTATAACTCCCAATGCAATCCCTCCCCCTTCCCCCCTCCCCCTGATAGGCCCCGGTGTGTGATGTTCCCCTTCCTGAGTCCAAGTGATCTCATTGTTCAGTTCCCACCTATGAGTGACAGCATGTGGTGTTTGGTTTTCTGTTCTTGTGATAGTTTGCTAAGAATGATGGTTTCCAGCTGCATCCATGTCCCTACAAAGGACACAAACTCATCCTTTTTTATGGCTGCATAGTATTCCATGGTGTATATGTGCCACATTTTCTTAATCCAGTCTGTCACTGATGGACATTTGGGTTGATTCCAAGTCTTTGCTATTGTGAATAGTGCCACAATAAACATACGTGTGCATGTGTCTTTATAGCAGCATGATTTATAATCCTTTGGGTATATCCCCAGTAATGGGATGGCTGGGTCATATGGTATATCTAGTTCTAGATCCTTGAGGAATCGCCATAGTGTTTTCCATAATGGTTGAACTAGTTTACAATCCCATCAACAGTGTAAAAGTGTTCCTATTTCTCCACATCCTCTCCAGCACCTGTTGTTTCCTGACTTTTTAATGATCGCCATTCTAACTGGTGTGAGATGGTATCTCATTGTGGTTTTGATTTGCATTTCTCTGATGGCCAGTGATGATGAGCATTTTTTCATATGTCTGTTGGCTGTATGAATGTCTTCTTTTGAGAAATGTCTGTTCATATCCTTTGCCCACTTTTTGATGGGGTTGTTTGTTTTTTTCTTGTAAATTTGTTTGAGTTCTTTGTAGGTTCTGGATAGTAGCCCTTTGTCAGATGAGTAGATTGCAAAAATTTTCTCCCATTCTGTAGGTTGCCTGTTCATTCTGATGGTAGTTTCTTTTGCTGTGCAGAAGCTCTTTAGTTTAATTAGATCCCATTTGTCAATTTTGGCTTTTGCTGCCATTGCTTTTGGTGTTTTAGACATGAAGTCTTTGCCTATGCCTATGTCCTGAATGGTACTACCTAGGTTTTCCTCTAGGATTTTTATGGTATTAGGTCTAACATTTAAGTCTCTAATCCATCTTGAATTAATTTTCGTATAAGGAGTAAGGAAAGGATCCAGTTTCAGCTTTCTACTTATGGCTAGCCAATTTTCCCAGCACCATTTATTAAATAGGGAATCCTTTCCCCATTTCTTGTTTCTCTCAGGTTTGTCAAAGATTAGATGGCTGTAGATGTGTGGTATTATTTCTGAGGACTCTGTTCTGTTCCATTGGTCTTATATCTGTGTTTTGGTACCAGTACCATGCTGTTTTGGTTACTGTAGCCTTGTAGTATAGTTTGAAGTCAGGTAGCGTGATGCCTCCAGCTTTGTTCTTTTGACTTAGGATTGTCTTGGAGATGCGGGCTCTTTTTTGGTTCCATATGAACTTTAAAGCAGTTTTTTCCAATTCTGTGAAGAAACTCATTGGTAGCTTGATGGGGATGGCATTGAATCTATAAATAACCTTGGGCAGTATGGCCATTTTCACGATATTGATTCTTCCTATCCATGAGCATGGTATGTTCTTCCATTTGTTTGTGTCCTCTTTTATTTCACTGAGCAGTGGTTTGTAGTTCTCCTTGAAGAGGTCCTTTACATCCCTTGTAAGTTGGATTCCTAGGTATTTGATTCTCTTTGAAGCAATTGTGAATGGAAGTTCATTCCTGATTTGGCTCTCTGTTTGTCTGTTACTGGTGTATAAGAATGCTTGTGATTTTTGCACATTAATTTTGTGTCCTGAGACTTTGCTGAAGTTGCTTATCAGCTTAAGGAGATTTTGGGCTGAGACAATGGGGTTTTTTAAATATTACAATCATGTCATCTGCAAACAGGGACAATTTGACTTCTTCTTTTCCTAACTGAATACCCTTGATTTCCTTCTCTTGTCTGATTGCCCTAGCCAGAACTTCCAACACTATGAAAAGACTTTTGACAAAATTCAACAGCCCTTCATGCTAAAAACGCTCAATAAATTCGGTATTGATGGAACGTATCTCAAAATAATAAGAGCTATTTATGACAAACCCACAGCCAATATCATACTGAACTGGCAAAAACTGGAAAAATTCCCTTTGAAAACTGGCACAAGACAGGGATGCCCTCTCTCACCACTCCTATTCAACATAGTGTTGGAAGCTTTGTTCTTTTTGATCAAGATTATTTTGGCTATTCAGGCTCATTATTACTTTCAAATTTTAGCATTTTTTTTTCTATTTCTTTGAAAAATGGCGTTGGTAGGGATTTCATAGTTTCTGTAGATTGCTTTGAGCAGTATGGTCATTCTCATAATGTTAATTCTTCTGATCCATTAGCATGGGATGCATTTTTATTAGTTTGTGTCCTCCTCAATTTATTTTATCAATGTTTTGTAGATTTCCTTATAGACATCTTTCACCTTCTTGGTTGAATTTATTCCTGGGTATGTTATTTTATTGTAGCTATTGTAAATGAGATTGCCTTCTTAATTTCCTTCTCAGATAGTTTGTTATTGGTGAATGGAACCACTCCTGATTTTTGTATGTTGGTTTTGTATTTTGAAACTTTACTCAATTAATTTATCAGTTCTAAGAGTTTTTTTGTGGACTTTTTAGATTTTTCCATATATGAGATTGTGTAATCTACAAATAAGACAACATGACTTCTTTTTTTCTGATTTGCATGCCTTTTATTGCTCTCTTTTGTTTAATTGCTCTGGTTAGGACTTCCAGTAGTAGGTTGAATATGAGTGGTGAAAATGGGCATTCTTGTCTTTTTCCACTTCAGTATGACATTAGCCATGGGTTTGTCATATATAACCTTTATGATGTTTAAGTATGTTCCTTCTACATCTAGTTTGTTAAGAGTTGTATCATAAAAGAATGTTGAAATTTTTAAATGCTTTTTCTGTGCCTGTTGAGATTATCATATATGTTTTATCTTCATACTGTTGATGTGATGTATCACATTTATTGATTTGTGTATGTTGAACAATTCTTCCATCCTTTGTAGAAATTCCACTTGATTATGGTGTACTATTTTTTGATGTGGTGGACTTGGTTTGCTAGTATTTTGTTGATAATTATTGTGTTTATGTTTATCAGGTATATTGGCCATAGTTTTCTTTTCTTGCTCTGTCCTTGTGTGTTTTTGTATAAAGGTAATGCTGACTTTATAGAATAATTTAGAAAAAAATCCCTCTTCTACACCTTTTTGGAAAAGTTTAAGGATAATTGGTATTACTTCTCTGAAAATACAGTAGAATTGGTAGTGAAGCCATTTAGTCCTGGACTTTCCTTTGTTGGGAAATGTTTTATTACTGATTTATTGTCATTTCTTATTACTGGTCTGTACCAATTCCTACTTTTTTCTGAACCTATCATGGGAGGTTGTATGTGTCTAGGAATTTATCAATTTCCTCCAGTCTCTAGCTTGTTAGTGCATAGTTGCTCATGACAGTCTTTGGTGATCTTTTTTAGTTTTGTGGTATCAGTTTTACGGCCTCCTTCTTTATTTCTGATTTTGAGTCTTCTTTTATTCATAATTGGTATAACAACTAGTTTTTTACTTTGTTTATCTTTTCAGAAAACCAACATTTTATCTTGTTGATCCTTCATATTTATTTTTTCATCTCTACTACATTTAGTCCTGCTCTGATATTTATCATTTCTTTCCTTCTACTAATTTTAGATTTGGTTTGTTGCTGTTTGTCTAGTTCCTTGAGGTGCATTGTTGAGTTTTTTATTTGAAATCTTTCACTTTTTGATGTAGGTTTGTTTATTACTATAGACTTCCTTTTACTGCTTTGACTTTACATTGCTGGTTTTGGTGTGCTGTGTTTCCATTTTGATTTGTTTCAAAAAATTATTTGATTTCCTTCTTCGTTTACTCAATGATCATTCAGGAGCAGGTTGTCTAATTTCGGTGTATTTGTACAGTTTCCAAAGGTTTTCTTGTCAGTGATTTCTAATTTTACTCCACTGTGGTCTAAGAAGATACTTGATTTGATGCTAGTTTTTAAATTATTTTTGAGATTTATTTTGTGTTCTAACCTATTGTCTATCCTGGAGAAGTTTCCATGTGCTGATGAGAATATGTGTTCTGTAGCTGTTGGATGAAATGTTCTGTAAATGTCTATTAGGTCCATTTGGTCTAAATTACAGTTTAAATTTGATGTTTCTTTATTAATGTTCTGTCTAGATAATATGTCTAATGCTGAGAGTGAGGTGTAGAATTTCCTATGTTATTGTGTGGGAGTCTACTTCTCCTGTTAGGTCTAATAATATTTGCCTTCTGTATCTGGGTGCTGTGGTGTTGGCTCACATATGTTTAGAATTGTTATATCCTCTTGCTGAATTGATCCCTTTATTATTACATATTTGCCTTGTCTCTTTTTATTATTTTTGACTTAAGGTATGCTTTATTTCATGTAAGTATAGTTGCTCCTGCTTGCTTTTGGTTTCCGTTTTAATGGAACAGCTTCTTCTGTCCCTTTATTTTCAACGTATATGTGTCTTTACGGTTGAGATGAATATCTTGTAGGCAGCATACAGTTGGGCCTTTTTTTAAATTTAATCAGCTAGTCAATGTATTTTAAGTGGAAAGTTTAAACCATTTATCTTCAAGGCTATTAGAGATATGTGAGGGCTTATGCCTGACATTTTATTAATAATATGTGGTTGTTGGCCAGGCACAGTGTCTGTAATCCCAGCAATTTGGGAGGTTGAGGCAGGCAGATCACCTGAGGTCACAAGTTTGAAACCAGCCGGGCCAACATGGTGAAACCTTGTCTCTACTAAAAATACAAAAAACTTAGCTGAGCATGGTGGTGGGCATCTATAATCCCAGCTACTTGGGAGGCTGAGGCAGGAGAATTGTTTGAACCCAGGAGGCAGAGGTTGCAGTGAACTGAGACTGCACCATTGGACTCCAGCCTGGGCAACAAGAATGAAACTCCATCTCAAAAAAATAAATAAAATAAAATAAATAATAATAACAATAGCATATGGTTGTTTTGTATCTCCTTTGTCCATTTCTTTCCCTCTTATTGTTTGTTGTTGTGGTTTGGTGGTATTGTGTAGTGGTAACATTTGAGGTTTGCTAATACTCATTTGTGTGTTTGCTTTACCAATAGGTTTTTTATTGTCATATGTTTTCATTATGGTAGTTATTCTTTTACATCCAGGTATAGAACTTCCTAACCCTTTCTTATAAAGCCTGTCTAATGGTGATGAATTCCCTCAGCTTTGGTTTGTCTGGTAAAGACTTTATTTCTCTATTATTTATAAAGGACAACTTTGCTGATCATAGTATTCTTGGCTGACAGGTTTTGTTTTCTTTTTTTTCTTTCAGAACTTTGATATATCATCCCATTCTGTCCTGCATTGAAAGTTTCTGCTAAAAAATCCACGGTTAGTCTTATGGGAATTCTTTTATAAGTGACCACATGCTTTTCTATTGCTGTTCTTAGAATATTCTCTTTGTCTGACTTTGAACAGTTTTACTATAATGTCTTACAGAGGAGATCTTTTAAATTGTATCTATTTTGGTGTATCCTCCAATATCTGGATGTTTAAATCTCTTGCTAGACTCAGGAAGTTTTCATCTATTATTTCATTAAATAAGTTTTCTCACCCTTTACTTTTCTCTTCACCTTCTGGAACACTGAAAATTCAAGTATTTGCTCCCTTTATGGTTTCCCACATGTTGCCTAGTTCCTACTCATTCTTTTTATTTTTATTTTTTTGTCTTAGTGGGTTATTTCTAAAGACCTCTCTTCAAGTTCTGAGATTTTTTTTTTTTTTTTTTTTTTTTTGCTCGATGTAGTCTGTTTTTAAGTTTTTCATTGTATTGTGTATTTCATTCAATAAATTATTGAGTTCCAGAATTTCTATCTGGTTCTTTTTTATATCTATGTCTTTAGTAAATTTCTTATTCATATCCTAAATTGCATTTTAATTTTTATGTATTGTTATTCAGAATTACCTTGTATCTTGCTGAGCTTCTTTAGTATAAACATTTTGAATTCCTTTTCTGAAATTCCATAAATTTCTTTTTGATTGAGTTCTGTTGCTGGATAATTACTGTGTTTTTTCGGGGGGAATGTTATACTTCCTTGCTTTTTCATGTTTCTGTCTCCTTAAGCTGTTGTTTTTCCTTTGTCCTTAAGTTGATATCCGCGCATTCCAATTTTTTGAATTTGCTTTTGTAGGGGAAGATGTTTTTCTAAGATGCATCTATGGTGTTGGTGGGGTGCAGTACTTTAGCTTTGATCCTGGGCACATGCAGTAGTGCAGTCTCTGTATGATTTATATGGCTGTAAACAGAATTTGTGGTGTATATAATTTCCTCAGTGGCTTAGGTTGTGGCTGTTAATAGAGACTGTGGTGAAATTTTGCTGGAGACTGGGATGGCAGGTGAGCCAGTCATCAGGCCCCAGTGGTTGGCAGCAGTGGGCCAAGCATGCTGACCTTGGGCGCCATTGTGGCAAACAGTGGCACCAGTGTTTTCAGGTCCATGCAGGGTGATTCTTTGACCTCCAGGTTGCTTGCTCGGGTTCCAGGAATGACAGTAGTGGAAGGATTTTTGAGCTCCTGGGCGGCAGACACGGCATGAGCAATGGCAGGAGCTGTGATGGGACAACCCTCTGGGACCCCAACAATCCATAGTGGTTTTGCCAGAGGCTGCAATGGACTGAACAGTCCAGTTTTACAGTTGGTGCAGGGAAGTGGGTGTCAGCTGTGGTTGTAGTGGCAGATTGAGTGGGTCCCACCTCAGAGCTCTAGCAGGAGTGCTTAGGTTCAAATATTGTGGACTGAGCTGAGCTCCTGGATGACATGTTTGGGTACTAGGATGAGTGCAGTCAACCTAGATAGCCTACCCTCTTTCTTCCTAGGGGTACATGAAGGCACTGTCTGTTGTAGGTACAAGTGAGGTGATTCCCAGGCTTTTGGCAGAATGTTCAGTTAAGGGAAGGTGTGGCTGCACTGCAGTCCTGTTATTGAGGAGGGTAGAGCTGCTTTCAATGGCAGCAGCTGTAGGTAGGTGGCTGGGCAGTGGGACTTGCTTTGCTCATGCTTTGGCCCCAGAGCAGCTGGCAATGGCAGTGGTTGTGGGCAGTAAAATTTGTCCTTGAGGCAGGTGAAAATGCAGGACTGTTCCTTTGCTGTGATAGAGAACATAGTCACTGCCAGTGGCTCCTGCCTTGTTTCTGGCAGATAATCTGTCTGCGGGAAATGTTAATGGGGATACATGGATGTGAAGATGCAGAGGCTACTGAGCCCCAGGAAAGGATGCAGCATGTTGGGGGCTGGTCTGTCAAAATGGCACCATGCTGTAATGTGATTATCTGCTATTTTTTTTTTCTTGTGGGAGAAGGGAGTCTCAAATACATCTAGAGAGCCATCTTTAAGTCCTTCACCAAGAATTCTTTATTTCTAACTTCAATTTCATCCACGTCACCCAAATTTAACGTATTAGGAATGAACATACAGCATGAGGTGGGTTAGTGGCTTTAATGGGCATTTTTTTCTTTTAATGAGACAAGGTCTCACTCTGTTGCCCAGGCTGAAGTGCAGTGGTGTGATCATAGCTCACTGTACTCACTGTAGCCTCACACTCCTCAGCTTAAGTGATCCTCCTGCCTCAGCTTCTTGGGAAACTGTCACTACAGGTACAAATCATCAGGCTGGATCATTTTGTTTTTATGTTTTGCAGAGATGATGTCTTGCTATGTTGCCCAGGCTGGTCTTGAATTCCTGGCCTCAAGCTATTCTCCCACCTTGGAACCCCAAATGCTAGGAATATAGGCATGAGCCTCTATGCCTAGCCCAGTTAGTGGCTTTTGATGAACACTTGTTTGAGTTGTATCCAACTGGGGTGAGAATAAATGGTTTCTGAATTCTTGGGAAACCTGGAACTTCCTTGAGGAAATTGGAATTAGTCTTTTTCCAGAGAGAAAGATCTTTGTTGAACCTTTTCAGTCAGACAGATGTAAGATAACTAATGCTTTCTTATTTTTCTTGAAGAAGTCCTAGATTATGAAATGAAACCAAATTCAGAAACTTCAGATGGTTATCCTGATTAACAATGTAAATTGGTTTTATTTTTAAGGAGAATGTTCCATTGTAGAGGTTTTATTTTCTTTTCTCAATATATATTTAGCCAGAACTGCATATACCAAGCTATTTTCCCTTTAGGAGGTAGGATATCATTTTTCCCCTGTTTATCTGCTAACAAGAGATAGAAAGACCAGACCTGACCCTAGAGTGAGAGGAGTGCAGGTCTGGTATTTTATTCATCTAATGTTGGAGAAAATGGTGGAAAGAAACTGGATTGTTTGGTGTCTAGACAGTGTCTTAAACGTAATATTATTTAAGATACGGCTATTTGTATTGCTTTGTTTGGATCAAGAGGGCAGGACAATTGAAGAAAGAAGATATTAACACTCTCAATTATCCTGGAGAGAGAATTTAGATAGAACTTAAATTGGGGTGCATCTCCCTTTTCTGGAGTCAAGAATAGTTAGAATTGGATAACTGGGAGAGAGGATTGGTCAAAAGAGACTCCTGTTTGTGAGCGGGCACTTGACAGTTGACAAAGGGCTAAAAGAGAGATGGTCATTGTGGGACCCGTATAAATGGGGTATTGATAACTGATATACAGTTTTGTGTTTTCTTTTTCTACACAGTATTTTCCACCTGTTACCTCTAAGCTGATAGTAAAATTTAGTTAAAGCTACAGCCTTCTATTAGTTGTAAATTAAGGAATGGTCCACATTTGAGTGAGAATATTTTAGTGAAGAAGTAATTATCGATTAAAGAAAAAAACCTAAGGCAGCCATCTGAAGAAATATGTAATAAATGACTATTAAAACATATTTTTGGAAGTTGCAGGCAGAAGTTGATAAAAGATTATAAATTTCCACAAACATTCAGATAATTGATAAAAGAAAAAGTAACCTACTGAAGATTGGGGAGTCCAAGGACATGCAGCTAACATGATATTAATTTATTGAATAATGTGTGCTTCTGTTCAAAATGTAAGGTGGGAAAGTAACTCAAACAATATATCTTCTTGCTTTAACCCAAATTACATTCAGCCTTTATATACCCAATATTAATGTAGTTTATCTTTAATATCTCCTATGATGACCTATATTACCCACTAGGTGTCTTCATTAACATGCTACATTTTAAATTTATGTGCAGAGATGGGACTTCAAGAATGGTGGTGTGAAGAAGAGTTTATTCTCTATATCCTTGGCAACACTTATTATCATTCATCTTTTTTGAAATAGACATTTTAACCTATGCGAAGTGATAGCTCATTGTGGTTTCAATTTGCATTTTGATGGTGATTAGAGATGATGAGCATTTTTTGATATATCTGTTGGACAAAAATTCTCATCACAAAAATATACGTATAAGTTAGTGACGTAATGGATATGTTAAGTAGCTTGACTGGATCTTTCTACAATGTATACAAAAGTCAGCACATAACATTGTGCCCCATTAATACACACAATTATTTGTTATTAAAATTAATTTTAAAAAAGAACATTAGTGTGAGAAGTTAGTGAGTAGAAAACTATATCATGGAGAGTCATCTACTAAGCCAATCAAAATTAGCAAAGAGAATAATTTGTGATCTCAACAGATTGAGAAAAAGGCTTAGAATAAATTGAGAATCATTTTTTCAACAAAATATATGCAAAATTGACAAGAACAGTGGGAAGCTATGGCATTTGAAGTAGAGGCTTCACTCATCCTTCCATAGCTCTTCTTTGTGGGAGAACTATTTAAGAGAGCATAAGAGCAGAGTGAAAATCTCCATCTTGTTCAGATCTCTAGGATGGAAGAGATATCCTGGAAAGTTTCCACAAATAATGAACATCAGAAGATTCCTTTTTCCTTAGCTCTGGTGCAGAAGGTCAATATCCAAAAGACTGTGGCAAGTAGACAGTCCCCATTTTCCCACCTCCAACTCCCACCATGTGGGACATATGCAGTCTCGTAAAGTCCCTCTCTACCACACAGCGTATGCTGTAGGAGAGCTGCTACATTGAGCTTGTTAGCTGTGTGGCAGCCGCCATCTCCACAAGCCTCTGCAGAATTAATTTCGCTAACTCACTAAATAAATAAGCAAACAACCAAAGGGAGAAATCAATATCCAGAGCTGCTACAAAGTCTTCTCAGAAAGATCCTGCTTTGTTGAAAACTGGACCTCTTAGAAAATTGATTTATTTGAATGTCTTATACAAAGATATAGGAAACTATGGCCCAAATACACACACAAAACCAGCCAATGTAAACTGCCTGTGAGAGGCTCCAGCTTCCAAACTTAGCAGTAAAAGACTTCAAATCAAGTATAATACTTCAAAAAACTAAAGGAAACTATGTTGAAATAATTAAAGTATAATGACAATTATCATTCAAATATAGAATATAGATAAAGAAAAATAAATTATAAAAGGAATGAAATAGAAAATTTGGAATTTAAAAGCAAAACAACCAAAGTGAATAAAATCACTAAAGGTCTCAACAGTAGAAATGAGCTTCAGTAGAAAGAATAAGAGGATTTATACAATCCAAAGAACAGAAAGAAAGGGAGTAAAAAAATGGACAGACACAGAGAAATGTAAGATGCAATTAATTGCACCTATATACACATAATTTGAGTAAACAAAGGAGAGAAGGAAGCAAAAAAATAAAGAAATAAGAGCAGAAAACTTCCTCAATTTCATGAAAAATATTAATCTACACATCTAAAAAGATCTGCAAACGCAAGTAGGAAAAATTCAAGGAGACCTTCACCCAAACACATCATAGTGAAAACTTTCAGGGACAAAGAAAAAGTGAAAATTTTGAAAGGAGCAAGAGAAAAATAACTCATTACAAGAATATTAACAGCTGATTTCTAAAAAGAAACAGTGGAGACCAGAAGGCAATAAGACATATTAATAGTGCAAAGACATGAAACATACATAAAACAAAAGGCAAAACTGCAAAAATGAATCCAACCATGTCAATAATAAATGTGAGTGAGTTAAACATTACAGTCAAAAGGCACTGATTGTCAAACTAGATTAAAAAATCAAGATTCAACTATATAGGGTCTATAGATGATACTCTATATTCAAACATGTAAATAGGTTGAAAGTAAAAATATGGAAAAATATATACCATGCAAGCAGAAACCATAAGAGAGATTGTGTGGCTACAGACTTTAAAGCAGCAATTGTTATCACCTCCACTGGTGATACTTAGGCAAACAGGGTCTGGAGTGGACCTCCAGCAAACTGCAGTAGACCTGCAGAAGAGGGGCCTAGATGTTAGAAGAAAAACTAACAAACAGAAAGCAACAACAACAGAAAAGACCTCCACACAAAAACTCCATCGAAAGGTCATCAGCCCCAAACATCAAAGGTAGATAAATACATGAAGATGAGAAAAAAACAGCACAAAATGCTGAAAATTCCAAAAACCAGAATGCCTCTTCTACAAGTGATCTCAACTCCTCTCCAGCAAGGGCACAACACTGGACAGAGAATGAGATTGATGAATTGACAGAAATCGGTTTCAGAAGGTGGATAATAGCAAATTCATTTAAGCTAAAGGAATATGTTCTAACACAATGTAAGGAAGGTAAGAACCTTGATTAAAGTTTACAGGAACTGCTAACTAGAATAACCAGTTAGAGAGAAGCATAAATGACCTGATGGTGCCAAAAAACACAGCATGAGATCTTTGTGAATCATACACAAGTATTAATAACCAAATCAATCACACAGAAGAAAGGATATCAGAGATTGAAGATCACCTTGCTGAAACAAAGTGTGAAGACAAGATTACAAAAAAAAAAAAATAACAAAAAGGAATAAACAAAGCCTCCAAGAAATATGGGACTATGTGAAAAGATCAAACCTATGATTGATTGGTGTACCTGAAAGTAATGGAGAGAATGGAACCAAGTTGGAAAACACACTTCAGGATGTTATTTGGGAGAACTTCCCCAACCTAGAAAGGCAGGCTAAGATTCAAATTCAGGAAATACAGAGAACACCACTAAGATACTCCTCGGGAAGATCAACTCCAAGACACATAATCATCAGATTCTTGAAGGTTGAAACAAAGGAAAAAATGTTAAGGGCAGCCAGAGAGAAAGGTCAGATCACCTACAAAGGGAAGTTCATCAGACTAACAGTGGATTTCTCTGCAAAAACCCTAGAAGCCAGAAGAAAGTGGAGGCCAATATTCAACCATTCTTTAAAAAAAGAATTTTCAACCCAGAATTTTATATCCAGCTGAACTAAACTTTGTAAGCAAAGGAGAAATAAAATCCTTTCCAGACAAACAAATGCTGAGTGATTTTGTCACCACAAGGCCTGCCTTACAAGAGCTCCTGAAGGAAGCACACCCCCCCGCCCACACACACACAAAACTGGTACCAGCCAGTGCAAAAACACACCAAAATATAAAGACCGATGACGCTATGAAGAAACTGCATCAAATAATTTGCAAAATAACCAGCTAGCATCATAATGACAAGATCAAGTTCACACATAACAATATTAACCTTAAATGTAAATGGGCTAAATGACACAGACTGGCAAATTGGATTAAGAGTCAAGACCCATCGGTGTGCTGTATTCAGGAGATACATCTCATGTGCAAAGACACACATAGGCTCAAAATAAAGGGATGGAGGAATATGTACCAAGCAAATGAAAAGAAAAAAAAAAAAAAAAAAGCAAGGGTTGTGGGGTTGCAATCCTAGCCTCTGATAAAGCAGACTTTAAACCAACAAAGATTTTTTAAAAAGACAAAGAAGGGTATTACATAATGGTAAAGGGTCAATGCAACAAGAAGAGCTAACTATTCTAAATATATATGTACCCAATACAGGAGCACCCAGATTCATAAAACAAGTTCTTAGAGACCTATGAAGAGACTTAGACTCCCACACAATAATAGTGGGAGACTTTAACACCCCACTATCAATATTAGACAGATCAACAAGACAGAAAAATAATAAGGATATTCAGGACTTGAACTCAGATCTGGATCAAGTGAACCAAATAGACATCTACAGAACTCTCTGCCCCAAATCAATAGAATATACATTTGTCTCAGTGCCACATGGCACTTATTCGAAAATTAACCACATAATTGGAAGTAAAACGCTCCTCAGCAAATACAAAAGAATGGAAATCATAACAAACAGTCTCTCAGACCACAGTGCAATCAAATTAGAACTCAGGATTAAGAAACTCACTCAAAACTTCACATCTACATGGAAATTGAACAACCTGCTCCTGAATGATTACAGGGTAAATAACAAAATTAAGGCAGAAATAAAGTTCTTTGAAACCAATGAGAACAAAGACACAAGGTACCAGAATCTCTAAGGCACAGCTAAACCAGTGTTAAGAGGGAAATTTACAGCATTAAATCCCCACAGGAGAAAGTGGGAAAGATCTCAAATCGACATCCTAACATCACAATTAAAAGAACTAGAGAATCAAGAGCAAACAAATTCAAACGCTAGCAGAAGACAAGAAATAACTAAGATCGGAGCAGAACTGAAGGAGATAGAGACACGAAAAACCCATCAAAAAATGAACAAATTCAGGAGTTGTTTTTTTGAAAAGATTAACAAAAGAGATAGACCACTAGATAGACTAATAAAGAAGAAAAGAGAGAAGACTCAAATAGAACAATAAAAAATGATAAAGGGGATATCACCACTGATCCCACAGAAGTACAAACTACCATCAGAGAATACTATAAACACCTCTATGCAAATAAACTAGAAAATCTAGACATAATGGATAACTTCCTGGACACATACACTCTCCTAAGACTAAATCAGGAAGAAGGCAAATGCCTGAACAGACCTATAACAAGTCCTGAAAACGAGGCAATTATTAATTTCCTAATAACCAAAAAAAGCCCAGGACCAGATGGATTCACAGCCAAATTCTACTACAGGACAAAGAGGAGCTGTTACTATTCCTTCTAAAACTATTCCAAACAACAGAAAAAGAGGTACTCCTCCCTAACTTATTTTTTCAGGCCAGCATCATTTTCATGCCAAAGCCTGGCAGAAACACAACAAAAAAAGAAAACGTCAGGTCAATATCCCTCATGAACAACAATGTGAAAATCCTCCATAAAATACTGGCAAACCGAATCCAGCAGCACATAAAAAAGCTTACCCAACATGATCAAGTCAGCTTCATCCCTGGGATACAAGGCTGGTTCAACATATACAAATCAATAAACGTAATCCATCACATAAACAGAACCAATGACAAAAACCACATGATTATCTCAGTAGATGCAGAAAAGTTTGGCGATAAAATTCAACATCCCTCCATAAATAGAAAAAGCACATGACAAGACAGATTAAACAGCTGAATTCTATGAAACATATAAAGAATTCCATGAAACATATAAAGAGCTGGTACCATTTCTACTGAAACCATTTCAAAAATTTAGGAGTAGGGACTCCTCTAATTCATTTTATGAGGCCAGCATCATTCTGATACCAAAACTTGCAAACACACAACAACAATAACAAAAATGAAAACATTGGGCTAATATCCTTGATGCAAATATCTTCAAAAAAATACCAGCCAATTGAATGCAGCAGCAGATCAAAAAGCTACTTCCCCATGATCAAGTAGGCTTTATTCCTGAGATTCAAGGTGGTCTTAACATACACATATCAATAAATGTGACTCATTACATAAACAGAGCTAAACACATGATCATATCAATAGACGCAGAAAATTGTTTCAATAAAATTAAACGTATGTTTATGTTAAAAAAAAACTATCAATAAACTGGACACTGGAGGAAAACATCTCAAAATAATAAAAACCATCCATGACAAATCCACAGCCAACGTTACACTTAGCAGGTAAAAACTGGAACCATTCCCCATAAGATCCAAAACAGGACAAGGATACCCTCTCTCACCACTCCTATTCAACATATTATGGGAAGTCCTAACCAGAGAAATCAGGCAAGAGAAATAAAATATATCCAAATAGGAAGAGAGGAAATCAAACTATCTCTATGTGCAGATGACATAATTTTACACCTAGAAAACACCATGGTCTCTTCCCAAAAGTTCACAGATCTGAAAAACAATTTCAGCAAAGTTTCAAGACACAAAATCAATGTACAAAAATTAGCATTTGTATAAATCAACAACATCCAAGCTAAGTGTGGAATCAAGAATATGACCCACTCACAATAGCCACACACAAAAATAAAATACCTAGGAATACAGCTAACCAGGGTATTAAAAGATCTCTACAATGAGAATTACAAAACACTGCTGAAAGGCATCAGAGATGACACAAACAAATGGAAAAATACTCCATGCTCATTGGTAGAAAAAATCAATATTCTTAAAATGGTCATACTTCCCAAAGCAATCTACAGGTTCAGTGCTGTACCTATCAAACGACCAATGACATTCTTCACAGAATTATGGAAAACTAACTTAAAATTCATATGGAACCAACAAAGGGCCCAAATATCCAAAGCAATTCTAAACAAAAATAACAAAGCTGGAGGCATTATGCTACCCAACTTCAAATTATACTATGAGGATACAGTAACTAAAACAGCATCGTACTAGTACAAAAACAGACAGACCAATGGAATGCTATAATCTGATCATTGACAAAGTAGATAAAAAACAAGTAATAGGAAAAGGAATCACTATTTAATAATCGGTGCCAGTACAATTGGCTAGCCATATGCAGTAAATTGAGACTGGACTCCTTTCTTACACCATATACAAAAATCAACTCAAGATTAATTAAAGACTTAAATGTAAGACATCAAACTCTAAATGCCCTTGAAGAAAACCTAGAAAATACTATTCTGGAAATTGTCCTTGGCAGAGATTTTATGATGAAGGCTCCAGAAGCAATTGCAACAAAACCAGAAATTGACAAATGGGATCCAATTAAACTAATCTGCACAGTAAAAGAAACTATCAACAGAGTAAACAGACAACCTACATAATGGGAGAAAAGTTTGCAAACTATGCATCAGACAAAGGTCTAATATTCAGAATCTATAAGGAACGTAAACTAATTTCCAAGATATAAACAAACAACACCATTAAAAAGTGGGCAAAAGACATGAACCGAAACTCTTCAAAAGAAGACATATATGTGTCTGACAAGCATATGAGAAAATGCTCAACATCACTAATCATTAGAGAAATGCAAATCAAAACCACAATGAGATACCATCTCACACCAGTCAGAATGGCTATTATTAAAAAATCAAAAAATAACAGATGCTGATGAGGTTGCAGAGAAAAGGAAATCTTATTCACTGCTGGCAGGGATATAAATTAATTAAGTCACAGTGGAAAGCAGTTTGGCAATTCTCAAATACCTTAAAACAGAAGTACCATTCAACTCAGCAATTCCATTATTGGGTATATAACTGAAGGAATATAAATCATTCTACCGTAAAGATACATGCACATGCATGTTCAACACAGCTCTATTTACAATAGCAAAGTCATGGAATCAACATAGATGCGCATGAATGGTAGATTCGATTTAAAAAATATTTATATATATATATGTGTGTGTGTGTGTATGTGTGTGTGTATATATATATCTATATATAGATAGATAGATATAGATATATATCATGAAATGCTATACAGCCATGAAAAAGAATGAGATGATACTCTTTGCAGCAACATGGATGGAGCCGGAGGCCATTAGCCTAAGGAAACTAACATAGGAATAAAAAACCAAATACTGCATGTTCTTACTTATGAGTGGGAGTTAAATACTGAGTACGTATGGTCACAAAGAAGATAACAATAGAGACCAGGGCCTACCTGAAGGTGGAGGGTAGGGGGAGGCTGAGGATCAAGAAACTTCCTATTGGATACTATGCTTATTTGCTTATCACCCTGGTGATAAAGAAATCTGTCCATCAAACTTCCATGACATGCAATTTACCTATATAACAAATGTGCATATGTACCCCTGAAACTAAAATAAAAGTGAAAAGAAATGTATAAGTTAAAGAACAATTTAGCAAACAAAGGCAGTAAAGACATCTAAAAATATGTAAAATAGAGAATACTAAATGAAAGCAAAAGATATATTAATAATAGTGACAGACTGAGCACAGTGGCTCATGCTTGTAATCGCAGCATTTTGGGAGGGCAGGAGGATTGCTTGAGACCAGAAGTTTGAGAATAGGTTTGGAAAAATAGCGAGACACTGTCTCTACATTTTTTTTTTTTTTAATTAGCCTGGCATGGTTGTATATGCTTATAGTTTCTAGCTACTAAGGAATCTGAGGCAAGAGGATCACTTGCACCCAGGAGTTTGAGGTTGCAGTGAACTATGATCACACCACTGAACTCCAGCATGGGCAAGAGAGTGAAACCCTGTCTCAGTAATCATAACATGCACAAATACTAAAAATTACAATTGAATTTTAATAAGAATCTGGCAAATAAAATATTTTAAGTAAAAAGGAGCACAGTAGTCACAAGTGGCTAGAGGAGGCCATACTGGACTAGGTAGGTATACAACATTATGGTAATTTTCAATTTATCACCTCATTTGATCCATACAAATTAGTTAAAGCAGGCATGGTAAATATTATCACTCGCATACTACCAATAGTTAAGCTCAATACCAAAATGGTTTCAACGTCATATAGTTAGCAAGAGCTATGTATAGCTAGAATGCAAAATGAGAATCCACTGTTTAAAATGTCTGTTAATTATGCAGTACCAAGTATTATTAAGATGTGGCACCCATGTAAACATGCCACTCAGATCTCCTGTTACAAGGAGGTTGACTGATGGCTCCAGCTGTGGCCCCTCTGGATTTACCACTGCATTTTTCAGAATTTTTATTTCTTCTAAAAACAAAAACAAAAAAAAAACAAAAAAGGGGTACATGTACAGAATGTACAGGTTTGTTACATAGGTATACGTGTGCCATGGTGGTTTGTTGTACCTACTGACCCATCCTCTAAGTTCCTCCCCTAAGCCCCCACCCCTTAACAGGCCCTGATGTGTGTTGTTCCCCTCTCTGTGTCCATGTGTTCTCAATGCTCAACTCCCACTTATGAGTGAGAACATGCTGTGTTTGGTTTTCTGTTTCTGTGCTAGTTTGCTGAGGATGATGGCTTCCAGTTTCATCCATATCCCTGCAAAGGGCATGATCTCATTTCCTTTTATGGCAGCATAATGTTCCATTGTGTATATGTACCACATTTCTTTATCCAGTCTATCTTTGATGGGCATTTGGGTTGGTTCCATGTCTTTGCTATCGTAAATAGTGCTGCAATAAACACGTGTGCATGTGTCTTTATAGTAGAATGATTTATATTCCTTTGGGTATATATACATTAATGGAATTGCCGGATCAAATTGTATTTCTGGTTCTAGATCCTTGAAAAATCGCCACACTGCCTTCCACAATGGATGAATTAATTTACATTCCCACCAATGGTGTAAAAGCATTCCTATTTCTCCACAGCCTCACCAGCATTTATTGTTTCTTAACTTTTTAATAATCACCATTCTGAATGGGATGAGATGGTATCCCATTGTAGTTTTGATTTGTATTTTTCTGATGATCAGTGATGTTGAGCTTTTTTTTTATGTTTATTGGCTCCATGAATGTCTTCTTTTGAGAAGTATCTGTTCATATTCTTCACTCAGTTTTTTATGGTTTTTTTTCTGTAAATTTGTTTAAGTTTCTTGTAAATTCTGGATATTAGACCTTTGTCAGATGGATAGATTGCAAAAATTTTCTCCCACTGTGTACGTTGCCTATTAATTCTGATGATAGTTTCTTTTGCTGTGCAGATGCTCTTTGGTTTAACTAGATTCCGTTTGTCAATTTTGGCTTTTGTTGAAATGGCTTTTGGAGTTTTTGTCATGAAGTCTTTGCCCATGCCTATGTCCTGAATGGTATTGCCTAGGTTTTCTTCTAGGGTTTTTATGGTTTGGGGTTTTACGTTTAAGTCTTTAATCTATCTTGAGTTAAGTTTTATGTAAGGTGTAAGAAAGGAGTCCAGTTTCAGTTTTCTGCATATAGTTAGCCAGTTTTCCCAGCACCATTTACTGAATAAAAGATCCTTTCCCCATTGTTTGTTTTTATTAGGTTTGTCGAAGATCAGATGGTTGTATGTGTGGTGTTATTTCTGAGTTCTCTGTTCTGCTCTATTGGTCTATATGTCTGTTTTGGTAGCAGTACCATGCTGTTTTGGTTACTGTAGCCTTGTAGTATAGTTTGAAGTCAGGTAGTGTGATGTCTCCAGCTTTGTTCTTTTTGCTTAGGATTGTCTTGACTATATGGGGTTTTCTTTGATTCCATATGAAATTTAAAATAGTTTTTTCCTAATTCTGTACCACTTCATTTTTTTTTTATTTTTCCATAGGTTATTGGGGTACAGGTGGTATTTGGTTATGTAAGTTATTTAGTGGTGATTAGTGAGCTTTTAATGCACTCATCATCCTATTTGTAGTCTTTTATTCCTCATCCGCCTCCCACACTTCCCCCCAAGACCCCAAAGTCCATTGTATCATTCTTATGCCTTTGCATCCTCATAGCTTAGCTCCCACATATCAGTGAGAATATATGATGTTTGGTTTTCCATTCCTGAGTTACTTCACTTAGAATAAAAGTCTCCAATTGCATCCAGGTCACCACAAATGTCATTAATCCATTCCTTTTTATGGCTGAGTAGTATTCCATCTTATATATCACAGGTTCTTTATCCATTCATTGATTGATGAGCATTTGGGTTAGTTTCACAATTTTGCAATTGCAAATTGTGCTGCTATAAACATGCGTGTGAGAGTATCTCTTTTGTATAATGACTTCTTTTTCTCTGTGTAACTGCCCAGTAGTGGAATTGCTGGGTCAAATGGTAGTTCTACTTTTAGTTCTTTAAGGAATCTCCACACTGTTTTCCATAGTGGCTGTACTAGTTTACATTCCCACCAGCAGTGTAGAAGTGTTCCATGATCACCACATCCATGCCAATGGTGCTGTTTTTAGATTTTTTATTATGGCCATTCTTGCAGGTATTGCATTGGTGTCACATTGTGCTTTTGATTTGCATTTCCCTGTTCATTAGTGATGTTGAGCATTTTTTCATATGTTTGTTGGCCATTTATGTCTTCTTTTGAGAGTTGCCTGTTCATGTCTTTAGCCCATTTTGGATGGATTTGTGTTCATTGTAGATTCTGGATATTAGTCCTTTGTCAGACGTATAGATTGTGAAGATTTTCTCTCACTCTGTGGGTTGTCCGTTTACTCTGCTGATTGTTCCTTTTGCTGTGAGAAGCTCATAATTAAGTTCCATCTATTTATCTTTGTTTACTGCACTTGCTTTTGGGTTCTTAGTCATGAAATCCTAACCTAATCTAGAAGGGTTTTCCCGATGTTATCTTCTAGAATTTTTGTAGTTTTAGATATTAGATTTAAGTCCTTAATCCATCTTGAGTTGATGTTTGTTATGTATAAGGTCAGAGATGATGATCCAGTTTCATTCGTCTAACGTGTGGCTAGCCAATTATCCCAGCACCATTTGTTGAAAAGGGTGTCCTTTCCCTACTTTATGTTTTTGTTTGCTTTGTCAAAAATCAGTTGGCTATAAGTATTTGGGTTCATTTCTGGGTTCTCTATTCTGTGCCATTGGTCTCTATGCCTATTTTCAAAGGTTAATTTGTAGATTGCTCTTAGCAGTATGGTCATTTTCACAATATCAATTCTACCCATTTATGAGCATGGGATGTGTTTCCATTTGTTTGTGTCATATATGATTTCTGTCAGCAGTGTTTTGTAGTTTTCCTTGTAGAGGTCTTTTGCCTCCTTGTTTAGGTATAATCCTAAGTTTCGTTTTGTTTTGATTGTTTTTGCTTTTTGTTTTTTTGTTTTGTTTTGTTTTGAGACAGAGACTCGCTCTTTCACCCAGGCTGGAGCACAGTGATGTGATCTCAGCTCACTGCAACTCCATCTCCGGGATTCAAGCAATTCTCCTGCCTCAGCCTCCTGAGTAGCTGGGACTACAGGCACGTGCCACAACGCCAGCCTAAATTTGTTTTGTATTTTTAGTAGAGACGGGGTTTCACCATGTTGACCAGGCTGGTCTCAATCTCCTGACCTCGTGATCCACCCACCTCAGCCTCCCAAAGTGCTGGGATTACAGGCGTGAGTCACCGCGCCCAGCCTAAGCTCTTGATTTGATTCTCAGCTTGGTTGCTGTTGGAGTATAGAATAGCTACTGACTTCTGTACATTAATCTTGTATCTAGAAACTCTGCTGAATTTTTTTTTTAACAATTCTAGGAGTTTTCTGGAGGAGTCTTTAGAGTTTTCAAGTTTAACGATCATATTGTCAGCAAACAATGACCATTTTATTTCCACTTTACTGACTTGCATGCCCTTTGTTTCTTTCTCTTGTCTGACTCCTCTGGCTAGGACTTCCAGTACTATGTTGAAGAGGAGTGTTGAGAGTGGACATTTTTGTCTTATTCCAGTTCTCAGAGGGAATGCTTTCAAGTTTTCACCATTCAATATTATGTTGGTTGTGGGTTTGTCACAGATGGCTTTTATTACATTGAGGTATGTCCCTTGTATGCCAATTTTGTTGAGAGTTGTAATGTTAAAGGGATGCTGGAGTTTGTCAAATGCTTTTTCTGCATCTATTGAGATGATCATGTGATTTTTGTTTTTAATTCTGTTTATGTTGTGTATCGCATTTATTCACTTAGGTATGTTAAGCCATCCCTGCATTCCCAGTATAAAACCCACTTGATCATGGTGGATTATCTTTTTGATATGTTGTTGGATTCAGTTAGCTAGTATTTTGTTAAGGATTTTAGCATGTTCATCAGGGATATCAATCTGTAATTTTCTTTTTTGGTTGTGTCCTTTCCTGGTTTTGGTATTAGGGTGATATCGGCTTCATAGAATGAATTAGAGAGGATTCTCTCTTTCTCTGCCTTGTAGAATAGTGTCAAAATGACGAGTTGATGGGTGCAGCAGACTAACATGGCACAAGTATACATATGTAACAAACCTGCATGTTATGCACATGTACCCTACAACTTAAAGTATAATAATAATAAATAAATTTAAAAAAAAAAAAAAAAGGATTAGTATTAATTCTTCTTTGAAAGCCTGGTAGAATTCTGCTGTGAATCCATCTGCTCCTGGACTTTTTTTGTTGTTGGTAATTTTTAAATTACCACTTCAATCTCTTTGCTTATAATTGGTCTGTTCACAGTATCAAATTATTCCTGATTTAAGCTAAGGGGATTGTATTTTTTAAGGAATTTATCCATCTCTTCTAGGTTTTTCAGTTTATGTGTGAAAAGGTGTTCATAGCAACCTAGAATGATCTTTTGTATTTCAGTGTTTTCAGTTGTAATATCTCCCGTTTCATGCCTTAATGAGGTTATTTGAATATTCTCTCTTCTTTTCTGGATTAATCTTGATAATGGTCCATCAATTTTATTTATTTTTTCAAAGAGCCAGCTTTTTGTTTCATTTATCTTTGTAATTTTTTTTTTCAATTCTATTTAGTTCTACTCTAATCTTGGTTATTTCCTTTCTTCTGCTGGGTTTGGGTTTGGTTTGTTCTTGTTTCTCTAGTTCCTTGGATTTTGACCCTAGAATGCCAGTTTGTGCTCTTTCCATCTTTTTGATGTAGGCATTTAAGGCTATGAACTTTTCTCTTAGCACCACTTTTGCTGTATCCCAGAGATTTTGACAGGTTTTGTCTGTATTCTCATTCAGTTCAAAGAATATCTAAATTTCCATCTTGATTTCATGTTTGACCCAATGCTCATTCAGGAGCTGGTTATATAATTTCCATGTATTTGCATGGTTTAAAGGTTCATTTGGAGTTGATTTTCAGTTTTATTCCACTGCTGTCTGAGAGAGTGCTTGATATGGTTTCAATTTTCTTAAATTTATTGAGGCTTGTTTTATGGCCTATTATATGGTCTGTCTTGGAGAAAGTTTCATGCACTGTTTAATATTATGTGTATTCTGCAGATGTTGAATAAAATGTTCTATATTTTGTTAAGTACCTTTTTTCCAAGGTATAGTTTAAATCCATCGTCTCGTTGTTGACTTTCTGTCTTGATGACCTATCTAGTGCTGTCAGTGGAGTATTGAAGTCCTCCACTATTATTGTATTGCTGTCTACCTCTTCCTTATGTCTATTAGTAATTGTTTAATTAATTTGGGAGTTCCAGTGTTAGGTGCATATATGTTTAGGATTGTGATATTTTCCTGTTGGACAAGGCCTTTTACCATTATATAATGTTTCTCTTTGACTCTTTTAAATGCTGTTGCTTTAAAGTTTGTTTTGTGTGATATAAGAATAGCTACCCCTGCTTGCTTTTGATGTCCATTTGCATGAAATGCTTTTATCAACCCCTTTACCTTAAGTTTATGTGAGTCTTTATGTGTTAGGGGAGTCTCCTGAAGACAGCAGATAGTTGGTTGGTGAGTTCTTATCCATTCTGCAGTTCTGTATCTTTTAATTGGAACATTTAGGTCATTTACATTCGATGTTAGTATTGAGATGTTAGGTAGCATTGCATTCATCATGTTATTTGTTGCCTCTGTACCTTGTTTTTGTTGTTGTTGTTGTTGTTGCTGTTTGTTTTTGCTTTCTAAATTGTATTTTTGTTTTACAGGTCCTGTGTGATTTATGCCTTAAAAAGGTTATTTTGATGTGTTTCCAGGATTTGTTTCAAGATTTAGGGCTTCTTTTAGCAGTTCTTGTGATGGCTTGGTAGTGACAAATTGTCTAGCATTTGTTCTTCTGAAAAAGACTGTATCTTTTCTTTACATATGATGCCTAGTTTCACTGGATTAAAAATTCTTGGATGATAATTGTTTTGTTTGAGGAGGCTGAAGATAGACCTCCCATCCCTTCTAGCTTGTATGGTTTCTGCTGAGAAATCTGATGACAGTGCTCCTAGGTGATGATCTTTTTGTGATGAATTTTCCAGGAGTTCATTGTACTTCTTGTATTTGAATGTCTAGGTCTCTAACAAGGCCAGGAAGTTTTATTTGATTATTCCCCCAAATACGTTTTCCAAAGTTTTAGATTTCTCTTCTTCCTCAGGAGCACCGATTATTTTTAGGTTTGGTCGTTCAACATAATTCCAGACTTCTTGGAGGCTTTGTTCATATTTTCTTATTATTTTTTGTTTGTCTTTGTTGGATTGGGTTAATTTGAAGACCTTGTATTCTAGCTCTGAATTTCTTTTTTCTACTTGTTCAATTCTATTGTTGAGATTTTCCAGAGCATTTTGCATTTCTATAAATGTGTCCAATGTTTCCTGATGTTTTGATTATTTTTACTTTATACTATCTATTTCCTTGACTATTTCTCCCTTCACTTCTTGTATCGTTTTTTTGGATATCCTTGCATTGGGTTTTACCTTTCTCTGGTGCCTCCCTGATTAGATTAAAAACTAACCTCCTGAATTCTTTTTCAGGTAAATCAGGGACTTCTTGGTTTGCATCCATTGCTGGTGATCTAGTGTGATTTTTGGAAGGTGCTAAACAGCCTTGTTTTGTCATATTACTAAAGTTGGTTTTCTAGTTTATTCTCATTTTGGTAGGCTCTGTCAGAGGAAATGTCTAGGACTGAAGACTGTTGTTCAGATTCTTTTGTCCCACAGGGTGTTCCCTTGATGCAGTAGTCTCTCCCTTTCCCGATGGATGTGACTTCCTGTGAGCTGAGCTGCAGTGATTGCTATCTCTCTTCTGGGTCTAGCTACTCAGAAAATTCTACCCAGTTCTGAGCTGGTACTCAGGTTTTCTGCACAGAGTCTTGTAATGTGAACCATCTGTGGGTCTCTAAGCCATGGATACCAGCACCTGTTCTGGTGGAGGTGGCAAGGGGGTGAAATGGTCTCTGTGAGGGTTCTCTGTTTTGGTGGTTTAATGTTCAATTTTTGAGCTGGTTGGCCTCCTGCCATGAGGTGGTGTTTTCCAGAGAGCATCAGCTGTGGCAGTATGGAGAGGAAATGGTGATGAGTGAGGCCCTAGAACTCCCACAGGTATACACCCTTTGTCTTCAGCTACCAGGGTGGATAGGGAAGGCCCATCAGGTTGGGGTAGGACTGGTGTGTCTGAGCCCTGACTCTCCTTGTGTGGGTTTTGTTACTGCTACTGTGGTGGATGGGGGTGAGGTTCCCAGGTCAATGGAGTTGTGTATCTTGGAGGATTATGGCTGCCTCTGCTGTGTCATGTAGGATGTCAGGGAAGTGGGGAAAGCTGGCAGTTACAGGCCTCACACAGGTCCCACACAATTTGAAGGACCGGTCTCACTACCACCGTGCCCCCTCCCAACAGCCCTGAGTCTGTTTTCATGCGGTGGGTGAGCAGGGCTACCCACCTGCCAACTGCAAAAGTAAAGGGCTTTGGTTCTTCCCCCACCTGTGGAGTCTGCACACTGGATTTGCACCCTCCTCTGAGTTCCGGCCAGGAGGCTTCTATCCTGGTTCAAGTTGTTATAAAATTCAACCGGAGACTTTTTCTTCTCCCTCACACCTCTGGCCTGCCTCCCAAAGGATCCCTTTGGTGCCAGTCAGGAGTGGCCCACTTGGGAACTCAGTGAGTTCCCAGGGCCTTTCCTGCTGCTTTCTCTTCCCCTGTATTTCACTTGGCTTTCTAAATTGACTCAGCTCCAGGTAAGGTCAGAAACCTCTCCTGCAAATAAGACCTTCAGTTTCCCCAGTGGTGATCTGTGTTCAGGAGCAGAAGATCTCCCTTTCCCACTTTCACAGTTTGGATACTCACAGTATGAGGGATGTCTTCTGGGTCTTGAAGTAACAGTCCACTTCTCTCAGAGGGTCTGTGGGTCCTCTTGGGATTCTAGGTTTGTTCCTGCAGTCCTTCTGGAGATAAAATTCATGATGCAAGCCTCCACACTCGGCTATGTTCGTGTAAATTGGAGCTGCAATCTAGTTTTGCCTCCCATCTGCCATGAAGATCCAGAATAAAGTTTCATGAGGCTAAGGAGGCCTCACAATCATGGCAGGAAGCAAGGAAGAGTAAGTCACATCTTACATGGATGAGGCAGGCAAAGAGAGAGAGACTACCACTACATTTATGATGCTATGTTTCCTGTGAGCTGCTCCCAGCCAAAGACTAAGCACTGGGGAGATAAAATAACAAGATGATTCTTGAGAGATATGAGACTTTTTCAATGGGAGACTTAGGCTTGAGGACTTATCATTGGCTTGTTCTGCTGCATTTCAAGACTCTTTTCAGCCAATCTTTTTTCCTTTCATCTCTTCTTCCATTAGTATCATATCTGAATTGTGGTCTGAAAGTTCTCTCTTTCTTCTCCTGCTCCCTCCCCCAATAAATCTCTTGTACATCTAGTTCCATTTTGGTGTCAGCCTTTAAGTATATCTGAACTACACGTGAGGGAAAAATGGTACCAGCATACCTAATTTTTGAATTATTTTTTGGTAGTGAGAAAATTTTCAGACAAAGAATTACTAGGATGATTTAAAATAAAAATAAAATCATAGAGTCAAATAGCCAAATTGTAAACACATACACACAGTTAAACAGACTTGCATCCCATCTTAATTTGGGGGGGAAAATAATAACTATCAGATTTGAAGTGATTTTTGGAATGTTTAATTATAGGCAATATTTTATTTCTACTTTGTGTGTCATTGCTTTAAGACAATTTATAACTGAAGAGTGTGAACATTCACATAGTTAAATGATATTTGAGACTCAATATTTAATTAACCACTCTAGTAATGTGCAAGTTCTGCCCTTGGCCCCCTTTTTTTCCTACACACTTATTAACTATCTCATTCATTCCCATTGTTCAAATGATTGTTTGCCATGCTGACAACTCCCAGCTCTAGCTCAGACTTTTAACCTGAACTCCAGATCTATCTATCTATCTATCTATCTATCTATCTATCTATCTATCTATCCATCTATCTATCTATCTATCTAATCTAAATCTATCTATATCTCCAATAGTTTGATCTCTTCTTTTCCCCCAAAGTTGTTTCTCTTCTACTCTTACTTGTCTTAGAGCATGGCACCACCAACAATCCAGTGACCAAAGCCAGAAACTAGGTGAACTTTCATCTCTTTGATGCTATACACAATCCATCATAGGTTGGCTTCCTAAATGTTTTTTGAAGTCATCCCTCGTTTGCTATCCTCTGATACCTGCACAGTCCTAGTTAACAGAGTTTCTCATTGAATTACTTTAACAACCTTCTAAGTTATCTTCCTGCTTCACTTTTTCCAGAACTTTGATTTGCTCTTTCTGTTCTATTCATTATTCAGAGCTCAGTCTAAAGTTTAACTCTTTAGTGAGTATTTTATTGATTTAATACATCTCACCAAGCAAGTTGTTTTCAAATTTTATTTATTTTTATTTATTTATTTATTTTACAATTTCAATTTCTACTTTAGATTCAGGGGGTACTGGTGTAGGTTTGTTACATGGGTGCTTTGTGTGATGCTGAGGTATGGAGTATGATTGATCCCCTCACCCAGGAATTTAGTACAGTACCCAATAGCTACTTTTTCAATCTTTATCCCTCTCTCTCTCCTTCCTTTAGTGGTCCCCAGTATCCACTGTTGCCTTCTTTGTATACATGTGTACTCAAAACTTAGCCCACACTCATAAGTGAAAATGTGGTATTTGGTATTCTGTTCCTGTGTTAACTTACTCTTATGAACCACTTTTTCATAGTCCATTGTAGTCCTTGTAACCAGTTAATATTTTATTGTTTATTTGTGTGTGTGTATGTATGTGTGTGTGTGTTTATTTCAATGTAAGTTCCACAACAGTAGGGACCTTGTCCATTTTTCAACACTTTTTCTCAGCAGATAAAAATGTCTGCCATGTATAATATACTTAATAATTTTTGTTGATAAAAATACTGATTGATTAGCTACTGAGTAAATGTATAAATGAATAACATTTCACCTAGTAAACATTGTTTTGCTTAGAATAATTCCACCCCTACTCCTGACAGATTTTCTCAGCCAGATACCTGAGTGTATTTCCAGACTCTGGAATGAATCCACTGAGACATAATAAAGATACTCTATAAGAGATTAATGTGTCTGATAATGTTTGGTGTATTTTAGGGTTCGGGGGTAGAACAGCACTTCATTTTCTTACAGGTGTTCTGAACCAATTAAGACTGAAGAGTCAGAATATGGGAGTCTAAAATTTGGCCTGTACGAATAAAGCTCATATTGAAGCATGTGATATATCTGCAAGCAAACAGGCCTCCTAATACTAACCCTGGAAATAAAATTAGCAGCTCAGTCATCAACAGCAGTGAACTGAGACAGACTTCCTCCAACAGGGATAGAGCCTGCACTTGTAAATTTTGGAGCATGAAGTTTACAAGGCAGGACGCTCTTAGGCATTGCAATTAGGATGGTGGTTCTTAAAGTGTGTTCCTCCCACACTCCTCCAAAAGTGCACAAGTGTCATTGGCATCACCTGGAAACTTGTTAGAAATGCTAATACTCGAGTCCTGCTCCAGAACTACTCAAGCATAGACTCTGCAGTTGAGGCCCAGACATCTGTATTTTAACAAGCCCTTCAGTGATACTGATGCACGCACAAGTTGAAAATCACTGGCATAGGACTTAGAGGAGAGAAAGGTCTCCTTTTAGTCCTTAGAGTTAAGCTTAGTTCAAAGCTGAAACCAGGGCTGGGAATAGGGTGAAGCAAGTGTGGTCCTAGAGTACAAAATTTAAAGAAGCACTTGTTCTTATGGTTGTTCAAGTACCATGGTGTTTCTGCTGTTGAACAAGCACTTACCTTTTTCTAATTTAGCAAAGTAGTGATTAAACATTTTCATTATTAACATATTGATAATATAAAACTTTGATATATATTTTAAAGGTGATATTCAAGTATAGTTAAATCAACATGGAATTGGCAAAAATAAAACAGCTAAGATTGTAATTGGCTTAATTTTTATGTTAAAAACATGTTTACAAATGTGGTTTCTCCATAATGGAGTTAGGAATCACAGAAAGATAGAACTGAATAATACCTTAGAGATTATCTAATCCAGAGCCAGCCTTTGAAGGCCAAGAGTTATAAATAAACCAGACAAGAGTTAGTTTAATGATGTTTAAGAGATTCTGAGAAGATGACCCTCCAGATACTTGTATTTGATTTATTTGATTTATTCACATTATTTGATTTGATTTATTCACATTAATTTTCTATTTAAATCCCTGGAAATTCATCTCTGATTTTTAAAGTCTTCTTTTAAAATGCAAACATATTTAAATGCATTACAAGATTATGTATTATTGATCATTAGTGTCATTTGGTTAATCAGACTATTTTCTTTGTGGCACATAGCAATTCATATAAGCAGTCTGAGGAAACAAATCTAGTATTTATGGAGCACTTGGTGACAGATACTATGCTATATAATTGTAAAATTAGAAAAAGGATATTTCTACCAAAGATAAGAAAATCTGGGGCAGAAAATACAGAATTTTGAGCACCCAGAGAGCAGCGAAAAAGCATTGAATGCCTTTGGGGCCAAGAAGAGTGAGGAAGAAAAAGAAGATCCCAGTGGTAAAATACAAATTCTCTGAATGAAGCTTATGTATCTACCATCAGAGGAATTGGTTAAATGAATTGTGATATATTGCTAATGAATATCATGCAGCCATTAAAAAGATGATGCAGCTCTCTACTGATATTCAACAATCCCCGTTATAGTTTTAATTAATGAAGCAAGGCATTATATTACTTTACTATTTGTATAAAAAGAACTTAAATATGCATAAAATATGTCAGAAACTATACTCAAAAAATTGTTAACGATTGCCTATGAAGAGGGAAACTGGGTATCTAAGTAAAAGGGAGACAATTTTAATTGTGTACCCGTTTATTTGTTTTGTATTTTATACCATGTATATATATTAGCTATTTCAAAAAATTAATGTAATTTGGTTTTAAAAAATGTATTCCAGTATGGGCCCTATAATTTTGAGTAGGAAGAAGATATTATTGACTCTCTGTGAGTGCTCTGCATCTCAGCTATTTTTTTTCCATTAGTGAAGTTGTACTTGAATAGGAGACTAAGCTTGTTATCATGTTTGCCATTCCATTGATCATTAGGATTAATTTAGCAAACCCATCTCTCTCTACCCTCCTTGCTCCCAAAGCTGATTTAAGTCAAAGAGGATGATTTTGCCAGAGAGACCTATCAATGATACCAAAATAGCTAAGGTTGTCTATTCGAACTTCAAAGTAACCCACATAATTCATATGGAGAAGTTGGCATTTACCTATCTTTATCTCAATAGAGAGCAGTCAGAGAATATCCTACCAATAAGGAGTCAAAATAAAATACAAGAGAGGACAGAAATTGTGGTGCAGGGTGAATGAATTATGAAGGTGTCATACAAAGGTCACCAAAGCCATCATGTGTTGTATAAGAAACAGAAATGCCTCCAGTGATCTGGGGCAATATTGGAGCTCAATGGAGAGCATTTTCCTCTGGTCTTGACTGAGCTACACCCAGCCTCTAAAGTGCTATGCAATACCACTTTCCAGGATACAACTGCCTTTGTTTGGAAGGATTCTGGAATTATAGGCCTAATAAGAAAGTGTTATTACAATAGAACCAGAGGAGGAAAAAGACAATCATTGTCTTTTATGTTTTAATACAGACATTTGAAACTCAGGACAGATTCAAATAGTTATTTGATTAAAATATTTTTGAATTGGAAGTCCAGAACTCAGGGAATAGGGTTTGTGTCATACACAATAGTATAGAAACACAGTCATTTGATACCTTTGATGGCACTTATCTCTGGGAATATTATCCTCTTTGACTGAAAACAGCTTTGGGAACAGAGAGGACAGAGATAGATGGGATTGCTAAATTGATGTAGCTTTTTAGGGCAAGAAACTGAGTCTTGATACTGCTTCTAAGATAGCAAAAATTTTGGGGAATAGTTCTTGCCCACCAAATTCACAAAAATACTGAAATATGAAATAGAATACCAATTTACTAAGTTACTCTTAGAGTACAGTTGTTACAAGGGCTGGAATACATAGATTCATTTATTCCCTTACATACATACATTATCTTCTCTATAGGAAAGTTTACATGGAAAGCCACATTATAATCAGAAGGTGATCAAATAAACCTGGTAATACAGCAAGGGAATGAGCTGGATGATTTTGATGGCTACTGTCTTCCAGCTAGGATAGTAATTAATCCATCTTCACTGGAAAGATAGACCAACTGAACAAACATTAATGTTAGTTCACTGATAGCTTTTCTCCTAGATCATGCCCCTATAATACCTACCCTGAATAAAAGTATTTTATTTCCAAATTGACAAATTCTTTTCTGTTATTAGAATATTTGGCCTTGTCAATACCATTGATTAGGCTGCAGTCTAGTACTCTCTTCCTCCTTTTGGGTTGGAAGACACTCTTTCTCTTGTGATATTTGCATGTGCCTGAGTCCATCCATTGTGTGTTGCCTTTATTAGTTTAACTCAGAACTGTGAAGGGGCCTCATTGTTACTTCTAGGACCTTGCATTATAGTGCTTATTGTAGCTATATTGAATAATACATACAGCTTAAATATATTAAGATATATTTCAACAAGTCTTACTAGATGCCTGGCACTTTGCTGAGCAGTTCACATGTATTTTCTCACACCACCCTATGTGACAGGCAAATATTTATTTATATTATTACAGAGATTGAGAATAAATAACTCACTGAGAAAACAGAATCATAGTAAGTTAAGAAACTTCCCCAAGATCACACAGCTAGTAAATTTAGGTGCTGGAATTCTAACTCATGCCTTTCTGATTCCAGGTACCACAATGACATTCTTCTTTATTTATGTACACCTTACCATCTTACATAACTTTTGGTTCAGGAATCTCTCCCCAACAACTTATGTAAAGAAAATTATATAGGATAGATAGAAATCTACTTAAAAATATGTTCACTACTGTGCCATTTTTGATAGTGAAAAATGAAAATAAACTAAATGTACAACAATAAAACTGTTGAATAAATTACGGTATTTTCACACAACAGAATACTATATACCTAAAAAGTAACAGTGTAACCCTGTATTTATTGACATGGGAATGTGTTCAAGATTTTGTATTAAGTAAAAAATTCAAGTTTAAATTAGTATATGGCATTGGATCTTATTTTTATTTAAAAGATTATATATGACTTGAAAAAAACTGTGAGGCTATGCATAAAGGTAAATAGTGGTTATCTGTGGGTTTTAGGAGCTCATGTGTCATTCTTATTTTTGTCTCTGCTTACCTGAAATTTATAATTTTCAACAGTGAAAATGTAGTTCTGATGAAATAAGAAAAAAATGATTTTAGAATACTCAGATGCATTGAAGTTTATACTAATAAACAAAAATACATTTTTATTGTTTTGATATAATAGAATCTTCAATTGTGTGGAGCCACAGCCTTTAACTATCATATTTCTTCCCTTAATGTTTTCTAAACTTCTCATGAGCGTTCTTTCTTCATCAATTACATTAACAGAGCCAGCCCATACCAAAATGGAAAGATGAGCTTAGTTTCATCTCCAGCAATTTCTCACCTATGCCCCTCTCTCTTTCCTTTAAAAGAGAGAGATTCCCAGGCCTTTTATACTACTACAGTTCTTCAGAAAAAGAGAAGGATGATGATAATAATGGATATAAGAATAATTACAACAATCAAAACAAAGTTAACCATTGTGTTTTGCCGAGACCAGTTCGGTCAAGGAGACCCTAACCCAGTGGTGCTAGAGGAATTAAAGACACACACACAGAAACGTCATGTGTGGAGTGGGAAATCAGGGGTCTCACAGCCTTCATAGCTGAGAGCCTAGAACAGAGATTTACTTGCATATTTATTGACATAAAGCCAGTCATAAGATTTACTAAAAGTATCCCTTATGGGAAATAAAGGGATGGGCTGAAATAAAGGGATGGGCTCTGGCTAGTTATCTGCAGCATGAACATGTCCTTGAGGCACAGATCGCTCATGCTGTTGTTTGCGGTTTAAGAATGACTTAAGCGGTTTTCCACCGTGGGTGGGCCAGGTGTTCCTTGCCCTCATTTGATAAACTGACAACCTTCCAGCATGGGCGTCAAGGCCATCACAAGCGTGTCACAGTGCTGCAGATATTTTGTTTACAGCCAGTTTTGGGGCCAGTTTATGGCCAGATTTGGGGGCCTGTTCTCAACAGTATTTAGTATTGACAATATATTCAGCACTTAACTGCATCTAACTATGTAATTGCCTCGGAGTCACACAGCTGCTTCAGGTAAGTCTTATCATTGTTATTTTACAGTTGAAAAAATAAGTTCCAAAAGTTTAGTCAAAGGACTGCACTGATGGTAAGTGGTAGAAACATGATTCAATTCTCTTTTTGTTAGAAACCAAAATTTCGTAAGGGAAACAATTCTTCTATATTGCCTTTATTAAACAATCATGATCTAATAAAAAGCCGATATTCTAAGATTTTTGCAGTACCTTCTTCATGAAATCTCTCCATACCCAGATCACCTCCCAATTTTGAGTTGCCTACATTTTTCCTCAGTCACCACAGGAAACCTAGGTTCCCAGGTCATCTCTCGACCACTTACCTCTTGTCTCTATGCTGCTCCCAGTCTGTACCAATCTCACACCCCTTTCCCACCCTGAGTTTATTCACCATATCCTCTGGCAACTCACAGTCTATAATCAGAAGAAAAAAACAACATACATTTCAAATTAAAATTTAAAAAAAATTGTCTTTAAATTGTTATTCTTCATTGTTGTAAAATATACATAACATGAAAATTATCATTTGAATCATTTTTACAGATGCAGTTCAGTGGCACTAATTACATTCACATTGTTGTGCAATCATTATCACTACCTCCAGAATATTTCCATCCTCCAAAACTAAAAATTCTATACCCATTAAACAGTAAGTCTCCATTTACCCCTCCCTTCAGGTCTTGGAAATCACCATTCTACTTTCTGTCTTTATGGATGACCATCATAGGTGCCTGGTATAACTGGATTCTTAAAGTATTTGCCCTTTGTGTCTGTCTTATATCACCATAATGTTTTCAAGCTTCATCTATGTTATAGCATTGGTCAGAATTTCATTCCTTTTCAAGGTTGAATATTATTCCATTTTATGTATTGCCATATTTTGTTTATCCATTTATCTGTGGTGGAAAATTAGGTCATTTCTACATTTTGGCTATTGTGAATAATGCTGCTATAAACATTGTTGTACAGATGTCTAGTCAAGTCACTGCTTTTAAATATTTCTGATATATATATGTACACATAGAGAGAGAGAGAGAATGAGAGAGACAGAAAGAGGGAGAGGGAGATGTAGAAATGCTGGATCATATGATAATTGTAAGCTTAATTTTTTGAGGAATTACTGTACTATTTTCCATAGTAACTGCACCATTTTACATTCCCAGCAACAATGCACAAGAGTTTCCATTTCTTTACATTCTCAAAAATGTCTGTTATTTTTTGTTGTTTTGTTTTTTTAAATAGCAGTTCCAATCCTTCTGAGGTGGTATCTTATTGTGGCTTGATTTGCATTTTCCTAAGGATTAGTGATGTTGAGCATTGTTTTATATGCTCATTGGCCATTTTCATATCTTCTTTAGAAAAATGTCTACCAAAATCCTTTGCCCATTTCCAATGGGTGGTTTTTGTGTTGGGTTGTAGGCATTCTTTATATTAATGTATTCTGGACATTAATCCCTCAACAGATATATTTTCTCACATTCTACGTGTTGCCTTAGTTCATTCTCTTGATATTGTCTGTATTAGTCCATTCTTACATTGCTATAAAGAAATATCTTAAACTGGGTAATTTATTTTTTAATAAAGGTTTCATCAGCTTGTAGTTCTGTAGGCTGTACAGGCTTCTTCTCCTGAGGAGGCCTCAGGAAACTTGCGATTATGGCAGAAGGTGAAAGTGAAGCCGGCACATCTTCAGGTTTAATTGGCTCATCATTCTGCAGGCTGTAGAGGCTTCTGCTTCTGGGGAGGCCTCAGGAAACTTACAGTTATGGGGAAAGGTTAAGGGGAAGCAGGCACATATAAGATTTGTCCTTATTTTTTGTCTAAGAGTTTTACAATTTTAGCACTTATGTTTAGATCTGCAATTAATGTTCTCTTAATATTTGTATAAGGTATAAGGTAAGAATCCAGTTTTATTCTTTTCCATATAGATATCCAGTTTTTCCACCACCATTTGTTGAAAACACTATCCTTTTCTCCATTGGATGGTCTTAGCATCCTCATTGAAAATCATTTGACCATATATAGAAAATTTTATTTTTGAATTATTTATTCTATTCCATTAGTCTTATATGTCTGTGCTTTTGTCAATACCACACTTTTTTTATTACTATAGTTTTGTAATTAGTTTTGAAGTCAGGAAGTGTGAGTCGTCCAGTTTTGTTTTTCTTTTTAAAAAATGTTTTATATATTCAGCATCCCTTGAAATTTCATGTAAGTTTTAGCATAAGTTTTTCTATTTCTGCTCCCCCAAAAATATCACTGGAATTTTGATAGTGATTAATTGAATCTATGGATTGTTTTCAGTCATATCATCATAGTAACAAAAAGTATTTTTTTCCAATCCAATGATATTTGTTTCCTTTCTATAATTTTTATCTTTTGTCAATAGTCTCATTTTAACGTATTATCATTCTCTTTATTTAGTTTAGTTCTTTGTGTTTTTCTTCAGCACATTGAGGACATTTGAAATAGTTGTCTTAATGTATTTGCCTGGTAAATCCAATGCCTGTCATTATTCTGGGATGGTTTTTGACATTTTTTTTCCTTTCAATGGCTACATTTTTCTATTTCTTTTATGCGTTATAAACTTTTTATTAAAAATTTAGCATTTGAAAAAAAAAAAGTCATCTTTCTCAGTCTTTGCAGACAGGCTTTTTGCCAAAGCAGTCCTTCACTAATTAGCTGACTGTATTATGGGTCTTGCAATTATTCTGAAGTGAAAACTTAAGTTCTTCTCAGGTCTTTTCTGAGCATGCATTCTGCCTGGACCTATGTGTGACTATTTGAGTCTCACATACACGTGGTTGCTTTTCAATGTCTTAATTTCCTAAAAATCTCGCCCTAGCTTCTTTTCAGGGCCTTAGATGGTCTATTAGATGTTTCCATCAATAATTATTTGCCCTAGGGGTCCACACATTTACAGTCCATCTATCTACACATTTCCCAAACTGTGTCTGCTGCTTTTCCCACCTGAGATCTGAGATGGTGAAACAAACTGGTCCTTCATGCAGCCCCTAAAGTGGTTAAAAGTTCACACATAAAGTTGGATAAACTCCCTTCGGTCAAAAGATGGAACTGAGAGTTGGACTGCCTCCTCCTCCAAACCAATATTGTGCTGTACCTGGGATGGGGTGGGACAAATGAGGTAAAAATGCCACAAAATATCTTACCATTTTGAATATGACTTTTTTATTGGGCATTTACTTGATTGCTGTAGCTCCTTGACTATTTTCCAACAATCCTATAAGTTTATTTTAGTCAGTTTCTTATTATTTCCTGATATTTCTGCAGTAGAACCAGAGCCTAGAACTTCGTAGTCTGCCATTTTTTGTTATTACTCTTCACAATGCTTTAAAATTCTTAACATTCCTTCCACCCTCTTGCTTTAACCGAAACCTAGATATCCAATGGGGATACTACTTTCCCTGAAGTCCTTCCAAAAGGTGATTATTTTAACTTTCACACCCATGTAACCTAGAGTCTGAGGTAAAATAGATATCTTCCCTGCTCCACATTGCTGCTTCAAAACCATTTCCCCTTTTTCCTTTGAAGATCCTATGGAGTTTACGCTAACAGTCATGCCATCTGCTGCATTTCCTTGTCATTGTTAACTACTAAAATGCTGCTTACTTCTCCCCATTCATTTCCATCTTTAGCACTTGGCTCATTGCCTTCCTCTCTCTCCATCATGAATACTATTAGCATTATTGATAACTACAACATTCATTTAGATAATATATACAAAATTCTTGCTTTTCAGTGTTGATGTATTCTCCCTTTAATGATTTCTTCCTCCTGTCCACCTTAACCACTAACCCCCGTTGTTACACTCTACCCATCAACAATCATTGCATTGCCTCCAAAGTATTAAATTTAAGTATTCTACTCTAACCCCAAATTCCTTAAATTTTTGTTCAATTACTTAATTTCCCCCACATCATTAATTCTTCAAACTCATTGAGCCTCTACACTAAGTACCTAACCATTTTTTCACTAAACAACCCTCCCTATTTCTGTTCATCTCTACGCACTCAGCTTAAATTCATTGACATCTCTATAGTCTCTCCTTTGCAAATATGCTTAAGCCCCATGTGACACCTGGATAAAATAGAAACAGTTTCATTCAGACTACACAGGGAGCATATATTAAGATTTCTCATACTATCAGCATCAAAGCAACTGGTAATGTCTGAGACTAATAATATTGGCAATTTTACTAATTAGGACCTCTAGTGTTTTCTTTTGTTGCCATAAGGCTTAGTTGAAAAAAGATCACATATAAGCTCATCTAAGACACAGGAGAGAAAGAATACATTTTAAACATAAGAAAGGAAGTTTTAAATGATCTATTTTGTGAAAGAGGAAAAGATAGGGGTAGTATAACCAAAGCATCATAACAAAGAATTTAAAAGAATTTCTCCACAAACAAAATTCACTGGTGTAATGAGAGAGCAGAGGGACATTTTTAGTTTATCTCATTTGGTTTTGCCAAAGCAGTTCTGTAATCTACAAGAAGTGGAAAAGTTTGGTGTCTGCTCCCTTTCCCTTGATTCTTTCTGTTATTATTGCCTCATTATACAGTCATTTGTACAATGTTTTGGCAGACATTTGCTGTTGCATAAATTAAAGTCATGGAATCTCGTTTTGCCTACAGGTCTTTATGAAAATAGCAGCAACATTTTTATTTGAATGTCAAAGTTTGTCAACCATTAAACTGATTGATTTTTCATTATACAATCCAATAGAACAGGCAATCTTCAGTTTGTATGCAACATTACTCTGAGAAAAAGACTCATCTTTGAAAAATCCTTCATGCTTATACTTTAAAAATGATATTCCTTTCACAAGACAGCCTCATGTTTTGAAGCTATCTTTATACATGAATTGCTCTATTCATATGCCTAGTACAGGTACAGCATGGTAATTCACCTCACTGGAAAGAAAGAGCTTTTCTATTTTGTAGTAACAACACCAGCCTTTAAAAATTATATTATATTTTATTTTAAACTCTCTCAGAAAGAACCTATTGTTCATGCCATGTAGATTGTGACACTCAAAAAATGATCAAATTAACTGTCTTGGAAATAGGAGAGCCTTTACACAGTACTAACAGGTCTCAGCAGCTGTGTTGTATTTTCTACACAAATCCTTTAAAATGATCCTGAACTTCTTTTGTAGGCACACCTGTCATGGAAATAGTCTAGGCTAAATTGTAGGTTCATTTACCCTTTGGCTATGCCTCTAAAAATGTCAGCAAGGATGTCAATTTGTGCCAACTACTGCTGGAGCAGCTGTTGGTTGGTTAGGAATGGGAGAGCAACCTTTATATTGGCTTATTTATTTGGAGCAAGCAAAGAAAGATGTAAATTTCCACAGTCGCATCTTTGCTTCATTAAGGCAGATGTGTATCTGCTGTTTGTATGTCATATAATCCCAAGGCAGAACTAGGAATAAAAATTGTCCTTTGTTTAAAAACCTCATTAAAAATGTCAAGAAGAGAGGAGAATTGTCTAACAGTAGGAAACTTCATGAGGTAGAATGTCTTTCCCTAAATATTTAAGATATATAACTTCTAAGAAGACGAAGTGGTCAATGAAAAATAACCTATATTGAAAAGGAAATGCTGAAAGAAAAGTAAAATAGTTCAGCTTGTAGAATCAATTATAAAATGAGAAATCATGAGAGGAAGTAAGTGAGAATTTGGTGCTCATAACTTGCTAGGTTAGTAGCCTTGAACTTCTAAAAGTGTTGGTGAAGACAGCTCAAAGAAACACTGAATTATTATATAATATATCTTGAAAAAAATTACCAACTTAATAGACATGGTGAATTTTCAGATATTGTGTATTGAAGATCAATGGCAAACTCTAGAGTTAAAGTTATGACACATGCACTAAAATGAGCTTTCTGAAATGACCATCTTAAAAAGTGGAAAATCTGAGCTAAAAATGTTCTTGTATGCTTTCAGAGAACACTAGCCCTGCTTACAAATGACAGAAAAACAAAGTCTGGCTCATTAAGACAAGATCAATAGTAATACAAATAAGAACACATAAAAATGGTTCTAATAAAAACTAATAATTTCAGTGATCTGTCAGGTAACATAAGCTTTATGCTAAGTTACAAAACTCTCAAGGGTATTTTGAGATATGGTCACCTCCTTGCTTCTTTACGTTTGCTCTATTACAAGCTTCTCCCTACATTTATATTGAGATGCCAATAAGCATCATTATTTATTTTTTAAAATGTCAATTTAAAATGTATTTTATTTTATTTTTAAGGAATTTAAACAAATTTACAAGAAAAAAAAACCCGTTAAAAATTGGGCAAAGGACGTGAACAGACACTTCTCAAAAGAAGGCATACATGCAACAAACAAACATATGAAGAAAGTTCAACATCACTGATCATTAGAGAAATGCAAATCAAAATCACAATGAGATAACATCTGATACAGTTTCGCTCTATGTCCCCACCAAAATGTCACCTTGAATTGTAATAATCCCCACATGTCAAGGGCTGGACTAGGTGGAGATAACTGAATCATGGGGGTAGTTTCGCCCATGCTGTTCTCATGATAGCGAGTGAATTCTCATGAGAACTGATTGTTTTATAAGGGGCTTCCCCCATCACTCAGCACTCATTCTCTCTCCTTACCCCCTGGGAAGTGGTACCTTCTGCCATGTTTGTAAGTTTCCCAAGGCCTTTCCAGCCATGCTGAATTGTGAGTTAATGAAACCTCTTTTCTGTATAAAATACCCAGTCTCAAGTATTTCTTCATAGCAGCATGAGAATGGACTCATACACCATCTTGCATCAATCAGAACGGCTATTATTAAAAAGTGAAAAAAAAAAAGATGCTGGCAAGGTTGTGGAGAAAAACAAACACTTTTACACTGTTGGTGGGAATGTAAATTAGTTCAACCATTGTAGAAGACAGTGTGGCAATTCCTCAAAGACCTAGAGGCAGAAATACCATTTGACCCAGCAATCCCATTACTGGATAGATACCCAAAGGAATATGAATCATTCTATTATAAAGATACATGCTCGTGTATGTTCATTGCAGCATTATTTGCAATAACAAAGTCATTGAATCAATCTAAATACCCATCAATTATAGACTGGATAAAGACAATGTGGTACATATACACCATGGCATATTATGCAGTCATAAAAAGGAATAATACCATGCCTTTTGCAGGGATATGAATGGAGTTGGAAGACATTAGTCTCAGCAAACTAATGCAGGAACAGACAACCAAATACCGTGTGTTGTCACTTATAACGGAAGCTGATCGATGAGAACACATGGACACGTGTGGGGGGAAACAACATATACTGGCACCTGCAGGAGGCATGTGGGGAGCGAGAGCATCAGGAAGAATAGCTAATGGATACTGGGCTTAATATCTGGGTGAAGGGATGATCTGTGCTGCAAACCACCATGGCATACATTTATCTATGTAATAAACCTGCACATCCTGTACATGTACCCCTGAACTTAAAAGTTAAAAAACAATCATTAACTCTTCAACTAGGAGACTTTAATTTTATAAGAAAAAAGTACAACAAAATGTATTTAAAAATGAAAAACATACCTTTACATGTAGGAATTTGTAGTTCAGTGAAAAAGTCAAATAACGCTCCCGTGAAGAAATCAGTCACACAAACAGGTTCCTATCCCATTAGGAAAAACAATGTCAGAGCAACATAATAAATTATACAAAAAGGGACATTCCATTCAGGTAGTGATGTATCAAACATGGTCATAAATTGTTAAAATTGTTGTTGTTAAATAATTTATGCTAAAAGTGTTGTGTTCCAGGTTCCTCACTTAGATTCTATTCTGACTTCTGGAATTCTGGGTCATTTTCTACTAAGAAAAGGAGAAACATGTATTTTTCAAGAAATGCAAATAAATACTTATCAAAAATATAAAGCATATTCAAAGCAATATTTCTAAGAATTACACACTGAATACATAATAAAAATATTATTTACAGTCATAAAGTATGCATCCAACAAAGGTCTAATATCTGGAATCTATAAGGAATTTAAGCAGTTCAATAAGCCAAAAACAAATTACCCTTTTAAAAATAGACAAAAGACATGAACAGACATTTCTCAAAAGAATATATGTAAGTGGCCAATGGACATATGAAAAAACACTCATCATCACTAATCATCAGAGAAATGCAAATCAAAACCAAAATGAAATACCATCTCACAACAGTGAGAATGGGTATTATTAAAAAGTCAAATAATGACAGAGGCTAGTGTGGCTTCAGAGAAAAGAGAATGTTTATGCACTGTTGGTTCTAATGTAAATTAGTTCAGCACAGTGGAAAGCAGTCTGGTGATTTCTCAAAGAACTTAAAGCAGAATTACCATTCAACCCAGCAATCCCATTACTGGGCATATGTCCAAAAGAAAATAAGTCTACCAAAAAGACACATGCACACATATGTCCATCACAGAACTATTCACAGTAGAAAAGACATGGAACCAACCCAGGTGCACATCAACCATGGAATGGATAAAGGAAATGTGGTATATATACTACGGAATACTTCACAGCCATAAAAAAGACCAAATCATCATGTCCTTTGCCAAACATGGATGCAGCTGGAGGACATTATTCTAAGCAAATTAATGCAGGAACATAAAACCAAATACTACATGTTCTCACTTGCAAGTGGGAGCTAAACAATGGGTATTTTTGGACATAAAGATGGCAATAAGTAGACACTGGGAACGGAGGAGGGAGGTGGGGAGAGGGACAAAGGTTGAAAAACTCGGGTACTGTGCTCACTACTTGAGTGATAGAATCAATCACATCCCAAACATCAGCATCATGCAGCATGCCCAGGTAGCAAACTTACACATGTACCCCTTGAATCTAAAATAAAAGTAGAATGTATAAAATAATTAATGAATAAAAAGGCAGTGTCCTGAGCTCCTGGAGGGTGAGTGTGACAGTGGCTACCCCAAGCAGTGTGTGAGAAGAACCTGGCCTTTTGCTGCTCAGTAAGAAATCAAAATGCGATAAAAGTCAGGAAGCTGGCATCTCTTGTAGACACAGTGTCACAATTACAGGATGGTCAATTAGATGCAGTCGGGAAGTGCCACTCCCAATCCCAAGAGATCTTTGGAGAGAAAGTGCTGAATGTGGATGGAGAAAAGACACAGTTGCTGAGGTTGGAGAGAGAGGAAGCTGGGAACCCCAGGTGGGGTGCCTAAACATTAGGGCTGGTTTCTCTTTCTGACCAGTGCCCGGGGAAGGGAACACAGCTGCAAACACAAAGGAACCACTTGTAGTAATTTGTCTACGGCCCATTGCTCTCAAGTGCCATCTACTGGATTGCAGCCCAAACTACAACACCAATAATTACTAATTCTGCCCCCTGCAAAACCAAGAGCAAGCATTGAACAACAAAGACCCTGTACAGACCTTAATCTTCTGAAAACTTCTAGAAACAAAGCCAATGAATATACTCAATTTACACCAAAATTAAAATAATACCAGCCCTCAGGCCGGGCGCGGTGGCTCACGCCTGTAATCCCAGCACTTTGGGAGGCCGAGGCGTGCAGATCACGAGGTCAGTAGATCGAGATCATCCTGGCTAACACGGTGAAACCCCGTCTGTACTAAAAATGCAAAAAAAAAAAAAAAAAAAAAGATTAGCCAGGCGTGGTGGCGGGCTCCTGTAGTCCCAGCTACTCGGGCGGCTGAGGCAGGAGAATGACGTGAACTCGGGAGGCAAAGCTTGCAGTGAGCCGAGATTGTGCCACTGCACTCCAGTCTGGGCGACAGAGTGAGACTCCGTCTCAAAAAAATAAAAAATAAAAAAAAACAGCCCTCTAAAATGAAAAAGAATCAGTGCAAGAACTCTAGCTATTCAAAAAAGTCAGTGTCCCCATACCTCCACATGAGCCCACAGCTTCCCCAGCAATAATTCTTAATCAGTGTGAATTGTCTGAAATGACAGAAATGGAATTCACAATCTGTATGGCAAGGAAGCTCATCAAGATCTAGGAGAAAGCTGAGACTCAATCCCAGGAAGCCAAGCAATCTAGTAAAATTATTCGAGAGCTAAAAGATTAAATGCTCGTTTTAAGAAAGACTACTTACTGAGCTCAAAAATTGACTATAAAAATTTTATAATGCAATCAGAAGTGTTAGCAGAATAGACCAAGCTGAGGAAAGAATCTTAGAACTAAAAGACTGGTTCTTTGAGACAACACAGACAAAAATAAAGAAAAAAGAATTAAGAAAAATGAACAAAACCTCCAAGAAATATGAATTCCATAAAGAGAGCTGATCTACAACTAATTAGCATCCCTGAGAGAAAGGGAGAATAAGCAACTTGGAGAATATATTTGAGGATATATCCATGAAAATTTCCCTAATGTCATTAGAGAGGTAAATATGCAAATAAAAGGAATACAGAGAACCCCAGCCAGATACTATACAAGACAATCATTCTCAAGGCACGTAGTAATCAGATTCGCCAAGGTCAATGCAAAAGAAAAATCTTAAAGTTAGCTAGACAGAAGGGTAAGGTCACCTAGAGAAGGAACCCCATCAGGATAACAGCAGACTTGTCAGCAGAAACCTTAGAAGTCAGAAAAGATTGGGGGCCTATTTTCAGTGTCCATAAAAAAGATATTTCAACCCAGCATTTTGTATCCTGTCAAACTAAGCTTCATATGTGAAGGAAAAATAAAATTATTCTCTGACAAATGTTGAGGGAATACATTTCAATTAGACCAGCCTCACAAGAGGTCCTTAAGGGAATGCTGAATATGGATGCAAAAGAATGACACCTGCTACCACAAAAATACACGTAAGCACATAGCCTACTGACACTATAAAACAACAGTGCAGTTAAGTCTACACAACAACCAGCTAACAACACTATGACAGGATAAAAATCTCAAATATCAACACTAACCTTGACCGTAAATGGGCTAACAACCCCATGTAAAAGACACACAGGCTCAGGCTGGACAAAAAGACAAGACTGAACCATCTGTTGTCTTCAAGGGACCCAGCTCACATGTAACAACACCCACACACTCAAAGTAAAAGGGTGAATTAAGATCTACCATGCAAATGAAAAACAAAAAAGAGCAGGAGTCACTATTCTTACATCAGATAAAAGAGACTTTAAGCCAATAAAAAATGAGGACAACGAAGGGCATTACGTAATGATAAAGGGTACAATCCAACAAGAAACCATAACTATTCTAAAGATTCATGAACCCATACTGGTGCACCCAGATTCATAAAACAACTTATTGGCCTACAAAAAGACTTGGACAACCACACAATAATAATGGGAGACTTCAACAGGCTACTGACAGTATTAGATCATCAAAGCAAAAAAACTAATAAAGAAATGATGGACCTAACTTCAACATTTGACTAATTGGACCTAATAGAAATCTATAGAACACTTCGCCCCAAAACCACAGAATATACATTATTCTCATCTGCACACAGAACATCCTCCAAGATCAACCACATGCTTGGCCATAAAACAAGTCTCAATAACTTTAAAATAATTAAAATCATGCCAAGCACACTCTTGAACCACCGTGCTATAAAAATAGAAATGAATACCAAGAACATCTCTCAAAACTACATAAATACATGGAAATTAAACAACTTATTTCTGAATAACTCCTTGGTGAACATTGAGATTAGTGCAGAAAAAAGTTGTATTACATTAATGAAAATAGGGACATAACTTACCAAAATATCTGCAATGCAGCCAAAGCTGTGTTAGGAGAAAAGTTTATACCCCTAAACACTTTCATCAAGAAGTCAGAAAGATCTTAAATTTACAATCTAACTTTTCACCTAAAGGAACTAGGAAAAGAAGAACAAACCAAACCCAAAGCTAGCAAAATAAAAGATACAATGAAAATTAGAGAACTTAATAAAATGGAGATGTAAACATTTATCCTGAAGGTCAATAAAACAAAGAGTTGGTTTTTAAAAAAACTGATAGACCCCTAGTTAGCTTAACAAAGAAAAAGAAAGAGAAAATCCAAATAAGCAGAATCAGAAATGACAAAGGTAATATTACAACTGATCCCACAAAAATATGAAAGATCCTCAGAGACTACTAGAAACAATTCTATGCACACAAATTAGAAAATCTAGAGGAAATGAATAAATTCCCAGAAACACACAACCGGGCAAGATTGAATCACAAAGAAATTGAAGTTGTGAATAGACAAATTTCAACTTTTGAAGTTGAATTAATGATAAAGAGCTTACCAACCAAAAAAATCCCTGAACCAGATTGAGTCCCAGCTGAATTATACCAGATATACAAACAAAAAAGTTATACCAATCCTACTGAAACTATTCCAACAACTTGAGGAAGAAGGGCTTCTCTCTAACTTATTCCATGAAGCCAGTCTAATACCAAAAGCTGACAGAGACACAATTAAAAAAAGAAAACCAGAGGACAATATCCTTCATGAACATAGATGCAAGAAACCTCAACAAAATACTAGAAAATTGAATCCAGTAGCACATCCAAAAGTTAATACCACAATCACATAGGCTTTATTCAAAGGATGCAAGGCTGGTTCAACATATGCAAATCAATAAATGTGATTCATCACATAAACATTCAGAACCAAAAGCAAAATCCATATGATTATCTCAATAAATGCAGAACAAGCTTTTGATAAAATCCAACGTTCCTTCATGATAAAAATCTTCAACAGACTATGCATAGAACATACCTTAAAATAGTAAGAGCAGTATATGACAGACTCACAGCCAACAGCATACTGAATGAGCAAAAGATGGAAGCCTTCCCCCAGAGAACTGGATCCAAGCACATATGCCCACTGTCACCACTCCTATTCAACATATTAATGGAATTTCATGCCAGAGCAATCGGGGAAGAGAAAGAAATAAAAGGCATCCACATAGGAAAAGAAGAATCCACACTGATTATATGATTCTGTACCTAGAAAACCCTAAAGGCTCTGTCAAAACGCTCCTAGAATTTATAAATGATGTTAGTAAAGTTTCAGGATACAAAATCAATGTACAAATATCAGTAGCATTTCTGTACAGCAACAATGTCCATGCTAAGAGTGAAATCAAGAGCAAAATCTCACTTCCAAGAGCCACAAAAAAATGAAATACCCATGAATACAGCTAACCAAGGAGGTGAAAGATCTCTTCAAGGAGAATCAAAAAACACTGCTGAAGTAAATCAGAGATGACACAAATAAATGGAAAAACATTCCATGCTCATAAATTGGAAGAATTAATATTATAAAAATGGTCGTACTGCCCAAAGAAATCTACAGATTCAATGCTATTCCTATCAAACTACCAAAGTAATTCTCAAAACTAGAAAAAAACTGTTCCAAAATTCATATAAAACAAACAAAAAAAGAGCCCAGATATCCAAAGCAATCCTAAGCGAAAAGAATAAAGCTGGAGACATCACACCACCTGACTTCAAACTATACTGTAAAGCCACGTTAACCAAAACAGTTTAGTACTGATACAAAAATAGACACATAGACCAACGTAACAGAATAGAAAACTCAGAAATAAAGCCACACATCTATCACCGTTTGATCTTTGCCACGTGCAACAAAAGCAAGGAATGGGGAAAGGACTCTATTCAATAAATGGTGCTGGGATAACTGGCCAACCACATGCAGATTGAAGGTGGACGCTTACGTTTTTCATATATTAAAATTACCTCAAGATCGATTAAAGATTTAAATATAAGACCTCAAACTATAAAAATCGCGAAAGATAACCTAGGAAATTCTCTTCTGGACATTGGTATTGGTAAAGATTTTTGGCTAAGCCCCCAAAAGCAATTGCAACAAAAACAAAAATAGACAAATGGGACCTAATTAAACTAAAGAGCTTCTACACAGCAAAGGAAACTATCAACAGAGCAAACAGACAATCTACAGAGTGGGAGAAGACATTCGCAAACTATGCATCTGACAAAGGCCTAATATGCAGGATCTATGGGGAACTTAAACAAATCAACAACAACAAAACAAACCTATTATGAACATATACACCTCAAAAGAAGACATGCAACCAGTCAACAAACATATAAAAAACGCCCACATTCCTAATTATTAGAGAAATGCAAATCAGAGCCATAATGAGATACCGTTTCATACTGGTCAGAATGGGCATCACTAAAAAGTCAAAAAACAAGAGATGTTTGTGAGACTACAGAGAAAATGGAACACTTACACACTGTTGGTGGAAATGCAAATTAGTCAAGCAACTGTGGAAAGCACTCAGGAGATTTCTGGGTGTCTGATTTCTCAAAGAACTTAAAACAGGCCAAGTGTGGTGGCTCACACCTGTAATCCTAGCACGTTGGGAGGCTGAAAGCAGGTGGATAGCTTGAGCCCAGGAGTTTGAGAACAGCCTGGATACCATGACAAAACCTCGTCTCTACCAAAAATACAAAAAATTAGCCAGGAATGGTGGTGCGTACCTGTAATCACAGCTACTTGAAAGGTCAAGGTGGGAGGATCACTTGAGCTTCAATGAGCCACAAGCACAACACTGCATTCCAGCCTGGGTAATGGGAGTGAGACTCTGTTAAAAAAAAAAAAAAAAAAAAAAAAAAAAAAACAGAAGTACCATTCAACCTAGCAATCCCATTACTGGGTAAATACCCCCAAAAAATGTATCATTCTACCAAAAATACACATGCATGTGTATTTTCATCACAGCGCTATTCACAATAACAAATACATGGAATCAACCTAAATGTCCGTCAACAGTAGACTGGATAAAGAAAATGTGGCACGTATATACCATGGAATACTACATGACAATAAAAAAAATGGGATTATGTCCTCTGCAGCAACATGGATGGAGCTTGAGGCTATAACCCTAAGCAAATTAACACAGGAACAGAAAACCAAATACTGCATGTTTTTACTTATGAGCGAGAGCTAATCCCTGAGTACACATGGACATAAATATGGTAATATTAGACACTGTGAACTACTAGAGTGTAGAGGGAAGGGGTGTGCTAAAAACCTACCTATGAGGTACTATGCTCACTACCTAGATAATGGGATCTGTACTCCAAACCTCAACAACATGCAATATTCCCATGTAACAAATCTGTGCATAATACTTCCTGTATCTAAAAGAAAAATTGAAAAAAATAATTAAAATACAGAAAAATATCTTATTTACATTATCTGAAAAATTCGTATTTGTTCAAAAAATTAATGGAAAAATAGAAATTTCAGATTTTTCTTAATATGAAAGCTTTTTAATACACAAATATAATTCCAATGGTTGCCCACATCAATAAGCATATTACTACATTGGTATTTCCATAACATTTTACGATTAAATATTGTTACATTATAAGACCACTATATTTACAAGAGGGCCAACAAAGAAAATTGTAACATAAAATTTCCTTCTTAAAATACATCTAATAAAACCCAACCCAACTGCTTGAAGAAACAACTGCATAAAGACAAGGTACACTCAGATAAGAAGCAGGTTAAACAAAAGATGAAAAACAAAAGGTATGCTTTTAAGTGAACTGGGATACTGATTTCTTGTGTTGCCTAAGCAATTGATTTAAGATTTATAATTTTGTGAACTCTGTAAATTGAAGCTAATTGTATTCTGAGATACATAAGCATTTTTTAAATAGAAGTGGCAAAGGAGAGTCCCATAATCTGCCTGCAGTTCATGGGTGTGTTTTGTTGGCCCATACAGTGTTTTGTAATTTTTAAAACTGAATTACTTGCCAACAGTTAAAACTCGGGAGAGTTCATATTAAAATTTGAATGTCTAGCTACCCTTACAAAGCCAGAGCATTTAGCAACTATGAGCATTCATCTCCGCATGTGAAAACCATATTGCCTGAAGTGGCAGTAGTTTAATAGATGCTGCTTAGTTTTGTTCTGTGTTGTTTTAAAATATATTTAGGAGGTACAAATGCAGATTTCCTCCATGCATATATTGCATAGTACTGAAGTCTGGGCTTTTAGTGTATCCTTTCCCCAAATAGTAAACACTGTATCCAATAGGTAATTTTTCAACCTTTACCCACTCCCACCTTACTACTTTTCATAGTTTTAAATGTCTATTATTCCACTCTGTGTGTTAATGTGTACCCATTGTTTAGCTCCCACTTACAAGTGACAACATGTGGTACTTGACTTTCTTTTTCTGAGTTATTTCATTGAGGATAATGGCTTCCATTTTCAACCATGTTGCTGCAAAAGACATGATTTCATTGTTTTTATGGCTGTGTAGTATTCCATAATATACCATATTTTCTTTATCCAATTATCTGTTGATGGACACGTGGGTTGATTTCCTATTCTTGGCTATTGTAAACAATACTGAGATAAACGCATGAGTGCAGACATCTTTTTGATATAATGATTTATTTCCCTTTGGGTAGATACCCATCAGTGAGATTATTGGATTAAATGGTAGTTCCATTTTTAGTCCTAGAGAAATCTCCATAATGTTTTCCATAAATGTTGTACTAATTTACAGTCCCACTGAAAGTATATAAGTGTTCCCGTTTCTCCCCTTTTCTCCACATCCTCACCAAAATATGTTGTTTATTGACTTTTTAATAATAGCCATTCTGACTGGCATGAGTGGTATCTCATTGTGATTTTAATGTGAATTTCTCTGATGACTACTGATGAAGACCATTTTTTTCATACGTTTTTGATCACTTGTATATCTTCTTTTGAAAAATATTTCTTCATATCCTTTGCCCACTTTTTAATTGGATTATTTGGTATTTTGTTGTTGATTTGTTTGAATTGCTTATAGATTCTGGATATTGGTCCTTTTTCTGATGTATAGTTTGCAAGTATTTTCTCCATTGTGTACATTGTCTGTTTACTGTGCTCATTGTTTCTTTTGCTATGGAGAAGCTCTTTAGTTTAACTAAGTTACATTTGTCTACTTTTTCTTGCATTTGCTTTTGAGGTCTTCATAAATTCTCTGCCTAGGCCAATGACCAGAATAGTTTTTTGTATGTTTTCTTCTAGTAATTTTATAGTTTTAGGTCTTACATTTAAATCTTTAATCCATCTTGTGTCCACTTTTGTATATGGTGAGAGATAAGGGTTCAGTTTCATTCTCTTGCATAAGGCTGGCCAGTTTTTCCAGCACCATTTATTTAAGACGGTGTCCTGCCCCATTGTTTATTGTTGTTGACTTTTTCAAAGATCATATGGCTATAGGTATGTTGTTTTATTTCTAGGTTTTCTAACCTGTCTTACTGACCTATGTGTCTATTTTTATACCAGTAACATGCTGTTTGGGTTACTATAACCTTATAGTATAATTTGAAGTCAAGTAATGTGATGCTTCCAGCTTTTTTTTTTTTTTTTTTTTCTAAAGATTGCTATATATGGCTATTTGGGATCTTCTTTGGTTCCTTGTGAATTTTGTGGTGATTTTTCTAATTCTGTGAAAATGACATTGGTAATTTGACAGGAATAGCATTGAGTCTGTAGATTGCTTTGAACAGTACAGTTATCTTACCAGTATTGCCTCCCCCTAACCATGAGTATAAAATGTTTTTCCATTTGTTTGTTTAACCTACAATTCATTTTATCAATGTTTTAAGGTTCTCCTTGTAGAAGTCTATCAACTTTTTCATTAAATGTATTCCCAGTTATTTTTTAGCTATTGTAAATGGAACTGAGTTCTTGATTTTGTTCTCAGCTTTTATATTGTTGAGGTATAGAAGTGCTATTGCTTTTTGTATACTAATTTTGTATCCTGAAACTTTACCAAAGTCATTTGTCAAGTCTAAGGGTCTTTTGGAGGAATCATTAAGGTTTTCTAGGTATAAGATTATGTTATCAGTGTTCACAGATAGTTTGACTTCCTCTTTTTCTATTTAGAATCATTTGGTTTGTTTCTTTTGCCTGTTTACTCGCACTAGGACTACTAGTACTAGTACTATGTTGGATAGGAGTGGTGAGAAAGAAGAGCTTTGCCTTCTTTCAGTTCTCAGGGAAAGTGTGTTCAACTTTTCCCCATTCATTATGATCTTTTCTGTGAGTGTGTCATATATGACTCATTATTTTTGAGGTATGTTATTTCTATGCATAGTTCGTTGATTGTTTTTATAATGAAGGGATGTTGGATTTCATCAAATCCTTTTTCTGCATCTATTGAGATGATCATATGGTTTTTCTCTTTGCTTCTCTTTATGTAGTGAATCACATTTATGGATTTGCATATGTTGAACCATCCTTGCATCCCTGGAATAAAACCCACTTGATCATGATCAAAAATGCACTTGATCATGATCATCTTTTTGATGTGCTGTTGGATTTGGACTGCTTTTATTTTGCTGAAAACTCGTGTGTGTATGTTTATTGGGATATTGGCCTCTAGTTTTCTTTGTTTGTTGTGTCCTTGTCAGATTTTAGTATGAAGATGCTACTAGTTTTATATAATAAGTTAGGGAGGAATCTCTCCTCCTCATTTTTTTTTTTTTTTTTTTTTGGAATAGTTTCAGTAAGGTTGGTACCAGCTCTTCTTTCTATGTTTGGTAAAATTCAGCTGGGAATCTATCTGGTCCTGAGCTTTTATTTGTTGGTATTTTTTTCGTTGCTGATTCAATTTCATTACTTGTTATTGCTCTGTTTGGTATTTTTATTTTGCTCTGGTTCAATCTTGGGAGGTTGTATGTTTCCAGGAATTTATCCATTTACTCTAGATTTTCTGGCTGTGCACACAGAGATGTTCTTAGTAATCTTTGATGATCTGTTGTGTTTCTGTGGTATCAGTTGTAATGTTGCCTTTATCATTTCTGATTATGTTTATTTGAATCTTTTCTTTTATTCCTTCTTTTAACTTTTTGGGTTTGAGGGTACATGTGAAGATTTGATACATAGGTAAACTGATGTCATGGGGGTTTATTGTACAGATTATTTCATCACCCAGGAATTAAGCCCTGCACCCAGTAGTTATCTTTTCTTTTCTTTTTCTCTCCCTCCTTCTGACCTCCATCCTCAAGTAGATGCCAGTGTCTGTTGTTGCCTTCTTTGTGTTCATAGGTTCTTATCATTTAGCTCCCACCTACAAGTAAAAACATGTGGTATTTGATTTTCTGTCCCTGTGTTTGTTTGAGAAGGAGAATAGTCTCCAGCTGCATCCACGTTCCTGAAAAAGACATGATCTCACTATTTTTTATGACTGCCTAGTATTCCATAGGTAAATGTACTACATTTTCTTTATCCAATCTGCCAATGATGGGCATTTAGGTTGATTCATTATCTTTGCTATTGTGAATAGTGCTGTAATGAACATACACATGCATGTGTCTTTATGGTGGAATAATTATATTTCTCTGGGTATGTACACAATACTGGGATTGCTGGGTGGAATGGTAGGTTTGCTTTTAGCTCTTTGAGGAATCACCATACTGCTTTCCACAATGGTTAAACTAATTTACACTCCCACCAACTGTGTACAAGTGTTCCCTTTTCTGTGAAAACTTGCCAGTATCTGTTATTTTTTCACGTTTTAACAATAGCCCTTCTGACTGGTGTGAGATGGTATCTCATCATGGTTTTGATTTGTGGTTTTCTAACAATCAGTGATGTTGAGCTTTTTTTTTATATGCTTGTTTGCCACATTTACGCCTTCTTTTAAAAAGTCTGTTCATGCCTCAATTTTTAATGGGGTTGTTTTTCTCTTGTGAATTTGTTGAAGTTCTTTATAGATTCTAGATATTAAAATTTGTCAAATGCATAATTTGAAAAAATGTTCTGCCATTCTGCAGGTTTCCTTTTCTGCACAGAAACTCCTAAATTTAATTAGATTCTACTTGTCAATTATTGCCTTTGTCATATATTTGCCTGTTTCCATGTTCAGAATGGTATTGCCTAGATCGTTTTCCAGAGTTTTTATAGTTTTGGGTGTTACATTTAAGTGTTTATCTTGAGTTGATATTTTATATGTTGTAAGGGAGGAGTTCAGCTTTAATCTTCTTCATATGGCTAGACAGTTATCCCACCACCGTTTATTGAATAAAGAGTCCTTTCCCCATTGCTTTTTTTGTCAGCTTTGTCGAAGATCACGGGGTTATAGGTGTGCAGCCTTATTTTTGGGCTCTGTATTTTGTTCCATTGGCCTATGTGCCTGTTTTTGTAGCAATGGCATGACGTTTTGGTTTCTGTAGCCCTGTAGTATAGTTTGAAGTTGGGTAACAATGGCTCTAGCTCTATTCTTTTTGCTTAACATTGCCTTAACTATTCAGGTTCCTTTTTTGGTTCCATTTGGATTTTTAAGTAGTTTATTCTACTTCTGTGAAGAATGTCACTGATAATTTAATAGGAATAGCATTGAATCTGTCAATTGCTTGGGGAGTGTGGCCATTTTAATAATACTGATTCTTTCTATCCGTGAGCATGGAATATTTTTCAATGTATTTGTGTCTTTCCTGATTTCTTTGAGTAGTGTTTTGCAATTCTCATTGTAGAGATATTTTACCTCCCTGGTTAGCTGTATTCCTAGGTATTTTATTCATCTTTGTGGCAATTGCGAATAGGATTGTCTTTCTGATTTGATTTTTGGCTTGACTGTTATTGGTGCATAGGAATGCTATGAACTTTTACACATTGATGTTGTGTCCTGAAACTTTGCTGAAGTTGTTTACCAGCTAATGGAGCTTTTGGGCCAAGACTATAAGATTTTGAGATATAGAATCATGTCATCTGCAAACAGATAATTTGACTTCCTCTCTTCCTATTTGGATAATCTTTATTTCTTTCTCTTGCTTGATTAGCTAGGACTTCCAATACTATGTTGAATAGGAGTGGTAAGAGAGGGCAAACTTGTGTTTTACCAGTTTTCAAGGGGAATGCTTCCAACTTTTTCCCATTCAGTATGATGTTGGCTGTGGGAGTGTCATAAATGCCTCTTATTATTTTGAAATATATTTTTTCAATATCCAGTTTATTGAGAGTTTTTAACATGAAGGGGTGTTGAATTTTATTGAAAGCTTTTTCTGCCTCTATTGAGATAATCATGTAGTGCTTGTCTTTAGTGCTGTGTATGTGATGAATCACATTTATTGATTTGCATATGCTGAACCAACTCTGCATCTTGGGGATGAAGCCTACTTGATCTTGGTGGATAAGCTTTTTGATTTTTGATGTGCTGCTGGATTCAGCTTGCAAGTATTTTATTGAGGATTTTTGCATCAATATTCATCAAGGATATTGGCCTAAAGTTTTTTTGTTTTGTTTTGCTTTGTTTTGCTTTTTTGCATCTCTCTGACAGGTTTTGGTATCAGGATGATGCTGGCCTCATAGAATGAGTTGGGGAGGAGTCCCTCCTTCTCAATTTTTTTGGAATAGTTTTAGTAGGAATGATATCAACTCTTCTTTGTACATCTGGTAGAATTTGGCTGTGAATCCATCTGCTCTTGGGCATTTTGTTGATTGGAAGGCTATTTACTACTGGTTCAATTTTGGAGCTCATTATTAATCTGTTTGGGGAATCACTTTCTTCCTGGTTCAGTCCTGGGAGGTTGTATGTGCCAGGAATCTATCCATCTTCTTGATTTTCTAGTTTATGTGCATAAAGTTGTTCATAGTAGTTTCTGGTGGTTATTTTTATTTCTGTGGAGTCAGTGGTACCATTCCCTTCCTCAATTATAATTGTGTTTGTTTGCATCTACTCTCTTTTCTTCTTTATTAGTCTAGCTAGGGATATACCTATCTTATTAATTTCTTCTAAAAAACAACTCCTGGTTTCATTGATCTTTTAATGTTGTTTTGTGTCTTGATTTCCTTCAGTTCAGCTCTGATTTTGGTTGTTTCTTGTCTTTGGCTAGCATTGGGGTTGATTTGTTCTTGCTTCTCTAATTCATTCAGTTGTGAAATTAGGTTGTTAATTTGAGATCTTTCTAACTTTTTAATGTGATCATTTAGTGCTAGGAAGTCCCCTGCTAACACTGCCATAAGTGTGTCTAAGAGATACTAGTATGTTGTGTCTTTGTTCTCATTAGTTTCAAAGAACTTCCTGATTTCTGCCTTAATGTCATTATTTACCCAAAAGTCATTTAGGAGCATGTTGTTTAATTTCCATTTAATTGCTTAGTTTTGGGTGAATTTCTTAGTCTTGACTTCTATTTTTATTGCATGTTGGTCTGAGAGTATGCTTGGTATAATTTCAGTTTTTTTGCATTTGCTGAGGATTGCTATATATCCAAATATGTGCTCAATTTTAGAGTATGTACCATGTGGCAATGTGAAAAATGTAAATTCTGTTGTTTTGTGTGGAGAGTTCCTAGAAATTTATTAAATTCATTTGGTCCAATGTTGAGTTCAGGTCCTGATTATTTTTGTTAATTTTCTGCCTCAATGATCTGTCTAATACTGTCAGTGGAGTGTTGAAGTCTCCCACTATTACTGTGTGGGTGCCTATGTCTCTTTGTGGGTCTCCAAGAACTCGCTGTATAAGTCTGGATGCTCCTGTGCTGGGTGCATATATATTTGAAATAGTTAGAGCTTCTTGTTGAATTGAATCCTTTACCATTATGTAATGTTCTTCTTTTTCCTTCTTGATCTTCGTTGGTTTAAAGACTATTTTGTCTGAAACTAGAATTGCAACCCCTGCTGTTTTCCTTTTTTCATTTGCTTCATAGATTTTCCTCCATTCCTTTATTTTGAGCCCATGGATTTCATTCTGTGTAAGAAGGTTTTATTGAAGGCAGCATACCATTGGGTCTTGCTTGTTTATCCAGCTTGCCACTCTGTGCCTTTTAAGTGGAACATTTAGACCAGATGCAGTGGCTTACACATATAATCTCAGCACTTTGGGAGGCCGAGGGGGGGTGGATTGCTTGAGCTCAGGAGTTTGAGACCAGCCTGGGCAACATGGCATAACCCCATCTCTACAAAAAATACAAAAATTAGCCAGGCATGGTGGTGGTTCATGCCTGTAGTCCCAATTATTCAGGAGGCTGAGGTTGGAGGATGGCTTGAGCCTGGGAGACAGAAGTTGGGGTGAGCTGAGATCACACACTGCATTCCAGCCTCAGTAACAGAGTTAGACCCTGTCTCCAAAAAAAAGAAAAAGAAAAAGAAAAAAGTGGGACCTTTAGCCTGTTTAAATTCAAGGTTATTATTGATACCTGTGGATTTGATCCTGTCATTGTGCTGTTAGCTGGTTATTGTGTTGGTTCGTGTGGTTTGTGTGGTTGCTGTATAGTGACACTGGTCTGTGTGTTTGAGTGTGTTTTTGTATTAACTGGTAGCGGTCTTTCCTTTATATATTTAGTGCTTCTTTCAAGATCTTTTGTATGGCAAGTCTGGTGATAAGAAACTCCCTCAAAATTTGATTATCTAGAAGGATGTTATTTCTCCTTTGCTTAGGAAGGTTAGTTTGGCTGGATATGAAATTCTTGGTTGAATTCTATTTTCTTTAAGAATGTTTAATATAGGCCCCCAGTCTCTTGTGGCTTGTAGGGTTTTAGCTAAGAGGTTCACTGTCAGCCTGATGATGTTTCCTCTGTAGGTGACCTGTCCTTTCTCTCTAGCTGCCTTTAACATTCTTTCTTTCATTTCAACCTTGGAAAAGCTGGTAATTATGTGTCTTGGGGATGATCTTGTGTAGAATCTTGCAAGAGATGTCTGTATGTCCTGAATTTGACTGTTGGCCTCTCTAGCAAGGTTGGGGAAGTTTTCATGGACAATATGCTGAAATATGTTTTCTAAATTGTTTGCTTTCTCCCGTCTCTTTCAGGGATGCCAATGATTCATATATTTGGCCTCTTTACATAATCCCATACATCTTGGAGGTTTTGTTTATTCCTTTTTATTTTTTTCTTTGTTTTTGTCTGTCTTACTTTGGAGAACTAGCCCTCAAGTTCTGAGATTCTTTCCTAACTTGGTCTGTTCTTTTGTTAATACCTGTGATTGCATTGTGAAATTCTTGTATTGTGCTATTCAATTCTGTCAGATTTGTTAAATTCTTTTTTATACTGGCTATTTCATCTTCAACTCCTGTATTGCTTTATTGTGATTCTTATTTTCCTTGGATTTGGTTTTGTCATCCTCCTGAATCTTGATGATCTTCATTCCTATTCATATTCTTAATTCTATTTCTGTCATTCCAGCCAGTTTGGTCTGGTTAAGAACTCTTGTTGGAGAACTGGTGCTGTTGTTCAAAGGACATATGACGCTGTGGCCATTGAAGTTACTATAGTTCTTTCTCATCTCTGCATGTGGGCATTCCTTTAACTGCCATGTAGATTGAGTACAGTTAATAGATTTATTTTCTGGATGTTTTCACTGGGACAAGGCTTAGTGCTGGGTCTTTATTTGACGCTTACTTCTTGTCTCTGGTTTCAGAGGGGAGAATATTAGTGAGGTATTTTTAGTGTTAAAGTTTTGGGGTATGATTCAGTAGGTAGCATTTCAGCTTATTGGTTAGTTGGTAGATTCTTGCTTGGTTGTGTGGCTCCCCTAGGGGAGCCACCTTCCACCAGAGCTATGTTTTCTCTCAATGCTCTGAAAGTGTGTGGGTTTCTCTCCCTCTTGAGTACTGGCTGGAGACTGTGACTTGGCACTCCGGAGCTGCCTACTGCAGCTCTGGGGAGATCTCAGTGTTTTTATTCCTTCCCCAGCTTAGAGGTGCAGAGAAAGGGACCTTAATATTGGTTTTGGCCAAGGACATTTTGCTTGTCTCCTGCAGTCTCCTCCCAAGACTGATGCAGGTCAGCAATTGCTCAGTGCAATCAACCCAAGATAGGTGTCCTGTGCTTTGGGCCTAAGCCAGGGTTTCTCTGTCTGGTGACAAGCAGTGTGGACTGTGTGGGACCTGTGGGAGATGGATTGGCCTCTTCTCCTTGGGTCAACTTCAACTTTCTGGAGGTGTGGGTAAAGCATTTAGGGTCTTTGCTTCTTCAGTAGTCTGATGGTAGCAAGGGCAGTTCCTTCCACTGCAGAGGCAGTAACAGAGAGGCTTTCAGTTGCCCCTGGAAGCTCTGTCCAGGAGGTTGCTGAGTTTTTAGTGGCTCAATAGCTCTGGTGGAAGGTGGCTGGAGACCCAGGCCTGGGGAACCTTCTCAGTGAGGAGATTTGGGAATGGGCACCCACATAACAGTCTGGTCACTTTTCCATAAGGCTGCTGTGGTATACTAGGGGCCCATTCCAATCCTTAGTTGCCTTGGATTTTCCAGTACCTGGAGGTATCACCAGTGAAGACTGTGGAACAGCAAAGATGGCAACCTGGTCCTGCCCTTCCCTCTGGGAGCTCCATTTCAGAGAGGTATAGACCTGGTTGTCCAGTCAAATGCACCTACAATGTGGCTGGATCCCACATTGGGAGGTTTCTGTATCTTTGTGTGGTTTTGAGAGTTCCTCTTGCTATTGATTTCTAATTTTATTCCACTGTGGTCTAAGAAGACACTTGATATGATTTTGATTTTTTTGAATTTGTTGAGACTTGCTTTATGGCAAATTATATAGTCAATTTTAGAGAATGTTACATAAGCAAATGAGAAAAATGTATATTCTGTCTTTGTTGAGTGGTATGTTCTGTATATGTCTATTAGCTCCATTCAGTCAAGAGCCCCACTTAAGTCCAGAGTTTGTTAGTTTTCTCCCTTGATGATCTGTCCATGCTGTCAGTGGAGTACTGAAATTTCCTACTATTGCTTTATGGCTGCTATCTACTTTCTTACATCTAGTAATATTTGTTTTATAAATATGAATGCTCTGGTGTTACATATATATATATATATATTAAGCCACCTTGTGGAATTAAACTCTTTATCATTATATAATGCCCTTCTTTGTCTTTTTTTATTTTATTTTTTTACTGTTTTTGATTTAAAGTCTGCTTTATCTGATATAAGAATAGTAACCTGTGTTCCATTTTATTTTTTATTTGATGAAATATTCTTTTGTGTCCTTTTACTTTGAGTTTCTGGTTGTTTTTACACATTAGGTGGGTTTCTTGTAGGCAGTAGAAGGTCTTGTTTTATCATCCAATTTGCCAACCTGCATTTTTAACTGGAGCATTTAGGCAGTTTATGTTCAAGGTTAATATTGATATGTGAGGGTTTTTTTTTTTTTTTTCCTGTCATAGTATTGCGAGCTACTTGCTTTGTATTCTCAATTGTGCTTGCTTTATAGGACCTAAACACTTCAGATTTATGTGAACTTTTATGGTAGCAAGTGTCACCCTTTTGTTTCTATCTTTATAACTTCTTTGATTATTTCTCGTAGGACTGGTATAGTGATGACAAATTCTCTTAGCATTTGCTTGTCTGGAAAGACTACTTTGTTTATCAAGCTTAGTTTGGTTGAATGTAACATTCTTAGCTGGTTGATTTTTTGCTTTGGAAAACTGAAAATAGGCTCGCAATCTTTTCTGGCTTGTAAGATTTCTGCTGAGATGTCTGCTGTTAGTCTGATAGGTTTTACCTTATAGATAATTTGGCCCATTTATTTAGCTGCCTTTAAGATTTTTTCTTTAGTGTTGACCTTGGATAGACTCATGAGTATATGTCTTGGTGATGTTCATCTTATATAGTGCCTTGTAGGTGTTCTCTGAATTTCTTTTATGTGGATGCAGATTTCTTTGGTCTCTCTAGCAAGATTAAGAAAATTTTCCTGAATTATTCCCCCACATATGTTTTCCAGATTGATCACTTTTTTCTTCTCTTATTTCAGGAATGTCTATAAATCATAATCCCCTATTTCTCAAAGGTTTTGTTCATTTTTAATAATTCTTTATTTTTGTTTGACTGGGTTAATTCAAAAGACTAGTCTTCCACATGCACACGTATGTTTATTGCGGCACTATTCACAATAGCAAAGACTTGGAATCAACCCAAATGTCCATCAGTGACAGACTGGATTAAGAAAATGTGGCACATATACACCATGGAATACTATGCAGCCATAAAAAAGGATGAGTTCATGTCCTTTGTAGGAACATGGATACAGCTGGAAACCATCATTCTCAGCAAACTATCGCAAGAACAGAAACCAAACACTGCATGTTCTCACTCATAGGTGGGAACTGAACAATGAGAACACTTGGACACAGGAAGGGGAACATCACACACTGGGGCCTGTTGTGGGGGGGGGGGGGGGGGGCAAGGATAGCATTAGGAGATATACTTCATGTAAATGATGAGTTAATGGGTGCAGCACACCAACATGGCACATGTATACATATGCAACAAACTTGCACGTTGTGCACATGTACCCTAGAACTTAAAGTATAATAAAAAAGAAAAAAAAAAAGACTAGTCTTCAAGCTCTTAAATTCTTTCTTCTTAGAAAAATTAAAAGCTTTACCACTAGAGTAGACCAAGAAGAAGAAATAATTTTGAAATCCCTTTAGTGAAGTTTACATTTCCAGAAAGTTTGTTTTTTGTTTTTTGTTTTTTAATATAGCTATCTCCTATTTTATACACTGAATTGTTTTTCTGGTTTCTTTGCATGGTTTTCAACTTTCTCTGGGATCTCATCGAACGTCCTTGCCATCAATACTTTGATTCTTTATCTGTCATTTCAGAATTTTCACTTTGGTTAGGATCCATTGCTAGAAAGCTAGTGTGATCCTTTGGAGGTGTCAAAACACTCTTTTTGTACTGCCAGAGGTTTTGCCCTGATTCTTTTTCATATGAAGGAGCTGTCACTTCTTATATTTGAACTTTTGTTTGTTTGTTTGTTTGAGATGGAGTATCACTCTGTCACCAGGCTGGAGCGCAGTGGGGCAATCTTGGCTCACTGCAACCTCCACCTCCCGTGTTCAAGCAATTCTCCTGCCTCAGCTTCCCAAATAGCTGGGACTACAGCTGTGCACCACCACGTCCAGCTAATTTTTGTATTTTTAGTAGAGGCAAGGTTTCACCATGTTGGCCAGGATGGTCTCTATCTCTTGACTTCGTGATCCATCCACCTCGGCCTCCCAAAGTGCTGGAATTACAGGTGTGAGCCACTGTGCCGGCCATATTTGAATTTTCTATCATTTGGATGAGACTTAAATTTTCTATTCCTGTTTTCCTTGAGGGTTTGACTGTGGTGTACGTGGTGTATGATTGTTCAGCTTCCTTTCTTGGTGTTTTCAGAGGGCCAACGCTCTGTGTTGGTTCTGTGGTTATGGACTGCTCTTGTGTAGTGGCTTTCTCAAATGTGCTTGTTGTTGCATTGTGCTGAATATATGAACCGACACACTATCATCTACAGGGCTGGGAGTGTGAAGGTCTCAGTAAGGTTATCTCATGCTCTAGCACCTTGCCTTTCTAACGGCAGGTTTTTTTTTTTTTTTGGCAGGTACAGTTCAGTCTCCAGTCCAGTAGGTAGCACTTAAGGGTAACAACTGGATTGCCCTCAGGTAGCACAGAAATGAGGCGAGTCAACCAATTGTTGATGATGGGGTGGTGGCGACAATAATGTTGGGGTTCACTGAGGTCTCTGATGTGGGGATGGAGGCTGCACCAGCTCCTTGTCCTCTGCAGTCAGGAATGTGGTCAACTTCCCTATCATGCTTCTGTCTCAGTGCTGATAAACTTCAGTTCATAAAGACATTGTCTTTTGGCTCCTGGTGCAACTGAAGCCTGCAGAAACGTCCCTCTGGCAGCAACCACCAAAATGGACTTAGACCAAAACCTTTTCTCCCAGTTTAGAGCAGAGAGCCTTATGGCTTGTGTCTTCCCTTCATTGTCAGGACACTGCCACTCTATATAAGGAGCAGGAAATGGGCCCCAGTTTTAATGTAAGACTGAGAGTCATGAGCTCACTTTTCACAGTGGTGCAGCTACTACAAAAATGCTGGAAAGGCTCTCTCCAAGTGCATTCACAACAGTCCCCATTGGGGAAAGCCTCTGCTGTATCCACAATGGTAGATGGGGGAGTGAGAGATGACAACCTCTCAATGTCTATGCCTGGCCACTGGTGCCACGCCCTTTAGCAATTGGTACTGTACCTATATTTTCTTTGTCTCAACAGGGGCCTTGGCAAGCTGTGCTTCCCCTTCTCCCAGGGGTGATCTGCACCAGGGCTAGATTTCCAGGGACCCTGCAGTTCCCCAGGGACCACTGGTCTCTTGTGGTTGCCAAAGTCACAAGAGGTTCTTGGGTATGTTTGTGAGAGATCAGGTAATTTGGCAACAAAAGGGCCAAGGTTCCCTGGGCAACATAGTGGCCCACAACAGGTGCATAATCGGTATGGCATCAGCCATCTCAGTTCAGGCCTAAAGGGAGTTGCAGGTGCACCAGCACAAGCTGGCCATTCAGTGTTCTGTCCTTGTGAAGTTCTCAGATTTCCACCAACAGCATTGTCCCAAGGTCACAAGGGCAAAGGATCTCCCTGACAATTTGGAAGTCAGCATCATGTTGCAGGGGTGAGGGGAGCAGAGAAGCACCACCACCTATCCTACACATGGGACTCTGCTTCTTGGCAGTAAATTTCTGCCTTACTCTTACTGCATTACTTTTTTGTGTCCCAGCTTCTTCCTATGGACTCTTCAAGTCTTGACCTTTCTCCTTCAGCTTTCCATTCAGATCATGACCATTCACCTGTAACTTTGATCTTCTTTCTGAGGAGAACTGGCATTTAATATCCTTAGTCAGCCATGATTACTCAGCTTCTGGGGTGTCCAACTATCCTCCTTCCGACTCTCCCAGTACCTGCAGGTCACAGGGCAACAGAGGCTGGGACAGAGCCACTTGGAGCTCCTCAGAGCAGAGAAGACTAGTAGGGAAGGAAAGACCATGAGCTCAGTGGCAGAGAGACAAGGCCTTTTGTAATTTTTAATTTTTTATTTTTAACCTGGCTTCCTAGGTGTCACCCTTGTGCTTACACAATTTAATGGTCAGTAAATGATTGGTCAGCAAATGATGGTAAGACATTTTACTCCAATAACTTGAGTCAAGAAAGCATTGACTTAATGTTAGTGTTGCTATAAAGAAATATCTGTGGCTGGGTAACTTATACAGAAAAAATATTTATTTTGCTCATAATCCTGCTGGCTGGAAGATCATGTATCTGGTGAAAGCTCATGGTGGAAGCTGTTTCTACTCATGGTGGAAGCTGATGTGAAGTTGGCATGTGCAGAGATCACATGGTGAGAGAGGAAGCAAGAGAGAGGAGGAGGAGATACTAGGCTATTTTTAAGAACCAGTTCTCATGAGAAGTAATACTGAGAACTCAATCTTCTTAGCCCCCTCCAAGGAGGGAATAAATCTATTCATGAGGGATCTGGCCCCATGACCCAAACATCTCCCATTAGTCCTCACCTCCAACATTTGGAACCAAATTTCAGCATATTTGGGGAACAAAAATATCCAAACAGCAGAAAGCATCCGCCCATTTCTGATGAATTTGTGTGTGGTTTTCAGGCAATTCTCAAATACTCCCAGCTTTTAATGTCCACCAGGCCATTTTAGATCTCCCTGTACATCCACACAGCCTTCTAAATGCCAAGAATAGCTCCTTTGTTGTTCTTTCATACACAGAACTTCCTGTTAAATTTTAGATAATTGGTTGGTCATTTTAGATAATTGTTTGGTTTGCCATTGATCCAATCAGGGTTGCACCCTAGACTACCATTGCTGCTGGCTTTCCCTGCTCATTTTCTACCAAGTTTGCGACTTTTACTGACAATGTCACTGGACATAGAGTTTCCATCCACTGCTCCAAACGAAGCTAGCCCCCCATTTCAGGGAAGCTGTTGATTTTCACTGCCACTCTGCTGTGGTAGAATTCTCTCACCTACTAATATGGTGGTGGAATAGGAGCAACCTCAGAAAATAATGCCACAGACTCTCATTGTTCTTCCCTAAAATTCAGTTACTCGTGAATAAATGCTTCTCAGTTTTTTTTCATTGCCATTGTTCATTGCCATGGCCCTAACACAGTGGTGGGCTTTTTCAAAAACAGTATTATCCCATTTTATAGTTACTTGGGAGCAGAGGATTTTTGCTGTCCTCTTCACTGTACCATAGCCAGAAGTCCCAATGTTTCTTTCTTTCTTTTTTTTTTTTTTTTTTAAGGTGAATCATTTATTTAGAATCAATAACTTGCTACAATTTGTATTGGATGATGCTTTGGGTCAGACGTTAACAACAAAGAGAAATCAACATAGAACAAGCTAAACTCCATCACCACAGATAAATTCTTTTTTTAAATCTTTTAAGTTCAGGAGTACATGTGTAGGTTATTTATATAGGTAAACTCATGTCATGGGAGTTAGTTGTACAGATTATTTCATCCCCCAAGAATTATGTTTAGCACCCATTAGTTCTTTTTCCTGATCCTCTCCCTCCTCCCATCCTCCACCTTCTGGTGGGCCCCAGTATTTTTTATTTTCCTCTATGTGTCCATGTGTTCTCATCTTTAAGCTCTCACCTATAAGTGAGAACTTATGGTATTTAGTTTTTGTTCCTGTGTTAGTTTGCTATGAATAATGGCCTCCAGCTGCATCCATGTTCTTTCAAAGAACATGATCTCATTCTTTTTCATGGTTGCATAGTATTCTATGGTGTATATATGCCACATTTTCTTTATCCAGTATACCGTTGATCAGCATTTTAGTTGATTCCATGTCTTTACTATTGTGAGTAGTGCTGAAATGAACATACAAATGCATGTATCTTTATGACAGAATGATTAATATTCCTTTGAGGTACACACCCAGTAATGAGATTGTCAGATCAAATAGGTAGTTTTGTTTTTGACTTTTTGAGGAATTACCACAATGCCTTCCACAATGGCTGAAATAATTTACACTCCCACCAACAAGGTATAAACGTTCCCTTTCCTCCACAACCTCCCCAACATCTGCTTTTTGTTTGTTTGTTTGTTTGTTTTGTATTGTTTTCTTTTTATAAGAGCCTTTCTGACTGGTGTGAGGTAGTATCTCATCAAGGTTTTGATTTGCATTTCTCTGATGATCATGGTGTTGAGCATTTTTTCACATGCTTGTTGGCCGTATGTATGTCTTCTTTTGAAAAGTGCTGCTCATGTCGTTTGCCCACTTTTTTATGGGGTTGTTTTGTTTTTCTTGTAAATTTGTTTAAGTTCCTTAGAGATGCTGGATATTAGACCTTTGTCAGATGCACAGTTTGCAAAAATCTTCTCCCATTCTCCTTAGTTTAATTAGATTTCATTTGTCAATTTTTGCTTTCATCGTGATTGGTTTTGGTATGTTCATTATGAAATATTTGCCCATTCCTATGTCCAGAATGGTATTGCAGAGGTTGCCTTCCAGGGTTTTTATAATTTGAGGTTTTACATTTAACTCTTTAATCCATCTTGAGTTGATTTGTATATATGTAAGGAAAAGATCCAGTTTCAATTTTCTGGCTATGGCTAGCCAGTTATCCCAGCACCATTTATTTAATAGGGAGGGCTTTTTTACCTATTGCTTATTTTTGTCAGCTTTGTTGAAGATCAGATAGTTATACATTCAATGTTATTCCTGTCAAACTACTAATGAATGTTGATGTCATATTCTGAGACTGCTGGAATTGTTTATTAGCTTAAGTGACTTTCAGGCCAAGACTATGGGGTTTTCTAGATATAGGATCATGTCATCTGCAAACAGGGATAGTTTGACTTCCTCTCATCCTATTTGGATGCCCTTTATTTCTTGCTCTTGCCTGCTTGCTCTGGCCAGATATTCCAATACTATGTTAAATGGGAGTGGTGAGAGAAGGCATCCTTGTCCTGCGCCAGTTTTCAAGGAGAATGCTTCCAACTTTTGCCATTCAGTATGATGTTAGCTGTGAGTTTGTCACAGGTAGCTCTTATTATTTTGAGGTATGTTCCCTCAATACTTACTTGTTGAGATTTTTTACATGAAGAGGTGTTGAATTTTATTGAGAGCCTTTTCTGTCTCTATTGAGATAGTCACGTCTTTAACTACACTTATGTAATGAATCGCATTTATTGATTTGTGTATGTTGAAACAAGCTTGCATCCCAGGGATAATACCTAATTGATCATGGTGGATAAGGTTTTTGATGTGTGGCTAGATTCAGTTTGCCAGTATTTCATTGAGGATTTTTGCATCAATGTTCAAGAATATTGGCCTGAACTTTTCTTTTCCTGTTGTGTCTCTGCCAGTTTATTTTTTAACTCAGCATGGTGCTGGACTCATAAAATGTATTAGGGAGGAGTCCTTCCTCCTCAATTTTTTGTAATAGTTTCAGTAGAAATGGTATCAGTTCTTCTCTGTAAATCTGGTAGAATTCAGCTGTGACTCTGTCTGGTCCTGGGCTTTTTTTGGTTGGTCAGCTATTTATTACTGATTCAATTTTGGGGCTCATTATTGGTGTATTTAGGGATTCAATTTGTTCCTGGTTCAGTCTTGGGAGGGTGTATAAGTCCAGGAATTTATTCATTTCTCCTAGATTTTCTAGTTTATGTGCATAGAGGTGTTCATAATATATTCTGATGGTTATTTGTATTTCTGTGGGTTCATTGGCAATATCCTCTTTGTCATTTCTAATTGTGTTTATTTGGGTCTTCTTTCTCTTCTTCTGTATTAGTCTAGCAATGGCCTACTTTATTAATTTCTTCAAAAAACCAACTCCTGGATTTATTGAACTTTTGATTTTCTGTGCCTCAAACTCCTATAGTTCAGCTCTCATTTTGGTTATTTGACTTCTTCTGCTAGCTTTGAAGTTAGTTTGCTCTTGGTTCTCTAGGGTTTTGTTGTTGTTGTCATTGTGATGATAGTTTGTTAAACTGAGATCTTTCTAACTTTTTTATGTGGGCATTCAGTGCTATAAGTTTCCCTCTTAACACTGCCTTAGCCATGTCCCAGAGATTCTGACACATTATACCTTTTTCTCATTAGTTTCAAAGAACTTCTTGATTTCTGCCTTAACTTCATTATTTACCCAAAGGTAACTTAAGAGGGGGTTATTCAATTTTCATGTAATCGTATAATTTGTAGCCAATTTCTTAATCTTGATTTCTAATAATATTGTACTGTGTTCTGAAAGAGAGATTGTTATGATTTCAGTTATTTTACTTTGCTGAGGAGTATTTTGTGTCTGATTATGTGGTCAATTTTAGAGTATGTGCCATGTGGTGGGGAGAAGAATGTATATTTTGTTGCTTTTGGATAGAGAGTTCTGTAGATGTCTATCAGGTCCATTTGATACATTGCTGGGTTGAGGTACTGAATATCTTTGTTAATTTTCTGCCTGGATGATCTATCTAATACTGTCAGTGGAATATTGAAGTCTCCCACTATTATTGTGTGGAATCTAAGTCTCCTTGAAGGTCTCTAAGGACTTACTTTATGAGTCTGAATGCTCCTGTGTTGCCGCACATACATTTAGGACAGTTAGGTCTTGTTGAATTGAGTTATTTACCATCATACAATGCTCTCCTTTGTCCTTTTTGATCTTTGTTGGTTTGAAGTCTGTTTTGTCTGAAATTAGTATTGCAACCCGTGTTTTTTTCTGTTTTCCATTTGCTTTGTAGTTTTTTCTCTGTCCCTTTATTTTGAGTCTATGGGTGTCATTGCACATGAGATGGGTCTCTAAAAGACAGCATACCAATGGGTCTTGGTTCTTTATCAAGCTTGCCATTCTGTGCCTTTTAATTGGGGGCATTTAGCCTATTTACATTCAAGGTTAGTATTGATATGTGTGTATTTGATCTTGTCATCATGATGTCAGCTGGGGATTATGCAGACTTGTTTATGTGGTTGCTTTATAGTGTCACTGGTCTGTGTATTTTAGTGTGTTTTTGTAGTGGCTGGTAATGGTCTTTTCTTTCCATATTTAGTGGCTTCTTCAGGAGTTTTTGTAAGTCAGGTCTGGTGGTAATGGATTCCCTCAGAATTTGCTTGTCTGAAAAGAATCTTATTTCTCCTTCACTTATGAAGCTTAGTTGGGCCTGATATGAGATTCTGGGTTGGAATTTATTTTCTTTAAAAATGTTGAATATAGGACCCAATCTACTCTGGCTTGTAGGGTTTCTTCTGAAAGGTCCACTGTTGGTTTGAGGTGCTTCCTTTGTAAGTGACCTGACCTTTCTTTCTAGCTGCTTTTAACATATTTTCTATCATTTTGACTTTGGAGAATCTGATGATTATGTGTCTTAGGGATGATCTTTTTGTGAAGTATCTTACTTAGGTTCTCTGCATTTCCTGAATTTGAATGTTGGCCTCTCTAACTAGGTTGGGGAAGTTCTCATGGATGACATTCTTAAATGTTTCCCAAGTTGGTTCCATTCTCCTTATCTCTTTCAGGAATACCAGTGAGTCCTAGATTTTGTCTGTTCACATACTATCATATTTCTTGAAGGTTCTGTTTATTTATTGTCTTTCATTATTTTTTCTATTTGTATCTGACTGTCTTATGTCAGAAAGCCAGTCTTCAGTCTCTGAGATTCTTTACTTAGCTTGGTCTATTCTCCTATTAATACTTGTGATTGCATTGTGAATTTCTTGTAGCATGTTTCTCAGCTCTGTGAGGTTGGTTACATTCTTTTCTATACTGGTTATTTTGCCTGTCATCTCCTCTATCATTTTATTGTGATTATTAGCTTTCTTGGATTAGGTTTCAACATATTTCTGCATCTCAATGATCATCATTCCTATCCATATCATGAATCCTATTTCTGTCATTTCAGCCATCTCAGCCCAATTCAGAACCCTTGCTGGAGAGGTGGTACGGTTGTTTGGAGGAAGGAAGGTATTCTGGCTTTTTGAGTTGCCAGAGTTCTTGTGTCGGTTTTATCATCTTTTTGGGCTGCAGTTTCTTCAATCTTTGAGGTTGTCGAGCTTCGGATATTTTTTTCTTTTATCCTGTTTAGTGACCTTGAGGGTTTTATTGTGGTATAAGGTGGATTCCGCCAACTGGCTTCATTTCTGGAATACTTTGATTGGGGTGGGGGTTGGGGGGCAATGCTCCACTTCCAACTCCTGGACTGTATTCTCTAATACTGAGAGACTTGTACTGGTCCTCAACTTTGTTTTCTGTCTCTCAAGGTTAGGAAACAACTGTGTTGGAGTGGCCAAGTTGCTCCTGAACCACTAATCGCTACACTCTGATGGGTGTTACCAGTCAAACTATTTCATAGTGTGAAATTCACCCTCCATTCACATGTGCCAGAAGCAGTGGGAGCAGCAGCCCAGTGGGGTGCATACTCTTCAGCTGAAAGAGGGTGCTAGTGGGTGCCAGGGTGCCTGCCTCTTTCCCAGCATTCACCATCGTGACAGAGGCAGTGTGGCTTGGGGGTGATGGGGAGGGGCTGCTGTTAAGTGTGCACACAGTCACCTTGGTGGTGGTGTTAGCATAGGGGTGAAA